>NC_137810.1:79080286-79282786 GCF_963921795.1 Nannobrachium achirus | reverse complement strand
AGAAGATCAAACCAGCTTCCCAAGCAGTGTATATAGGGCACCTGTGGGGCTATGTATCTCCCCATAGGATTCGACTCTCAGACTGCCAGGCCATTAAGAGACCTTTTCGCTAATTTGATATATAATCTTTATTTCAGAAAGTAAGTCCAGTGCACACAAATAACATAACAAATACAATAACATAAGAAATGCACCAATGGAGGTGCAATAGTATTATAATAGTGCAATCCCACCTAATCAGCAGCAGGCTGCTGAGCCAGTGCTTGGGCATCCTGGACGTGACTTGGAAACAGATCTTCATATGTTTTGTTAGCGCCACTATTATGCTGTTTGACACTTACAGGTGCTAGGCCACTATTATGCTGTTTGACACTTACAGGTGCTAGGCCACTATTATGCTGTTTGACACTTACAGGTGCTAGGCCACTATTATGCTGTTTGACACTTACAGGTGCTAGGCCACTATTATGCTGTTTGACACTTACAGGTGCTAGGCCACTATTATGCTGTTTGACACTTACAGGTGCTAGGCCACTATTATGCTGTTTGACACTTACAGGTGCTAGGCCACTATTATGCTGTTTGACACTTACAGGTGCTAGGCCACTATTATGCTGTTTGACACTTCCAGGTGCTAGGCCACTATTATGCTGTTTGACACTTCCAGGTGCTAGGCCACTATTATGCTGTTTGACACTTCCAGGTGCTAGGCCACTATTATGCTGTTTGACACTTACAGGTGCTAGGCCACTATTATGCTGTTTGACACTTCCAGGTGCTAGGCCACTATTATGCTGTTTGACACTTCCAGGTGCTAGGCCACTATTATGCTGTTTGACACTTCCAGGTGCTAGGCCACTATTATGCTGTTTGACACTTACAGGTGCTAGGCCACTATTATGCTGTTTGACACTTCCAGGTGCTAGGCCACTATTATGCTGTTTGACACTTACAGGTGCTAGGCCACTATTATGCTGTTTGACACTTACAGGTGCTAGGCCTACACTATTATGCTGTTTGACACTTACAGGTGCTAGGCCACTATTATGCTGTTTGACACTTACAGGTGCTAGGCCACTATTATGCTGTTTGACACTTACAGGTGCTAGGCCACTATTATGCTGTTTGACACTTACAGGTGCTAGGCCACTATTATGCTGTTTGACACTTACAGGTGCTAGGCCACTATTATGCTGTTTGACACTTACAGGTGCTAGGCCATTATTATGCTGTTTGACACTTACAGGTGCTAGGCCACTATTATGCTGTTTGACACTTACAGGTGCTAGGCCTACAGAAAATTTAATTGCCTCAACATTGCCTTACAAGTGGGCACACCAACAGAAGAGAACAACAGACTGGAACTATGCTACCTAGGAACAAAGAAGTAACCTATGGCATTGTTGTATGCCACTTTTGCATGATTTTCACTCTGTAATAGGACTATAGATGAGTTGTATACAGGGGGGTAACATATGCTCTTAACAGTGCAGATTTTAACAGATGACATGGAAAATGTTTCAATGCTGCTTTTTCTATGGGCATTATATATAATAACTAGTCCTTGCCCGTTCAAACATATGGGCTCCGAATTATGAGCAGAGTTTGGGTTATGAGCACACAGGCCCGGATGTATATGACATGAGGCCCCTGGGCAAGGGGAAATAAAGAGGCCCTTGTGCGCGCGCAAAAAATTCCACCTCCGGTCCACCTGACCACACCGTGACCTCACCTTCGGACCGGCCCATGACTGTGTATCCTCATTGGCTCATTGGAAGGGTCTAAAGCGGATACAGAATTGGAGTTTGCGTGCATGTGTGTAGCCTATATGTGTGTGGAAGTACCGGATACATAGAGTGGGCGGGCTTTAGACTGCACTAAGCTTTCAGAGCAGCTACATGCAGTGCGGCCAGCAGAGCAGAAGCTCTCAATAATAAAACAAAATGTACTGTAACTAAACACAAATATCACTTTATTTGGATTGCAATACTTTAAAATGTCATCATTAAATTTACTCATTCAGGGTCTTTTCAAAATGGCTTCCAAGTTCCACAACGCCTCCCTCTCCATAGACTTCCATGTAATTCATAGTACACGGATCATGCACGCCCATGCCTAGATCATGCACCACGTGTGTCCACACTGTTCACAGCTTTCAAACAAAAAAATCCGAATGGAAATCCGTTCAGGCATTCATGAGCTAGCAGCCATTATGTTTTCTTGAAATGTAAACAAACATGGCTGCCATGTTTGTTGGTATGGGGGTTAAACATGGAATTTTGCGATTGCGATCATGCCTACTAAATTTTTTGGGGTCCAAAAAATATTTTTTGATTTTCTTTTTTTTTTTTTTTTTTTGAGGCCCCCCTCCCCTGAGGCCCCTGGGCTCGTGCCCACCCTAGCCCAATGATAAGTCCGATCCTGTGTGCACAATATATGGAGATATGAGGGATTGAATGAAGTCTCAGAAGTAATGTTGGAGAACCCAGACATATCGGTGCGGTCAGTCATCTCAAGATGTTCGCACTGTTTAGTCAGACAGACATTCGGTTGTTTATTGGTAGGATGTCATTTCCTTTGCCAATCTGTGTGCTCTCTTAACTGTTGTAGCATTACATGGGCAAAGAATGACTAAGTCAATGACTGATCTGAGAAACAGATTTAACCAGAGCCCCTCTGTTCTCAAGGCCCTTTTCCTGGAGAGGGGAACAACATAAGCTCTCTTGAGGTCTGGATCTGAACAGACATTTGTTATAGTGGGATCCAGTCAGGAAATGTGTAGGGTTAGGGTTAGATGTAGTGTTTGTGAGGTTAGTTGTATGCATAGTGAACTTAAAGTGAAGTTAAATGTTCACGAACCGAAGCGCCTGCAAAAAAGGGAGGCCCATATGGAGACGGGTCTCACTCTCAGAGGTCCCCAGTTATCCCATATACCCCTAGTACTATATATATAGTACTATGGGTATATATATATATATATATATATATATATATATATATATATATATATATATTGCAGAACCAATCTAAAGTCTTTAGGGCACTGGTTCTGGTTCTCTGTGAGATTGTGGCATCTGTGGTAACCGAGGGACTAAAATGGGAGAATGGACCATATGACTTGCAGAGAACTGTAAGTTGGTATACAGTTACTTTCTTCTGTTGTTTTATACTGCCTGGTTGATTACAGCTTGGATACTGAGTATTTCACACTGTTACATATCACTTTCAGGTTGGAGAAGAAACTGCTGTCTGTTGAGCGGAAACATCGTCTTCATGAAAGATGGAGTCTGACGGCTGAACCCAGTTTGCCACTACTTGGCATCATCTATACTATAATTTTGCGAATGTCTGTCTGAGTGAGTGAGTGAGTGAGTGAGTGAGTGAGTGAGTGAGTGAGTGTCTGTCACAGCGTTTCTCCTCAGTGGCTGGAGCAATTGATCTGAAATCGCATCACCATTAGCATATGAACACACCTGACATAACTGTGAAGCCCGTTTGTCACTTTCACAAATCGTATGCTGTATATTCGCATTTTTATGCTGTATCTATATCTATTTAGCCTACAGTACCTTTTGTGACCACACATGTTAAGGGAGGGGCGCTGTTGTTCAGGCCATGCACAATCACACACAAACCCACACACACACACACACACACACACGGGGGGGGAGTGTGTGTGTGTGCAGGCGGGCGGGCGGGCGGGGGGGGGGGGGGAGGGGGGGGGGTTCTGGCCCTGTTACAGATGTTGTCAAAAAATCATGCAGATCGGTACACAGTATCTCTGTAGCCGTTAAATGGAACGGGTATTTCTTACATTGATGCTCCTACATATTAGCATGCAAGCACCAGTTAAAGTTACTTTCCATCCCTCATATACTGTGTGCACAGTGCACATCCCATAACCCACACACTGCACATCATTTCGGAGCTCATATCTTTGAACGGGTAAGGGCTAGTTGAAGAAAAGAAACGACAGCACTCACTGCAGGCAATCTACAACCTTGTGTTGGAGCGCAAGCTTCTTTGTGGCCTTGTGAGGAAATACGCAGGTGAGAAAATATATCAATTGTTCATCTTTTTATTTTTTTTATAATTATTATTTTTAATAAAACAATTATAAACATGTATGAATACTTTGTTTTGCAGACGGACAAAAGATTGCCATCCGACTCTCAAAGAAGATCACCACTATGGGGGTAAAACGGGGCCATATGTTTTGAATATTCATCAAAAAAAATGTAGTGAAAAAATAAAAAATGAAGTGAAACAATAAGATTTGAACCTGAAAAAAATAAAATTTGAACCTGAAAGTCTTGAATTTCGTGGGGGCGGGGCCTCAACTGAGAGGACCAAGAAGAGTCCCCAGCGCTGCTACCGTCCCCAGCGTTCAAGTAAGAACAGTTTTTTAATAAGTAAATAATTACTTATTATAAATGCTGATAAACTATCTGTAATATTACAATTATGGGTTATTTTGAAATGAAAGAGAGAACGCTGCTCGCTCGTCACGCATTCATGGATACCAACTTCCAGTTTTGTGTTACGATAGCATTATTTAATTCCGGTGGGAATAAACCTTTAGAGTTAGCATTCAGCAGCGTTGGTCTAAAGGGACATTGGACTTATTACAGGTTGTGGGACATAGTGACAATATCAGACATTAACGTTATATAATTAAGGTCCAGAATAAAAAAAAGAAATGATGTGTCGTAATCGAATGTAGCAATGGTAAGATGGGGGTCCTCCCTATGTTCCCCATTTTGCAACATGAAAAGGGTACACTTTCATGACAGTACAAATCACTGGTAGAAGGTCATCTAAAAGAAGATCCTAGTAAGCTTTTCGGCATATTTACACAGGAACCACTTTATGTATCTCATAACATTGAAAGACAGAAGGATAGAACACAGTACTTTGCATAGGAGAATGTCAATACGATAAGAACAGCTACTACACTTGATCTTAGCCATGTGCCATATGTGGTGAGGGGTCAGTAATGTATTACATCTGTTTAGAGTATGTCGTTTCATTCATCTTAGACATCTCCAGCTGAGGAGAATGTCAATATGATAAGAACAGATACTAACTACACTTGATCTTAGCCATGTGCCATATGTGGTGATTGGTGGGGTCAGTAATGTATTACATCTGTTTAGAGTATGTCATTTCATTCATCTTAGACATCTCCAGCTGAGGTAGAGATACTTTCTGTGACGGAACCCCAACAGAACCCCAGCATCTCCTCCTGTGCAGCAAGAAAATCAGAACTCTAAACACGGTATTTGTTATCTCACTGTTGTGAAATGCTTGTATTAACAGGTATCTGTTATCTCACTGCATTAACTGTTTTGTGTTATTTTCAAATTGTTTTAGCTCCATCAGAAAGTTGAGTGTCCGATCTGCTTCCAGAGGTTCTCATCTGAAAATCTCCTGGTGATCCATGCTAGCGGATGTGGAGAAAGGTATTAAGATTGTGCATATTTGATTTTATTGCGACCTGACGGTTGCAGATACTATCAAAACCTCCACCGGCCTGCTGTCTGTCAGTCACGTCACACTTTTCCCCTGCTCATATCTCCACCATATAATACTGTTGAGTCAAGTACTCATTGAAATAATTTCAATATTTATTTATTTTGTGTGCGTGTTTGCAGTATCATAGGCCTTTGTTTGCTACAAATATAATTTTCTTAATTGTTTGACATCCTATGATGTACTGTAAGTAACTTCTGGGTTGGCGACAAAAAGCCATCGTCCCTAAAACATTGTTTGTGGACTAATTTTTATGCTTTACAGAGTCTGGCAAAGATGCTGCCTCTGCAAAACCAGCCCCCAAAAGACCAGGCACCTCCCCTGATGCGTAAGTACATTTTTCATTGTATTTATTATTATACTTTTTTCATGATTTATTAATTTTGTTTTACATTGCACATATTAGAAAATGTAACTTGGCACTGATTCATAATTTGATGGCAAACCTAATCCGGTTTCTGTGCTGTCTCTACAGTAAGGCTACTGGTCTGAAGAAAGCAAGGACGGACCAGTGAGGTTGGCCAGAACCCCCACATCCCACTTCCCTCCCCGAGTCTCTTGTCCCCTTTTCCACTCGCTGTCCTTTTACCAGGAGGATTGACCACCATCCTCTTCATCCTCATCCTAATTTCATCCTTCATCCTCAAGTTTGACTAAGATCCATCCAGCCATGGAGACAGAACAACAGTAGGGAACCAAGATGAAAAGTCAAATCTGAGAGATGTTTCTTTGTAGATAAACCCCTCCTCTTTCTGTTGGTCATAACTATTTCTAGAACAACACAATCTTAGAAGCGCATTATATCCTTTTCAGTCACACCTCCCTCCCATCCTTTTAAATATCTATTTTTCGCTAGTTACAGTAGTTGAGCAGTGTAGAGAAGCATTTACAACTTTCACAAACTGGGAGCCAGCCTGAGCTTAATGTTACTTCTTTTTTTGTGTGCGTGTTTGTATCTTTTTGGGGGCTGTAGAGAGAGACTACATGAGGATGTACAGTGCTGAAAAAAAGAAGTGGTGGCATTAGTTTAGATGAGAGGAATAATCAGTATGGAAAGTGGAAACAAAACAAAACACTTGTCCTCAAAGAAAGGAGGACATCTTTATTTTTATTATCTTTTTTTGCTTGATCAAGAACCCAATTCTGTACAGACATTGTACTGGAGTACCTCCAGTCTCCTGGTATGTCATCACTGTGTGCTTTTTACCCCCAAGATGAGGAACGCTGGGCGATGCATGCTATGAAGTGGACAAAACAAGAAATGACACAGGAAGAAGAGATTTGTAGAGAACGAATGACATAGACGTTTGCTAGGACTGAGACTTGCAGCACACACAAAGAATATCGGGCAAAACCTTACCAAAAAATGTGCAAGCAATGATGCAGATCTTTGTGTAGTTTATTTTTGTATTTTTCTAAGCTTTTTTTTATTTTTCCTGTGTATGTGTGTTAAACGTGCATTTTAAAAGTTTTTAAACACACCCCTCTTCCCACAACAAACTACAGGGATGAACGATATTTAAAAATCGTTTATCCCTGTAGTTTGTTGTGGGAAGAGGGGTCAGCTGTGTTGCGATGGCCACCCTACTTTTAAATCTTCGTTCAGTTGGTTGTATTTTCTCGTTAACAAGAGTTTGAAAGAGAGAGCCTTTTGTATTTGCTCCAGCTAGGACCATAGATGTTCTAGCACAGAAGGGAACTTTGAAGTCGACCCAGGGAGAGGAAAGCTACTTTGTTTACCACAACTTGCTCAAAGCTTTTGTTGCTTAGCGTTTGCCAAACGTGGAAATCTAAGGAGTACAATGAGGAAATTCTACATTCTTAAACGGCCCCCCTCAACCCCCAATGTATCTCAATTTGTCCTGTTTTTTATGAATTGTGCTCTGCCCCTTTTTCTTTTTTTTAATGGCAAAGTATATTGGTAGACTCCCACACTCAAATACTATTGAGATGAGATGTATGTGAATCCATTTAATACATTTGTATTTCTTTTTTTTCCCACGGCTCTGTATTTCACATTACAGATGGGTGTGCAAGCTAACTGTGACATGTATACCTGTACGTTTTGAATGGGGGTATCTTGGGAAGAAAGCTTACATAGCCAGAGAGTACTCACTTGTAAAATAGTCCCTTCATACAGCAAGAATAAAAAAAAAAGATCATCTTGGCCTTTTATATTACCTGTAACAAACTGTTTTTACATGTTGGTCATCTCTTGATTGCCTTTTGTGTCTTTACTTATAAAATAAATATATAGTTTCCCTGATTGTTCTAATTTGCTTCTGTCAAACTGACTCACTGTACGAGTCTGAATCACTGCTAGGGTCATTACGATACTACATTTGTACAGGGTGGGGGGAACCATTGAGATTGGACATGAGTAAGGACAGGATCAGTCATCATGATGGTAATGGCCAGCTACAGTAGGACCAAGCCAAGGCTTCACCCCCTTTCTTGGGCTCGTAGGTGTCACAACTTGGCTTCTGTTTGCGATTTCTCCTGATTTATTTCTATACAGACTGAGGCTCCTCAATAGTCACAGCAAGGAGGGATTGTCACCCTATAAGGGCAGTAACCCAAATTAGCTCTTTTGATTGCACTCAATAGCTCAATAGCCACATTGAATAATAATTAGGACCTGATATATTGATACTTGTTTTATCTGTGTAATATGTTCACATGATCAAAATGTGCTTCTTTTGTTCCCTCTGCTTTGTTCCCCGATTTTAAATGTGCTTTATTTAAATGTAGGGAACGGGGAATGCAACTCTTGCTGTCAACACTGCCAATGGATGAGACCTGCTCTGGAGTGATTCTTCTTGTTGAATGTCCTGTGTGGGATTGATGTCATACAGCAAATACATTTAGCTGTACTGAACTATATATACAACACAATGTAGGCTACCATAGATGCAAAAGTGTATTTATTTTTTAACCAGAACAAGTTCTACAAACTTATTCATTTGTCTGCAACAGTTCAGCCACATGGAAAAACACCTTAGTTCTGCTTTGAACAGTTTAAACAGTAACACTGACTTGCCAGTGAAAACCAAGGTAGAAAAATATCTCAAAGTGCTTCCAAGGTCTACAGTGACATAAATGTTTGCTCCAACTATATATAGCCAATAGCCATCCCATCATATTCTTGTTTTATGATCACCTTATAAGGTTATGATCAACTTATTACAAGGTTAAATAAACAGGTTATTTGTGTGTTGCGACATTGAAAGAGGCAGTTGTGGCAGAATTTGACTTTATTATCAGATCAGATTTACAGTACAGTGGGTGAAATTCTGTAGCAATTCTCTAAACCTTGATAAAGCCTTGCAACATGTCAATGTATTCATGCTCAATGTGTTTACATAGGAGTGTTGGAGAGATTTTGGCTGTTAGTTTGTCACAAGGTGGCCCTCCTGCCTTCTTCAGCCCACTTACAGCTACCTTTGCAGTGGGGTCGTTGGGGCCTCTTGGGGAGAAAACCAAAGGATCTGCACAATAATAAAAAAAGAAAAATGTTAAAACATCACTTCAACACATTAAATAAATCACTTGAACCTTATTCTTTGTTGACCGGATTCCCATGGTCTCTAGACTAGGCCCCCGCTCTACATAATAATACTCTTTATTTGTATAGCACCTTTCATGACATGAAATGCAGGTCAAAGTACTTTACAGAGCAGAAAATAAATAAACACTCAACGCTTGCAGCCTGATGCCAAGATCTGCCATTTTCACTGAATCTTGCCCCAGAAAAGGGATGCTTAGGTTAAAGTAATAAAAATAAAATAAAAAATCTCAAACCTGTTCATCTCGTTATCCAGCGGACCTTATTGCACACGGAGACTGAGTATGTTGAAAAGGTTCTGTGCAACTGAAGCCACGTTTTCCATTAAGGTCAGCATTCTGTAAAACAGATAATAGCATATAGAGCAGGTTAACACCATAATCTTTATCCAGGAGTCTGATGTCCAGTGACCCCTTGGGCAGTCATCTTACAGGACCGTACATATGTTCCCCAGGTTCTATGTTCCAAGTTCTATGTTCCCCATTTAACCAAAAAAGGTGCCATGTTCCCCAGGTTCTATGTTCCCCACTCAACTTTAAAAAAAGGTTCCATGTTACCCACTCATCCAAAAATGCAGGAAACATTCAGTTCTAATTACTCAAAACACTCAATAATGGGGAAAATTACAAATACTAGTGGGACAGGGGGCACTATAGGGACAACTGGACAACATACTTTTGTTATGACTGGGCATCTGGACGAGTGGGCACCTGGACACAGAGTTATAATGCCTGAACATCTGGGCAATAGGGACATTTGGAGTGGACCAGTGGGTACCTAGGGGTGGAGACATCTGGGCACCTAAATTAGGATTGTCCACATGTTCTTAGTGCCCAGATGTCCCACCATTTACTGGGTTGGGAACGTTTTTGTTGTTGTGGGGAACATAGAGTGAATAAAAATGTATTCATTTTTTTTTTGGTTGAGCGAGGAGGGGGGGGGGGGGGGAGTGGGAAACATAGAACCTGGGGAACATAGGGAGGACCCCATCTTACCATTGCTACATTTGATTACGACACATAGATTATTATAAAAAAATATATTCTGGACCTGAATTATATAACGTTAATGTCTGATATTGTCACTATGTCCCTCAACCTGTAATAAGTCCAATGTCCCATTAGACCAACGATGTTGAATGCTAACTCTAAAGGTTTATTCCCACCATGATTCCAAAGTGAATCCGTAAAAATAAGATCTGAAACTGAAAAAAAGAAATCTGAAACAAAAACAAAATTTGTATTCAAAAGTATTAAAAAAGCAAATCAAAGTTACATTATTATTATTTTTTATGTTCAAAATCGAAATTCAAGACTTTCAGCTTCAATTTTTTTTTTTTTTCGGGTTCAAATCTTATTTTTTCACTTTTTTTTTTTTTTTTTATGAATATTCAAAACATATGGCCCCGTTTTACCCCCATACACCACGCTCGGTCACAAAATCAAACGGAAGCTTAACGACTTCAACACCTGCACAAGAGCAGCCAACCAGCCGGTCCAGTACCATGAAGTACTGCAGCTCGACAACCCCATCTGGTCAACCATGGTCAACTCCACAAACGATGTGGAAATGTCAGTTAAGCAGAGACTGTTTGTTTTGATGAACACTGCAAAAAGGGCTGCTGAAGAGAAGACTTACCTGCAGAGGACTGCCTGTCAGGAAAGAGCTTCTACGATAAGCAAATCCAAGAGCTGGACAAATGCCTCCTATGGTACCAGACACCTGACCTTTCAGTCAGTGTCATCTCCACAGGACAGGGGGACAATTGCCGCATTGCTCAGCAAGAGAAGGGAGTTTTCAAGCCATCTCACGGAATTTGACACTCTTCTCAGTACGTTGGATCAGGATGTCTTGGATAAGGTTGTGTACAGCTCTGATTCTGACTTTAGTTCAGACTCTGACACAGACTCTGACGCAGACTCTGACGAGGAGGAGGAGGCTTGATAACTATTACAATGTAATAACAGTTAATTGTTGAGAAAAGTGTCAATAACATGTTTAGTGTCATGGTGCACGGTCACTGGTTAGTATTATGTCAGTATCATGATGATATCATGGTCAATATACACACTACACAGTGGGTGTGATATTACATTATGAGTCGTAGATCTGCAGTGCTGTTTGCCCCACTGTCACGCCACAGTATGTCTACATAGCATAGGTAATGTGGACACTTCCCCTCGCTGTTCCTTAGGTTGGCTTTTTCCCGGATGAATATTAAAGCGAATGTCGGCGCACGTAAATAAAAAATCAAACTCATGCAGGGGTTGAGACTAAGGTCTGAGAGGCACTAGCCTGTCGGGCAAGTACAGCTCATGTTCTACTTGCCCAAAGGTCATGCCCACTTGCCCGATTTAATCATCCCTTATAAAAGGATTTTAATTACCACTCAATGTAATACTTATTTCTTTACTTTCTGGGGCTGTGCGATAAAAATGTCATACCTCAATACCTCCAAATCCATGCATAAAGTGAATGGCATATCGAGTGGCAAAATCAGTGGCAACGTGAGTTTATTGTCATTTTAACATAATTCTATGCAATCAGACAGGACTTTTCTGATTGGATGTATGGGCTGTTAAAGCCAGAAAGTATGTTTTTGCCACTTAGGCGTTCCTGCATGACTTCGGGTATGATGATGATGTCACGTGCATACCCTCTATACCAACAGTGCATAGCTATGATTGAATATGTCTATGGTTTCATACATTATCTTATATTTTTAAGTGGCAACAGTAAAAACAAAACATTAAATGTAAACAGGGCTCTTATTTTACATTCCACAGAGCAGAAGACAGAGCATGCTGGCCACGTTCAGGTGTTTAGACAGATATCTGGTGTTGTGTTTATAGACTGTGTCCCCTCTCAAATGAGCACTTGCCCGGTTGGGCAACCTGAAAGCCAAGTTCACCTTCCCCAAAGTTTGATTTACCGTGGGCAAGCCTCAATGTCAATGCCTGCTCATGTTATGTCAATCATGTTTGCACACATGTTTTGTTTTATTTTTTGGACCAGGTTTGATTTTCCGATTTTTGCAACTGTCGGGGTCTTTTTGGGGGGGCTTCTTTTTTCAATTATAAATTCAATTGATTATCCATTGAGTTCTCACCTGATTGAATGTGTTTTGTTTGCTAAGAGCTGGAGAGGGGTTAAACCAATACTCCAACATATAGATATAGAAAATAATCACATACAGCACCTTATGAGTACTATTGAGTGTACTGTACGTACTTTTGCACTAACCTAAAAGCCTGTGTGCTCTAGTCCTTATTGCCACACGTCCAAGTAAGAATGAAGCTTAACCCATCTAAACCTGGTGCTACCTATAAATTGTTAAGGTATCTGCAGCGTTTTTAGTTTGTTTCAAGCATTTGAAGGTTTTCTGAAACCTTAAGGTTTTACAAACTTTGTATATGACTTCATGTGAGGTTTAACAGCTGTTTAAATTGTAGGTACCGGTATGCTTTTCCCCACTGGTACGCTAAGATTCTTTTTGCACATGCAATGTGCGCATGTACGTTTTCATGTAAATGTAATAAAAAATACTGTTCAATGTACAATGTTGACAATTTGCATTTCATCTATAAAAGCTGTTCGGTATCATGGTCAGTAATACACAGTAGGTGCTGTTATTACATTGCGAGTAGCTGTTTGCCCCACTGTCCCGCCACAGTATATCTTCATAGGTGATGTGGACACTTCCCCTCGCTGTTCCTTAGGTTGGCTCCCACAGTGTCAGTTTGCTTACCATCAGTTCTGAATAGCCTGCCAGCCTCATCCTTCTCTGACCTGGTCTATGTTGATGTCCAGGTGTCACCAGGTATTGTACTCCATCTGAATCTGTCTTCAATATATAGTTAGTCATACACATTCTGAAGAACAGCTGGAGACATTCTGTAATCGGGTATTATGATCAAAATAAGAACAATATAATGGTAAGTAAAAGGAAAATCTAAAACTTGCCATGGATTATTTTGTCGACCCCTTGATCACTTGGAAAGTGCTTGCAACATAAAATAAATCTTAATCCATCCTTGTTTACAGGAAAAAAATAAGTGGAAATGGATGCATGGCCTATTACTGACAATGTTGACACTTTTCGCATGTGACCACCTATCGCATACAGTGCACTTCAACCAGTCTTTCCATCTCTTGAACCTGTTCTTGTCCTTATCCAAGAAATGGTGCCCACAGACAACGCACAGGTAATCTGTGAAAGAAAAAAGAACAATTAGTTATTATAATCAAATCAATTGAACAACAATTAGTTCAATGCAATTGTGTTTTATGTATTCAACACACACACACGCGCGCCCGCGCGCACACACACACACACACACACACACACACACACACACACACACACACACACACACACACACACACACACACACACACACACCTTTAGCAATGTGGCTATGTAGAAAATTATTTAAAAAAGGATTTTATATCGATTACTCAACCAACAGCAGTTTACTGTCAATATTCCAGGATGACCTCCCACTTGGGTAATGACGCCCCCTGGCGATCATTCAGAGAAACTACTTCAGCTCCCGTACTAACGTAGGTAGGAAGGGCCTGTCACTCAAACCGGAGTGACCCGCCTCCAGGCTATATAAGCCCCCGGAGGCGGAAGTAACATCCTCTTTTCACTCTCTGCGATATCACATTCAGATAAGTTGAAACTCAGCCTTTGTATTTTATTCTTCGCGCATTAGCCTAAAGCGGTGGC
Source organism: Nannobrachium achirus (assembly GCF_963921795.1). NCBI lineage: Eukaryota > Metazoa > Chordata > Actinopteri > Myctophiformes > Myctophidae > Nannobrachium > Nannobrachium achirus. The sequence goes on along the minus strand of NC_137810.1, from coordinate 79,268,957 downwards.
ATTGGAGTCGCCCACCGGCGAGTGTAGAATTATACCCGTACTTAAGAATAATTATTCTTGTCCCGTCCTAAACCGACGGTTTTCTTTTCTATAACAAAGAAGTTTACCGCTTGTTCAGGCTTCTGCCCGAACCAAGCGTGGCCTAGCTTTAGCCGTTAGCTTGTTAGCTCGTCAGCTTCCTTTGTTAACGTTAGCTACAATGCTTCGCTATGAACCCTCTTGCTTTCTGCCGAGGGAATGTATGTTTGTTCTGCTGTTAGCTTGTTAAGGCCTCTGCCTGAACCAAGCGTGGCCTAGCATTAGCCGTTAGCTCGTTGCTCGACAGCTTCCTGGTTAACGTTAGCTACTTGTTTCGCTATGGTCCCTCTTGCCTTTCTGCCGAGGGAATGTATGTTTCTGCCTGAACCAAGTTTGGCCTAGCTTTAGCCGTTAGCTCGTTGCTCGACAGCTTCCTTGTTAACGTTAACTACACTGCTTCGCTATGGTACATCGGTTCCACCTGGCTAGGGCAGGCCTCGGAGCCTGCGCTCCACCAGGAGGGCTTAACGCTCTGGATCCTACAGCCCAGGCTGTCCGCCCCAGGCGGCCCGCACCGATAGTCAAGGTGCGGCGCTGCCGTCCGGGGCACCGCTTGTTCAGCAGCGCGCCTTGGTCAAGATGGCGCCAAGCGACGTGAGACACCGCCTGCCGTGCAGCCGACCGCAGCTAGCTCCACTGTCACTGGAGCTGGCGGGTCTGGCGGAGTTACCGCGAGGAAGGTGACTAAGAAGTCTAACAATATCCCTCCGGTGACCATTTCTCCTACGGGCGCGGTGCCTAAAGAGTAGCGTTGTGATGTGACCGTCGGGGACGTCCCCTTCGACGTGAACTTTAACAAAGCAGTCCGATCCTTCAGGCGAGAATCGGACCTGAGCTCCAGTCAGAGCTAGGGTTCGTACTCAGGATACTCTGAGGACGAGAAGGAGGAGGACATGGCGGAGGAGGATGGCTCTCGCCCTGTCTTTACAGTGAAAGGTAAGGCCCCTGCGGCGCCAGCACTTCAACTGCCCCTCCACCCGCCAGTCAGGCGGGTGGAGCGGGTGGAGCGATGGCAGAGGACGTTGGTTTTCTGCAACGGAGATGTTGGATTCACTAAAGCGCTACAATCCTCATGGAAGTTACACAAGCACAATCTTTTCTGGGTTCTGTCAGACCCCAGTATAGAGTGTTGGGCACGACGTTTATTTTCTGTACCCCGCGTCGGGGAAATGAAAATGAGAATGTCGATGTATATGCCTCCTGTGTCCCAGATAGATCTGTTGAAAGAACAAAGTCTGTTTCTGTCCAACTCTATTGCACTAGCACAGATGACTCCATCTTGCATGACTCCTGTAAAAGTGTTGAAAGTCCTGTCAGGACTTTTAATCAATCAGGGGTTTTATCAGCAACCAGTATTGTTAATGTCAAACATTTATATGGTTCCTCTTACACGCGAGGGGAATATCCCTCGCGTGAACAATGCAATGAATTTAACGATGAGTCACTAATTCTGTCGGCCTACTATGAGCCCTCGTCACGGGACAAGCATGAAGGCCATAGCGCAGGTATTAAACGTAAAAGTTCCTCCCCTGTCAGGGGAGAATGCTTTAGTTGCGGACATTGTAGAGGGGGATTGTGTTGGGGCAGGGGTCCGTGGTGTCACCCGGTTCCCTTCCCCCCAAACGAGGACGTTTATTTTCCCCGCGTCGGGGAAATAAAAATGAGAATGTCAATGAATATGCCTCTTGTGTCCCAGATAAATCTGTTGAAAGAACAAAGTCTGTTTCTGTCCAACTCTATTGCGCAGACGACTCCATCTTGCATGCCTCCTGTAAAATTGATGTAGTCCTGTCAGGACTCCTTTGTCAATCACAGGTTTTTTGTCAGCAACCAGTAATGTTATGTCAAACATTTAGATGGTTCCCTTTACACGCGAGGAGAATATCCCTCGCGTGGTTAATGCAATGAATTAACAATGAGTCACAAAATTCTGCCGGCCTACTAATGAGCCCTCGTCAAGGGACAAACATAAAGGCCTTAGGACAGGGGCTAAGATAAATGCATGCCTCCTGTAGTATTGATGAAGTCCTGTCAGGACTCGTTAATCAATCACAGGTTTTTATCAGCAACCAGTAATGTTAATGTCAAACAATTATGTGGTTCCTCATGCGCGCGAGTGGAATATCCCTCGCGTCGACAATATGACTCCTTTATGCATGCCTCCTGTAAGAATGATGGAGTCCCGTCAGGACTCCTTAATCAATCACAGGTTTTTTATCAGCAACCAGTAATGTTAACGTCAAACAATTATGTGGTTCCTCATGCGCGCGAGTGGGTTTTCCCTCGCGTGAGCGATGCTATGAATTTAACCTTGAGTCAGAAATTCTGTCGGCCTACTATGAGCCCGGGTCAAGGGACAAGCATAAAGGCCTTAGAGCAGGTATTAAACGTAAAAGTTCCTCTCCTGTCAGGGGAGAATGCTTTAGTTGTGGGCGAGTCTGTTTATCAGTCGAATCGCTTTGTTCTTCCTGTCTCTCTATCGAGCGAAGTGCGAACGCTTCCGGTGACACCGGATACGGATTCGCTCGCTCCCCGCTTCCGGTCCCGCCGCAAAATAGCTCCGCTAGTCAAGCGGTACAACCAGAAGGTGTTTCCGCCATGCGGCCTATTGAACCCTTGCGCTCCGCATCCGGTCGTTCCGGATACGGATACGCAGGTCTCCCGCTTCCGGTCCAGTCGCCAAATAGCTCCGCCGTCACGGAAGCACAGTGGTGGGGTTTCTCTCTCAAAACACGCTAGCACGCTGCGCGTGCCAGTGGAGGTTGTGCGTAAAAGTTCCTCTCCTGTCAGGGGAGAATGCTTTAGTTGTGGGCGAGTCTGTTTATCAGTCGAATCGCTTTGCTCCTCCTGTTGCTCTATCGAGCGAAAACCGAACGCTTCCGGTTTCACCGGATACGGATTCGCTAGCTCCCCGCTTCCGGTCCGGCCGCAAAAAGCTCCGCTAGTCAAGCGGTACAATCAGAAGGTGTTCCCGCCTTGCGGCCTATTGAACCCCTGCACTCCGCATCCGGGTGTTCCGGATACGGATACGCAGGTTCCCCACTTCCGGTCCGGCCGCCAAAAAGCTCCGCCGTCACGGAAGCACAGTGGTGGGGTTTCTCTCGCTCAAAACACGCTAGCACGCTGCGCGCGCCAGTGGAAGTTATGCAACCCGAGCCATTGGGTATTTCGAACGATAACCAGGGGTTACAGGTTACAGTTCGCAGACATACCCCCGCTTTCGAGCAGGGTTATTCATACCAGGGCGCGTGGTTTAAAAGCAAATCTTTTGAGAGAAGAGATCAGCTCCTTGCTAAGCAAGGGTGCTATAGTGGAGCTGGACAGGACCCAATCCCGCATGGGATTTTGGAGCCGTTATTTCCTGGTGCCCAAAAGGGGGGGGGGCTACGTCCCATCCTGGACCTAAAGGCACTAAACGTGTACCTGAAGAAATACGTTTTCAGGATGCTAACTGTACCCACCATGTTACGGTCGGTCAGGCAAGGGGATTTCCACTGTTCAGTGGATCTGAAGGATGCTTATCAGCACGTCCAGATTTATCCCCCACACAGGAAATTCCTACGGTTCGCCTTCGAGGGTCGCCTGTACGAGTATACAGTACTCCCTTTCGGTCTGTCACTGAGCCCGAGGGTTTTCGTGAAAGTGACCGAAGCAGCCATCGCCCCGCTGAGACAGCAGGGCGTCAGGTTGGCGACGTACTTCGACGATTGGATGTTTTCAGCGAGCTCCGCCCACGAAGTGGCGCGTCACACACAAGTGGTTTTGGCTCACCTGAAGGCCTTAGGTTTCATAGTCAACCACGGCAAGAGCATGCTGACTCCAGCAAGTCGTCTTACATTCATTGGGGTCCTTCTGGACTCATCCGACATGTCGGCCCGTCTCTCAGAGGAGAGGGTGGACAGGTTTCGGGAATGTCTCGACTCCTTTTCAAGTGGGCCAGGAGGTCACTTACAGGAGTTGCATGGTACTGACGGGAATGATGGCTTCCGCAGTACATCTGTTGCGTTTGGGCAGGTTTCATATGAGACCTTTTCAAAGATGGATGTTATCCCTCGGGATCCCGCCCTCCTTGAAGTGCAAGAAGGTTACGGTTTCCCCTTCCTGCGCTATCGCCCTGTCTCCGTGGCTGGTGGAGGGGTGCCTCACCAGCGGAGTCTCGATTGGCGAGGTGGTTTCCCGCAAGTCGATCACGACAGACGCCAGTCTCAGTGGATGGGGAGCCACTTTCGAGGGGCGCACAGCGCAGGGGCTTTGGCCTCTGGAGATGAGGGGTCGTCACATCAACTATTTGGAGTTGATGGCTATACTCCTGGCGCTCAAGCATTTCGAGCCTTGGATTTTGCATTGTCACGTCCTGGTCAGGACAGACAATACGACGGCCATGTTTTATGTCAACAAACAGGGGGGCCTGTCGTCGTTGCCACTGGACCGTCTGGCTCGAGAATTGACGGTTTGGTGCTTGTCGCGCCTCAAGTCGATCAGGGCCTTACACGTCCCAGGTCTCCTCAACAGCGGAGCAGATCTCCTGTCCAGGGGAGGTTCTCGCTACGAGGATTGGTCTCTCCACCCCAGGGTGGCGAGCCAGATTTTTCGCAAGTTCGGTCAGCCAGTGGCGGACCTGTTTGCGTCAGCGGAGAATACGAAGTGTCCGTTGTTCTTCGCGGTGAAGGGCAGTCCTCCCTTGGGGTTGGACGCCTTAGCGCACACGTGGCCGAGAGGTCTACTGTACGCGTTTCCCCCCTTCGACTTAATCCGACCCACTCTGGAGAGAGTCAGGAGGTTCGGTCTGGAGATGCTCCTGGTGGCTCCCTACAAGGGCACGTGGAGATCGGCGATCGCCCCTCTCCTTTGCGAACCGGGTTGGCAGCTGCCTCAGTGCAGGGACCTGTTGAGTCAGGCCAGGGGGGAGATCTTCCACCAAGACCTGCAGGTCCTAGACCTGTGGGTTTGGCACGTGAAAGGTTAAACCTGCTGGCAGCCGGTTTTTCTTCTGAAGTGGTTGCTACCATTCAGAGTACTAAGGCGCCTTCTACGAGGGCGTCTTATGATGGAAGGTGGAATGCCTTTGAGGACTGGTGTGAGTCGCGTGTTCCACCGGTGGTGGCCCATGTGGCGTCAGCCCAGGAAATTCTGGAATTTATGCAGGACCGCTTGAGAAGTGGTCTTGCATTTTCTACCCTTAGGGGGTATTTGGCGGCTATTAATGCCTGTCACCTGGGGGTGGCGGGCAAGGCACCTTCTAAAGTCCCGGAGGTCATCAAGTTCATGCAAGGAGTTGAACGTTTGAGGCCGGTGACTAGGTCTTTGTTCCCAGTTTGGGATCTGCAGGTGGTTCTAGGGGGCCTATGTCGGGCTCCCTTTGAGCCGCTTGTAGGGATGCCTTTGAAACTTTTGAGTTTCAAGACGGCTCTTTTGCTGGCTTTGGCCACGGCTAAAAGAGTTGGTGACCTGCAAGCTCTCTCGGTGTCTGCGGAGTGCATGCAGTTTATGAACAATGATCTCAAGGTGTTGCTCAAGCCTCATCTTAAGTTTGTTCCTAAGAACATGGTGGTTCCTAAGGAGCCTGTTGTTCTTCTGGCTTTTCATCCTCCTCCGTTTGTCTCGGTGGAGGATGAACGGCTGAATTGCCTTTGTCCTGTCAGGGCATTGAAGGCCTACTGTGACAGGACTGCTGGTTCTAGAGCTTCTTCTCAGCTCTTCGTGGAAATGGGCAATGTTCTTGTCAGAAAGCCGGTGTCTAGACCCACTCTTTCGAGGTGGATTGTGGATGCTATTAGGCTGGCTTACTCTAGTGCGGGTGTGGAAGTGCCGGCGGCACTTAAAGCCCATAGCACTAGAGGTGTGGCTACTTCGTGGGCACTGGCAAAGGGAGTCTCCGTTCAGGAGATTTGTGTTTCGGCGAATTGGTCTTCGCCTTCTACCTTTGCAGCCTACTATCACCTGGATATCGAATCCTCTTCGCTAGCGCATTCGGTTCTGGGTGCAGTTGCCTCCTCTACGTCATAGAGGAGTCGGATCTTCCCCTCCCACAGGTGGGCATGTAGCCATCTGGGGTATTTTGGGGGGGACCCTGTGTTTTCCTTATATAGTGTGTCTTACTTATAAGGCGGACTTGTCCTTTTCATTTAGTTGAATGAGGCGGACTTCGGTCTATCAGGGTCTCTCCTTATTTTCTCATGCCTTCACACCCAGGTCCGGTGGGCCTGGGACCTTCTGGGTGATGGGTCACGCCCGTTTGGGCTGTGCTCACCCGTATGAGGGGTGTGTGGGGGTATGAGAGTAGGTTGTGGCTTAGAGGGGAGTTTAAGAATCCCAAGTGGGAGGTCATCCTGGAATATTGACAGTAAACGGTAGGTTCCGTACGGAACCATTGTTTACTTAGATATGGAAGGATGACCTCCCACGTAATGCCCCTCTGTTTCACTGAATGTGGCAGAGAGTGGTATTAAGAGGATGTTACTTCCGCCTCCGGGGGCTTATATAGCCTGGAGGCGGGTCACTCCGGTTTGAGTGACAGGCCCTTCCTACCTACGTTAGTACGGGAGCTGAAGTAGTTTCTCTGAATGATCGCCAGGGGGCGTCATTACCCAAGTGGGAGGTCATCCTTCCATATCTAAGTAAACAATGGTTCCGTACGGAACCTACCGTTCTCTATGGAGACACGTTGGGCCCCATTTTCGTCCAAATATTCATTTAAAATACTTCAAATAGCCGATCGGCCATTTGAACCTGAGCATAGACGAAAATAGGGCCAAAAGTGTCCTTTAGGTCACCACACTTTGTCTTGGGAATGCGGGAAAAAAGATAAAAGAAATAAAGAAATAAAATACATGAAATCAAGTCTCCATGGGTTGAGTAATCGATAGAAATTAAGTCATTTTGGGGGTGAACTATCTTTAACAAGAGCTTTAGAAAATAACTACATAGCAGAGATTGACACGGACTGCACGGGGCAGGTAAATAAAATGGTTGGGCAGGTTAAGTTTGCTACGGAGTTGCCTGGTTGCGCAGAGTAACTGTAATATGAGATCTGTGTCTTTAGCCTACTTGAATGGGGCTACAGCAGGGGTCTTCAACATTTTCAGGCCAAGGACCCCTTAGTTGAGGGAGAGATGAAGCAGATGAAGCACAACCTTCTCATAGATTCCATATAGTTTCATCGTCTGACAGCACAATCATCTTTGTGTATTTTGGATTCATGTCAATTTGTGTTTTCACATATTTATCCACTTGAACCGTCAATACTTCATAAACCTGACCTTTCCAGCCGATCTACAAGCTCACAACACCTCGCACTGCGAGGCGTTGTGAGCTTGTAGATCTTCTATTTTTGGCTTAAGTTCTCAGAATAAGGACACACAGATTTGGAGGACCCCCTGTAGTAACTCTGAGGACCCCCTAGGGGTCCCGGACCCCCTGTTGAGGACCGCTGGGCTAAAGTGTTCCGTCTCTCTCTCTCGTTCTCTCTCTCAAGTCCCTCCCTTCTACCCGTTTGGAATCTCCTGATAGAGTAGCACGTGTGTCTCTGTTTTCAAAGAGTCAGGACAAATTTCCTGATCAGTGCTTTTCCGATGTTTACCTACGTGCTAGCCAGCCACACATATCCACTCGTTGTGGGGGCAAGTGGCTAAATATTCATTTCTCACATCGGTATTATGGGTGATCCATTGGACTCGGATACAATAAATATAATAAGTCTAAACTGAAAAAGTATACCTTCAATGTCCTTCTTGGTCTCAGCCATGTCAATGTGCTCTCGATGCCTGGCTCTTGCACCTAAGAAAAATAAACGTTACAGTTAAAAGTTGTAATAGAGAGGATTGTTGTGATTTAAATATATTCATTTGGTTATGGGTGATCCACAGGACTTTAAGAGTTAGTTGCTGTTAGTAGCTACATTGGAGTCAGTAATGCTGTATAGGGCAGAGACATGGACCCTCACATTGGAGTACAGCTATATAACCTCATTAAATGTAGAGCGCAATACAAAGCGTGCGCTAAATCTTCATCAATTTGGGATTTTGCTTCTCAGTTATGTATCACCAGTCAATCATTGTGATTTGAAATGTGAGTTTGCTGCCCCACTTGTTAAGAGTTACAGGGGAGGCCAGCCAGGCAGGAAATTAGCCTGCAGCGGCAGGATTTAGGTCTAAAAAGACCAGCTGTAGTGGTATAAATAGAATGGCCAAGACACCCTGAGGCGTCTTACAGGTTATTATTATTATTATAAGCTGTGCTGCCTTCTCAAAGTCAATATTGACAAAAAGGTGTCTTACCTTCTGGTGTACATGGGGCTGTGTCCACAGCAGGAACCTTTGCCTTCTTCCTCCTTTCGTCCCCAGTCCTGTTCTTTCTCACCACTGTTGGTGAAAGAACAAACACTTAAGTATAATGGTACTCACTTAAGTTACATATTATGATGGTATAATAGATTCTGCGTTGATCAGGGAGCAGACTTATTTCATGTAGTTAATATTGTCATTTGTGCCATATTACCTTGTGGAAGGGATTGGGGTGATTGAGGTGACAGGCCCCCTGGATTTACTGTGGAAGGGATTGGGATGACTGGCCTTCTGGATCTAACTGTGTTCCTGGTTGAAGAGAAAACAACATTGAATTTAATTAATTAATTACACATCGTGTGTGTGTGTGTGTGTGTGTGTGTGTGTGTGTGTGTGTGTGTGTACACACACACACACACACACACACACACACACACACACACACACACACACACACGTATATACACTGCAATTTTATCACACTGCTTGGTTGAATGCTCGATTCTGATTGGTCAGTCACTGAAATCAGCAGTGTGTTATTTCATGATAACAGACCGCTCCACTCTATAACAGACCTCTGTCTAATCAAAGGGTCGACTACCTGATGCACTGCATGAATATTATGATCCAACATGTCAGCCATGTAAACAAAAACACAATGTCATTATTAAATGTTGCTCTCAAGATTGTTTTTGAAAACATTTTGAGAAATAGACGATGCAGTAACCGAAGATTGTTTCTATTTGATCAACAATTCTTAGTTTTACAAGGTGATCATGTTGCGCAGGGAAGATGGCCAGTGCAACACATATGGAACACTTTTATTAACATAAGCAAGGAATTATTAACCTCGCCTACCAGGCTTTCTGGGGGAAAGCCTGGTGTTCGTTCACAACAGGCCGTTTGGTTTCCGCCTAGAGCGCGGAAACCACTAGAAGAAGCGGCGTCGCTTTGATTTTTCAAAAGCAAAACTACTCCGCATCAAGGAGTTTATTAGGTAGGACCTAAAAGTATTTTGGGTTAAAACTGAATCCGGTTTGATCTTTCCGGCAAATTGTAGTCCTTTGAGTAATACAACATGACGTTTTGTGGTTTCCGCTCCAGACCGGTTACAAACCCAAAAAGTGAAGTGATCCCAGACTGAGGAATTACTCAGTTTTGTCATTACTTATGGTACTTAAGTCTCTGTATTTAATCATCCAGCTGGGGGTTATTTTTCATCAACAACCTGCACAGTAATTATACCTTGCATATCATGTGTTTACACAATTCAAATAGAAACTACCTACTTATTTGAAAAGAAATCTGCTGTGCATTCTCCAGGATGGCCTTCAGCTGATCTCTCCCTTAAAAGTTAGCCTTACGAAGTTCCGGACAAATTGGGGGGAGACCTGTAGCATGCACCTTCCCCGTCTTAAGCCGCTTTTCGACTGCAGCTTTAGCACCACACCACACTACACCACACCACACCACACCACACCGCACCACATAAAATATCTACCTTTTCCATAACACAGAAGTACCCCTATTGGTTAGAAACAAATTGACCCTATTAACTGTGATTATAATACAATATAAATTTGTATTACAACTATCCTAAATTATAATACACTATAATGTATTATAACTGTGAATATAATACACTATAAAGTATTAATGTATTACTATGATAATTATAATACACTATAATGGATTATAATGGTGGTTTTAACACAATAGAATCTATTATCATGTATCACAACTATATCCTGGTGGTCTAAATGAAAAGTCAGTGAGGGATCAGTCATTATGAAGTGTTTGGCCCTGTTTGGCCTAGCTCAGACCTACTCTAGATTGGATACTTTTAGTACCACGTTTAGTACCACTTTCACACCACTCTACCCAGGTCCTTGTAGTGGACGGTGTGGTGTGGAGTGGTGTGGAGTTGGGCCAGTGGAAACAGGGCTTTATAGGGAAGTTTTCCACTGCCACCCACCTCATCTTTAAAGTAAAGATAAGTAAGAAGAGAAAAAGAGGGAGGGAGAGAGATTGGTTGAGATAAAAGGAAGAGAACTACATCATATAACATGATCTTGCCATGTGTGCTGGCAAGGATGTGGTCGTTGTGTTGTATTGAAAACAGTCTATGATAAATTGTAGCTATAGACAGAGACATATTAATCCACAAGATTGTTATTGGTCATATCCAACAATAACCATTATCCTTATGTGTGCTGCAACAGCTGAAAGTCTTGAGGTAAAAGATATCCACTAGAACTAGGCTAAGTTTGAACCTAGGGTTCTAGGCTAAGTTTGAACTAAGGATTGCAGTGTATATTCTAAAACTAGAATATAAAGAAACTAGAAAACTAGATTCTCTGACATTTGAATTATATCTACTGTACCTAATAATGCAATAAAAAAGACAGAAAAAAAGGAAAGAGCTTACTTACTGTATTTCTTGTTGAAGAGATCTTGCACCTTCTTCCTCAACACTGCTTTTTCCTCAGCTGTTGTCGTGGCTGCAGTGGCTGTAGTGGCTGAAGATGGACCGTTGTCTAAACATATTGCAATTAATTCAAACACAAACTAGATTTCCTATACATAATCCTTATCCAGTATATATGTAGATTATTTGCTACTACAGCTGCACAGCAGCAACACTATGATTATGACACCACTTCAATTTATCACAGCTGATAGTGTAGTTCCTTGCCATTCACAAAAAATAAAACTTGGGACAAGCCAAGTACAAGTATTTCAGTTTATACAAAAGGCTGTCACTGCAGTATACATTTGATGCTTTACACCTGGTTCAAATTCTGTGCAGCTAAAAGCTTTAAAATCACTTACAACTACAATTGATAATTGACACGTAACATTTTCCTGATTGACTGTATAAGCACTGCACTACCCAATGAAAAGCTGAAATTAACACATGAAAAATGTGAGAGCTTGCAGTACGCCTTGAAAGATTTTATAACAGCTGTGCACAATCACATGACACCAATTCAGTTGATAATGTATGTAAAACCGCTGCTCAGCTAAAGTACCAGTACATGTAAATACAGTTTCAGGTTATTTTCAAGATATTACCATCACAGAGACTTGCAAATCTGTGAATCATCAAGTCATCATCATCAGCAATAATTGGTATCGCTTCTCCTGCTGGCATACTTTAGCATTTTTCTTTTTAGATCTGGGTTGAAGCGGTTATACACCAGGGTTAGGACTTCGACGCCTAGCATCTCCAACATGGCAATCTGTGCAAAGGAATGGAACAAAACAAAAATATATTACTGTGGCAATATGCCAATCTCAGAAGGAATGTTGCATGCACAAATCTAAAAATAATCAAAGTGCCCAAGAAGTCAAGTTAAAACATATATAATCTTATACCTTCAGGGGTAGGACCGGAATCAAGTTGCACAATCACTTTAAAATAAGACTTACCCAGCTCTTTGAGGTGCCATTACACCTTTTTAATTCTCAACAATTGAAATTTGAATAACAGTAACAAAGCTTGTTTTAATTTTTAAACTTCATTAACACTCAAATGTAGTCCCTAAAGCCAAACTTGCCTTAATACAACTCCAGTGGCACTTTGAGGAAATACAGTAGCTCTGACAAACCTCATTCTTGATTTGATTGAAATGCCTGTGGATCTTTTGGTTCCTCATGTCATCACTGAGGCCTTCTGCTTCTCTCTTAGCCTTCAGAGCAGCTGCCTCTTTGTTATATTACAGAGTAGATATTACATTTTTTTTGCCACATTTAGGTCTATATAGTCTAAACATAAATTCAAAAAACTCTGATTTTAAAAACATCACTTAAACAAGCGGAGGGGCAGGTGCAATTGTGTGTAAAGATTCAAGCAACCATTGAACCTAAATGCTTTTGATTCACAATATCACTTACCATGATCCCTTTTTAAAATGCTTTGGCAAAATAAATTGTAGCCAGTCCAATCTCTTAGGAGTAATTTTGGTTTGGGTGGATTAGCGGACTGGGTGGGCTTCAGATCGCGCTTGACCGTCCTTGTCCAATGCCACGTTAGCAACAGGTTACTTGGCAGGTGACTTGGCAAGCTGCCATGGCGGCGTGCATCAGTGTACAGAGTCTGGCTGCTAGAGTTGGTAACCCCAGGAAATACACAGTGGTGAAAGTGAGCCGGAACGGCCGGAACCCCCGTTCCGTTAAAACATTTGGGCCGGAACAGCGTTTCGTTAAGAGGAGGAGAAGCCAGCTGTCAAAATCCCATGTTAAACCTGCCACAAACGCACGTCCAGGAAGAAAACAATAACCTATACTAAAGTCAGATTAACATACAGTACACACGTGTTACCAGTTATATTTTCTCATAAAGTGCTTCTAAATTATTCCTGTGGGTTTGTGTAGGTCAGTTTAATCCATTCTGTTTTTGTTTCGGAGCGAGTGGGTGGGACGTTCGCGAACAAATCGAGTCTTTTGAACGGCTTTTTGAAATGAACGATAGGATTCGGTTCACAGTAGGTAGCCGTTCCTTTCTAATGAACAGTGGTGGGAAAAGTACTCAATTTATTTACTTAAATATATCGTAAAAATATCAATACTGCAATCAAGTTTGGAATGTTAATGTACTTGAGTAAAAGTAAAATAGTATTGTATCAAAATGTACTTAAAGTACCAATATTAGAACGTAGGCTACTCATTATGCAGAAAGTCCCGTTTCACAGGTTTTCCAATGAGTAAAATGTAGAAAAATCTTTTGAAAATAGCCGATCTACAAGCTCACAATGCATCGCAACGTGACATATTGTGAGCTTGTAGATCGGCTATTTTCAAATGCCAGAAATGTATCCAATGGCCAAAATGTATAGGCCTATTAGGGTGGAAGTGATTTGCAATCATAATCAAAATCTACAGAGTAACCAGTAACTAAAATGAGCCAGTCTTTTGAACGGCTCTTTGAAAGGAACGGATCTCAGAGATCCGGCTCACTTCAAAGAACCATAAATCCCATCTCTATCTAGCAGCCAGATCGGTACACCGATGCACGCCGCCATGGCAGCTTGCCAAGTCACCTGCCTTAGTAACCTGTTGCTAACTTGGCATTGGACAAGGACGTGTTTAGGAGGGGCATAGCGACTGGTCAATTCTGAAAGAGACCACATTAAAGTAGCCAGGTCAACAAGGGGAAGATAAATATTAGAGCAACATACCTGGCTAGGGATGAAAAAGATGACACGGATATGTGAGAAGATGAGACCAATGCAGACAATGCAGACGCTATGTAGTGGACACTGCATAATACAATGTACAGCAGGATGGAATTAATATTTATGGGGATCCATGACCATGGACCTGACAAAATAACAGGTGGCTGGGCAGACCAGGGGGCAACGGATCTGCAGAAGTCACACACTATGACCTAGGTCCTAGGATAAACTGTTTTCCTTCCAGTTGTTCCCTTCAGGGGTCACCACAGCAAATCGTCTGCCTCCATCTCATCTTGTCCTCTGCCTCCTCACACCAAATAACCTCATGTCCTCTTTCACTCAATATTTGAGTATCTATCTAGATGCTACAAATCAGATTAAAAACTAATAATATCATGCATGCTGTTATGACCACGGCTCTTAGGCCATAACAAAAGGAGAGGGACACGGCTTTAAAAGTGCACAAAACAAGATATTTATTTACAATATAAACAATAGCTTTAAAGTTGCAACAAATATTCCTATGGGGTGTGTAAATCAGTGTAATCAGTAGTGTCAGCAGTAGATGGATGTGTGGAAAATGCAGTGTGGGGTGTTGAATGGTGCAAACCAAAAGTTAGGCTAGTTAGCCAAAAGTGCTGCTGCTCTCATGGCAGGAGAGAGAGACCGAGTGTGGCCACACCCAGCCTTTTATAGTGCACTCTGGGAACACCGGCCAGGTGCTCCCAATGCACCCGATTGGCAATCAGGACCTGTGGGAGTAAAGGTTAGACAGAGCAACCACATAGGCCCTAGTAGGCCGACTACAGGGGCTGTGACACCCTCCCCCTACAAAACGAGGACCCTTAAGGGACCGAGACACTAACAGCTAATCAAAACATACTAAACGTGTCATTTAGTAAAGAAAAGCTAAACTATTGCTTTCAAAAGTACATTCAAAATGTGAACCAATCAGACCATTTACCTACAAAGACAAGAACCCAAATTAATTTTGGTCTACCCAATAATAACCCAGTAGCCAATCTAATAGCCAATACGCATATCAAAACCACTACCCATATCACAAACCATGTTTTGAAAATGTAACAAACCACTTAAATAATGTCACTCTTAACCACTCCAATCTGCCCATGGCATACCAGCCCACCATCCCCAGGAAACAAGATCATCCGGAATTACTTGAAGCATCTAAGAGGAGAGGGACAGGAACAGAGCCATTAACAGTGAGAAAGGCAAGATGGGACAAAACACAGGTCCAACATAAGTCACTCCGTCAAAACATTTTCTGATCCAGATAAACTAAAGTCAAATCATTCAGTACACTTTACCAGCTAGGCCAACCTGAATAAAACCCAGAGTGGCGGCTCCTCCCAGCTCACCGGGAGTGTGCACAAAGCCCCACACCAATAGATCCAGCGTTGCCCAAACCTAACCCCCCCATCCCAACCGACACATATGTCAGAAGGACATGGAGAAGCGAACACTGTCCCCCAGCCATTCCGGCCTGGTGAGACAAATCACAAACTTAACAGGATAAAACCACATCTACACCTCCCAGCCACCTGCAGCCTGGCAGATACAACACTGCCTCCCAGCTGCACCGGCCTGGTGAAGACAATTCCTGCCCTTGAATTACCAATATAACTACAGCTCCCATACATGGAACTCACAAGAACTTAGTACTGAAACAATTCTGGACCAAACCATACAGACAGAAAGGGAAAACTATGATTACAAAACCATGAGGACCAATGACCTTTAAATTACAATTAACCAAACAAATAACCAAAAAACAAATGCTCTCTCTAAAACCCTGCCAAAGCCAGGACAGCTGCTACAGGTGCGCATCCAGGTGCAATGATCCCCCTACCTCAGCTGCTTTACCTAAAACTAATACAAATAACATATTTTGGTGAGCACTTTTCTCAGCCAATCAAATTTTCCAGCAAAAGGCCGCTGGCACCAAATCATATGCTCAAAACACTAACTTTTACCAACTTGTACTTCATGCTCTGGTCAATACATCTCCATACTAGCAATATGCATACCAGCCTTAAAATAGACTTAATCTCACCTCATTTGACCAGTGAATGGTGGTGAATAGTGGTTTGTATTGGTTCCTGTGTAGCCGAGGGCCTGCTAGGGAGGAAGTGCACCGAGCCTGCAACCAATGCGCCTCAGCGCCGTCTCTCTGAGACGGGCCAGAACTACGGCCACCTACAGCCCCTCCCAGCTTCAGTCTGGTGGACCACCCATCTGGCAGACCACATCCGTCTGGAGGGTCTCACCGTCTGGAGGGTCGCACCGTCTGGTGGACCGCATCCGTCTGGTGGACCTACATCCGTTTGGAGGGTCTCACCGTCTGAGGAACCAACCTCCGTCTGACCCTGCTCTGTGTAACCATCATGCTACAAACCACTGTTTACATGCCCCGTCATGGCCAAACCAGCTCAGTTTTTACTGCAAGCTGTTGGAGCTGGAGTTGTTATCCACTGATGCCAATATTACTACTAGCCAATATTGACACAGAGCAGAAATACACAAAAAATTGGCAACAACTGTGTGACACTCAAAAAAAATGCTCACCTAATTTTACAAAAACTCTGCCGACTGAAAACCAAAAATACCAAGCGAACCTCTTAACAAAAATAGTGTATACTACTATAATATACTACTATAATCCTATGTGGAGACCACCACCCAAAAAACGCACCCTTAACACCCATCCTGACTGCTAACCACTACACTAACACTGTGCAGTTTTATCAATTAAATTACAGCACAACCCAAAACCATTATACATTTATACACACTAGACCTTACCCGTTCGAAGATATGTGCTCCAAAATATGTGCAGAGTGTGGGTTGTGGGGAAAGTTACTGTAACTGGTGCGTGCGTGAGAATATGTGGGAGCATCATAATGTAAGGAGCAGCTCATGGAGGAGTGTATATTTATGATGGATACAAATAATTTAACAGCAAATTTAGGTGAATAGAAGTATGGGGAATGGGGATGTATGCGCTTGCTCCACAGTTTTTTCATACCCGTTGGAAGATGAGACACACATCAAACGCACCTGGTGAAAGTGTGTGTGTGTGAGAGAGAGAGAGAGAGAGAGAGAGAGAGAATGAACATTCCTAACTGTGAGAGAGGGAGCTGTGTGTGTGTGTGTGTGGGGCTACAGATGCCATGGCCTGGAGGAACGGACCGTAACCCTGGCAACAGACAGTAGAAAACGCTAATAAACAGCTTTAATTTGGGAGAAATGAAATTTGGGCTCCGTCACCGTCTGTATAATGCTAATGGCCAATACCATGTGAACTTTGGAATTTGTTGATGAAGCGAGTGAATAGATAAACGTAGATAAGCGTGAGCGTTAGAGCGTGAGTGCGTGAGTGAGTTAGAGTGTGAGTTTGCTCCTTTAATGGTTAGATTATACAACCAAAAACTGAACTCACAAATACAACCAAAACACTTTAACTACCGTGCACCTTCTCCTATGACTATGCCAGACCTGCCGGTCTACAGGCTTCAAAGCAAGACAGGAAGTTTACTTTACCTGCTCAAAATCACGGCAAAATACTAGTTCTATTTTTTTTACAACGGCACATGTCCCACCTGTCACCAAGCAAATTACCCTCCCCTCACCCTTCACGCTTCTCGCTTCACGTTTCTCACTTCACATTTCATGTCCTTCACGTCCATCACGTCCCTCACGTCCATCGCGTCCATCAAGCAAGGGAGACACACCCTTCTGACACCAAGGGACAACACAAGCCTGAACAAACATTTGTTAACCAAAGATTTCAAAACATATTTCCAACACGAATGGGCCTACAACTGAAGATGTGGCCAAAACGTATTATTTCCATTTTTTTTTAGCCCCCATGTTATGACCACGGCTCTTAGGCCATAACAAAAGGAGAGGGACACGGCTTTAAAAGTGCACAAAACAAGATATTTATTTACAATATAAACAATAGCTTTAAAGTTGCAACAAATAATCCTATGAGGTGTGTAAATCAGTGTAATCAGTAGTGTCAGCAGTAGATGGATGTGTGGAAAATGCAGTGTGGGGTGTTGAATGGTGCAAACCAAAAGTTAGGCTAGTTAGCCAAAAGTGCTGCTGCTCTCATGGCAGGAGAGAGAGACCGAGTGTGGCCACACCCAGCCTTTTATAGTGCACTCTGGGAACACCGGCCAGGTGCTCCCAATGCACCCGATTGGCAATCAGGACCTGTGGGAGTAAAGGTTAGACAGAGCAACCACACAGGCCCTAGTAGGCCGACTACAGGGGCTGTGACAATGCACACACACACGCGCACACACACACGCTTGTAAGCAATGCTGCAACATTTGCCATTTGTTAACTTAATAACAACAAACCTCGATGACACTGATGCTTAACCTCACCGCAGCTGAAGCCTCATTGATGAGGGTGGAGCCTACAAACCCCACCGCAGCTGAAGCCTCATTGATGAGGGTGGAGCCTACAAACCCCACCGCAGCTGAAGCCTCATTGATGAGGGGGGAGCCTACAAACCCCACCGCAGCTGAAGCCTGATGAGGGGGGAGCCTACAAACCCCACCGCAGCTGAAGCCTCATTGATGAGGGTGGAGCCTACAAACCCCACCGCAGCTGAAGCCTCATTGATGAGGGGGGAGCCTACAAAGGTCATGCCTTTGCCAAAAAGGTCCTTGAGGATCTCTTTTCCCTTGGTCTAAAAGAGAAATTAGTTAGAATGTGCATAGCTCCATATAATGAAATTAAGCCAATGCAATGTTGGTATCAAGCTCAGTTCTGCATTTGGTAATACCAACCCATTTGGTAAAGCTACACAGTATTCACCAGCTTTCATTAGCAAGGTGAACTTACTTTTACTACTACTACTATTGTGTCATTTTTAGATTTGCAAATGTATACTTTACCCAGGGATTCCACCAGACTCAGTCTAGGCAGTTCAGTCTAGGCACGCGTAACAACAAGACTGAATTGGTCAGTAACGAAGCTAAACACAAGTAAAAAAAAACATACAAAATATATATATGTCACGGTTTGTTAGAGAAACAGGACGGTCGAGAAACGGAGCACTCGTCGTGCAGCACGGGGCGGAACGGAGCCGCTCGATTGTCCACGACATTGCAGGCGGCGCGCAGGCCAGCGGACCTTGGTCCTGCTCTTCGCCCCCGAGCACCGCAGGTGCGAGTGGCCGCGAAGAGCGGGCCAGGGCCGCGCGGCCGGCGGAGCGCCGCGCGAGTTACGAAGCCGTGGTGAATGCAATCGTTATATTTATGCCCAGGCCGTAAGGCCTGGGCAAGCCCACGATAAACGCCCTGTCCAAGTGACTACAATGGAGCTAATGGCTAAGCTAGGCTAGGCTAGGCTAGGCTAGTAAATAAAGTCGCAAATAGTCGCAAACGAGTGACGTCAGCGCCTTCACTAGTGAATGGCTGTCGTCGCCACCTGGTGGTGATTGGTGTGTGGTGAACGACAAAACAAGCGCTCTTACATAGAACGTCCTGAGTTACCCAAACATCCGGTAACATATATATATATCATTATTATAATATATATAATATATATATATATATATATATATATATATATATATATATATATATATATATATATATATATATTTATTATTGGTAACGCTTTAGTTTTAACTATTGCTACACACCCATTAGTGTATTGCTAGAGATATTAGGCATAACTAGAAAATATTGTTCCTTCGAAACAATTGTGGGCTCGCTTCAAGCCAGAAAACAATGGCTATAAAAGCACAAAATGTCAAGATCGCAGGCAGTGCTCTCTTTGACGTTACTGACGTCAAAGATTGGTCCGTTTTGTTCCAAAAATGTGTTTATGCAAAAGTTGACCCGCTGGTGGCGCTATAACAGGCCAATGTGAGAAGGTTGGTATCTGTTCCTTGACCTATTGGGAATGTGCTTGCAAGATTTCACGCACATCCCAGGCTGTGTTCATGATTTGAGGTGTTTTTGGCTTTGGACACTTTATCGCTGCTTGCAGCTATATTTATTATTATTATTTTATAATTTTTTTGTGTGCACTTCATAGGCATGTTAGATAAAGGTCCTTAGATTGCGTGTAGAATGTTTCATGCAAATTGCAAAAAAAATCCTAGAATAAAAACGGGTTTAAGCGTTTTACAAACTGCTCAAAATTATATAGCGCCCCCCTTTGGCCATTTGGGGTAAGATTGGTTTCAGTGATATTTGAACTAACCCTCTACACTATTTTGTCATGAAAATGTGACTTTGCATGTATGTTTTAGAGGCAGAAGAATAATTTGCATAAAAATGCAATATTGTTTGAATTATTTAAAAAAGCATGTTTCAATGTTAAAGAAATCCGATCTGACAGATCTTTAGATATCGGTCCAAAGTTCACGTAAAAAAAGTTTTGTGCACGTGACGCGAAAATTCCAGAATAAAAGCGGGTTTACGCGTTTTACAAACTGCTCAAAATGGCGGAAAATCAAAGGGCGGAGCTTACTTAACAACGACACAGATGTCTTCCGCTTGAGTCAAAGCACGCGTGTAACAAGTTGCATGTCTTCGAACGAAACGAGTCATGACTTATGCCCGTTTGAAGTTTGAATTTTCAGACGCTTCGTATAGCGCCCCCCTTTGGCCGATTGGAATAAAATTGGTTTCAGTGATACTTTGACTAACCCTCCACATCTTTGCCAAATGCCATGAATGTGTAACTTTGCATGTATGATTTAGAGGCCGAAGAATAATTTGCATAAAACCGCAATATTGATTGAATTATTAAAAAAATATATTTCACTTTAAAAGAAATCCGCCGAGATTAGTTTGACCGTATTGGTCCAAAGTTCATGTGAAAAAAGTTTCATGCGCGTATCGCGAAAATCCCAGGAGGAGATAGATTTTTACTGTTTTTCATATAATTCCGAATTGTGGGAGACCTAAAGGTCAGAGGTCAAAAGTTAGAGGGTAAAAGTTGTTCGGCATGAGGAGACGCATAAGTGTATACAGGTTTCATGGCTGTACGTATAACAGAGCATGAGCTATACCTGTTCAAAGATCGCACTTTCGAAGGCTTCCTACAGCGCCACCATTTGGCCGATTGCTATAGAAAATAATAGCACACTTCGCCACTGTAAACTGAACACGTTGATGTTTTTATTTTCATTTTCTCACTAAGTATGTAGGAGTAGAAAGGAACCGAAATCCCGTCTACTGTTGATTGCCTGCCTGATAGATAAACTAGAAAAATATTGTTCCTTCGAAACAATTGTGGGCTCGCTTCAAGCCAGAAAACAATGGCTATAAAAGCACAAAATGTCAAGATCGCAGGCAGTGCTCTCTTTGACGTTACTGACGTCAAAGATTGGTCCATTTTGTTCCAAAAATGTGTTGTGCAAAAGTTGACCCGCTGGTGGCGCTATAACAGGCCAATGTAAGAAGGGTGGTATCTGCTCCTTGACCTATTGGGAATGTGCTTGCAAGATTTCACGCACATTGCAGGCTGTGTTCATGATTTGAGGTGTTTTTGGCTTTGGCCACTTTATCGCTGCTTGCAGCTATATTCATTATTATTATTTTTTTTGTGTGTGTGCACTTCATAGGCATATTAGATAAAGGTCCTTAGATTGTGTGTAGAATGTTTCATGCAAATTGCAAAAATAAATCCTAACGGGTTTAAGCGTTTCACAAACTGCTCAAAATGATATAGCGCCCCCCTTTGGCCAATTGGGGTAAGATTGGTTTTAGTGATATTTGGACTAACACTCTACATCTTTGCCAAATGCCATGAACATGTTACTTTGCATGTATGATTTAGAGGCAGAAGAATAATTTGCATAAAACTGCAATATTCATTGAATTTATTTTAAAAAGCATGTTTCAATTTTAAAGAAATCCGATCTGACAGATCTTTAGATATCGGTCCAAAGTTCACGTAAAAAAAGTTTTGTGCACGTGGAGTGAAAATTCCAGAATAAAAGCGGGTTTACGCGTTTTACAAACTGCTCAATATGGCGGAAAATCGGGGGGCGGAGCTTACTTAACAGCGACACAGATGTCTTCCGCTCGAGTCAAAGCACGCGTGTAACAAGTTGCATGTCTTCAAACGAAACGAGTCATGACTTATGCCCGTTTGAAGTTTGAATTTTCAAACGCTTCGTATAGCGCCCCCCCTTTGGCCGATTGGAATAAAATTGGTTTCAGTGATACTTTGACTAACCCTCCACATCTTTGCCAAATGCCATGAACGTGTAACTTTGCATGTATGATTTAGAGGCCGAAGAATAATTTGCATAAAACCGCAACATTGATTGAATTATTAATAAAATATATTTCACTTTAAAAGAAATCCGCCGAGACTAGTTTGACCGTATTGGTCCAAAGTTCATGTGAAAAAAGTTTCATGCGCGTATCGCAAAGATCCCAGGAGGAGATAGATTTTTACTGTTTTTCATATAATTCCAAATTCTGAGGGATCTAAAGATCAGAGGTCAAAAGTCAGAGCGTAAAAATTGTTCGGCATGAGGAGACGCATACGTGTATACAGGTTTCATGGCTGTACGTATAACAGAGCATGAGCTATACCTGTTCAAAGTTCGCACTTTCGAAGGCTTCCTACAGCGCCACCATTTGGCCGATTGCTGTAAAAAGTAATAGCACACGTCGCCACAGTAAGCTGAACACATTGATGTTTTTATTTTCATTTTCTCGCTAAGTATGTAGGAGTAGAAAGGAACCGAAGTTTTGAGGAGAACTTGATATGACGGTTAGATATTGTCACTAGAAAATATTGTTCCTTCGAAACAATTGTGGGCTCGCTTCAAGCCAGAAAACAATGGCTATAAAAGTACAAAATGTCAAGATCGCAGGCAGTGCTCTCTTTGACGTTACTGACGCAATCGGACGCTGCATGCGTGATTTGAGGCATTTTGTTCCAAAAATGTGTTATGCAAAAGTTGACCCGCTGGTGGCGCTATAACAGGCCAATGTGAGAAGGGCGGCATCTGTTCCTTGACCTAGTGGGAATGTGCTTGCAAAATTTCACGCACATCGCAGGCTGTGTTCATGATTTGAGGTGTTTTTGGCCACTTTATCGCTGCTTGCAGCTATATTTATTATTATTAATATTATTAAAAAAAAATTGTGCACTTCATAGGCATGTTAGATAAAGGTCCTTCGATTGTGTGTAGAATGTTTCATGCAAATTGCAAAAAAGAACCCTAGAATAAAAAAAGGTTTAAGCGTTTCACAAACTGCTCAAAATGATATAGCGCCCCCCTTTGGCCAATTGGGGTAAGATTGGTTTAAGTGATATTTGGAATAACACTCTACATCTTTGCCCAATGCCATGAATATGTTACTTTGCATGTATGATTTAGAGGCAGAAGAATAATTTGCATAAAACTGCAATATTCATTGAATTTATTAAAAAAGCATGTTTAAATTTAAAAAAAAATCCGATCTGACAGATCTTTAGATATTGGTCCAAAGTTCACGTAAAAAAAGTTTTGTGCACGTGACGTGAACATTCCAGAATAAAAGTGGGTTTAAGTGTTTTACAAACTGCTCAAAATGGCCGAAAATCTAAGGGCGGAGCTTACTCAACAAAGACACAGATGTCTTCCGCTTGAGTCAAAGCACACGTGTAAGCAAGTTGCATGTCTTCAAACGAAACGAGGCATGACTTATGCCCGTTTAAAGTTTGAATTTTCAGACGCTTCGTATAGCGCCCCCCTTTGGCCGATTGGAATAAAATTGGTTTCAGTGATACTTTGACTAACCCTCTACATCTTTGCCAAATGCCATGAACGTGTAACTTTGCATGTATGATTTAGAGGCCGAAGAATAATTTGCATAAAACTGCAATATTGATGGAATTATTAAAAAAAAATATTTCACTTTAAAAGAAATCCGACCAGACTAGTTTGACCGTATTGGTCCAAAGTTCATGTGAAAAAGGTTTTGTGCGCGTAACGCAAAAATCCCAGGAGGAGATAGATTTTTACTGTTTTTTATATAATTCAAAATTCTGGGGGATCTAAAGGTCAGAGGTCAAAAGTCAGAGCGTAAAAGTTGTTCGGCATGAGGAGACGCATACGTGTATACAGGTTTCATGACTGTACGTATAACAGAGCATGAGCTCTATCTGTTCAAAGTACGCACTTTCGAAGGCTTCCTACAGCGCCACCATTTGGCCGATTGCTGTAAAAAATAATAGCACACTTCGCCACTGTAAGCTGAACACATTGATGTTTTTATTTTCATTTTCTGTCTAAGTATGTAGGAGTAGAAAGGAACCGAAGTTTTGAGGAGAACTTGATATGACGGTTAGATATTGTCACTAGAAAAATATTGTTCCTTCGAAACAATTGTGGGCTCGCTTCAAGCCAGAAAACAATGGCTATAAAAGTACAAAATGTCAAGATCGCAGGCAGTGCTCTCTTTGACGTTACTGACGTCAAAGATTGGTCCATTTTGTTCCAAAAATGTGTTGTGCAAAAGTTGACCCGCTGATGGCGCTATAACAGGCCAATGTAAGAAGGGTGGTATCTGTTCCTTGACCTATTGGGAATGTGCTTGCAATATTTCACGCACATTGCAGGCTGTG
Organism: Nannobrachium achirus; assembly: GCF_963921795.1. Classification (NCBI taxonomy): domain Eukaryota; kingdom Metazoa; phylum Chordata; class Actinopteri; order Myctophiformes; family Myctophidae; genus Nannobrachium; species Nannobrachium achirus. Next base: position 79,244,797 of record NC_137810.1, on the reverse strand, counting down.
TTCATGATTTGAGGTGTTTTTGGCTTTGGCCACTTTATCGCTGCTTGCAGCTATATTCATTATTATTTTTTGTGTGTGTGTGTGTGCAGACTGTGCACTTCATAGGCATATTAGATAAAGGTCCTTAGATTGTGTGTAGAATGTTTCATGCAAATTGCAAAAAAAAAAAAATCCTAACAGGTTTAAGCGTTTCACAAACTGCTCAAAGTGATATAGCGCCCCCCTTTGGCCAATTGGGGTAAGATTGGTTTTAGTGATATTTGGACTAACACTCTACATCTTTGCCAAATGCCATGAGCATGTTACTTTGCATGTATGATTTAGAGGCAGAAGAATAATTTGCATAAAACTGCAATATTCATTGAATTTATTTAAAAAAGCATGTTTCAATTTTAAAGAAATCCGATCTGACAGATCTTTAGATATCGGTCCAAAGTTCATGTAAAAAAATGTTTTGTGCACGTGACGCGAAAATTCCAGAATAAAAGCGGGTTTACGCGTTTTACAAACTGCTCAAAGTGGCGGAAAATCGAAGGGCGGAGCTTACTTAACAACGACACAGATGTCTTCCGCTTGAGTCAAAGCACGCGTGTAACAAGTTGCATGTCTTCAAACGAAACGAGTCATGACTTATGCCCGTTTGAAGTTTGAATTTTCAAACGCTTCGTATAGCGCCCCCCTTTGGCCGATTGGAATAAAATTGGTTTCAGTGATACTTTGACTAACCCTCCACATCTTTGCCAAATGCCATGAACGTGTAACTTTGCATGCATGATTTAGAGGCAGAAGAATAATTTGCATAAAACCGCAATATTGATTGAATTATTAAAAAATGATATTTCACTTTAAAAGAAATCCGCCGAGATAAATCTGACCGTATTGGTCCAAAGTTCATGTGAAAAAAGTTTCGTGCGCGTATCGAAAAAAACCCAGGAGGAGATAGATTTTTACTGTTTTTCATATAATTCCGAATTGTGGGAGACCTAAAGGTCAGAGGTCAAAAGTTAGAGGGTAAAAGTTGTTCGGCATGAGGAGACGCATAAGTGTATACAGGTTTCATGGCTGTATGTATAACACAGCATGAGCTATACCTGTTCAAAGATCGCACTTTCGAAGGCTTCCTACAGCGCCACCATTTGGCCGATTGCTGTATAAAGTAATAGCACACATCGCCACTGTAAACTGAACACATTGATGTTTTTATTTTCATTTTCTCACTAAGTATGTAGGAGTAGAAAGGAACCGAAAATCCCGTCTACTTACTAGATAAATAAATAATGACAATATCTAAAGTGTGCTCGCCAGGTACTGGCGAGCCCACAACTAGAAAATATTGTTCCTTCGAAACAATTGTGGGCTCGCTTCAAGCCAGAAAACAATGGCTATAAAAGTACAAAATGTCAAGATCGCAGGCAGTGCTCTCTTTGACGTTACTGACGCAATCGGACGCTGCATGCGTGATTTGAGGCATTTTGTTCCAAAAATGTGTTATGCAAAAGTTGACCCGCTGGTGGCGTTATAACAGGCCAATGTGAGAAGGGCGGCATCTGTTCCTTGACCTAGTGGGAATGTGCTTGCAAAATTTCACGCACATCGCAGGCTGTGTTCATGATTTGAGGTGTTTTTGGCCACTTTATCGCTGCTTGCAGCTATATTTATGATTATTAATATTATTTAAAACAAATTGTGCACTTCATAGGCATGTTAGATAAAGGTCCTTCGATTGTGTGTAGAATATTTCATGCAAATTGCAAAAAAGAACCCTAGAATAAAAACAGGTTTAAGCGTTTCACAAACTGCTCAAAATGATATAGCGCCCCCCCTTTGGCCAATTGGGGTAAGATTGGTTTTAGTGATATTTGGAATAACACTCTAAATCTTTGCCCAATGCCATGAATATGTTACTTTGCATGTATGATTCAGAGGCAGAAGAATAATTTGCATAAAACTGCAATATTCATTGAATTTATTAAAAAAGCATGTTTAAATTTAAAAAAAAATCTGATCTGACAGATCTTTAGGTGTTGGTCCAAAGTTCACGTAAAAAAAGTTTTGTGCACGTGACGCGAACATTCCAGAATAAAAGTGGGTTTAAGTGTTTTACAAACTGCTCAAAATGGCAGAAAATATAAGGGCGGAGCTTACTCAACAAAGACACAGATGTCTTCCGCTTGAGTCAAAGCACGCGTGTAAGCAAGTTGCATGTCTTCAAACGAAACAAGGCATGACTTATGCCCGTTTAAAGTTTGAATTTTCAAATGCTTCGTATAGCGCCCCCCTTTGGCCGATTGGAATAAAATTGGTTTCAGTGATACTTTGACTAACCCTCTACATCCTTGCCAAATGCCATGAACGTGTAACTTTGCATGTATGATTTAGAGGCCGAAGAATAATTTGCATAAAACCGCAATATTGATTGAATTATTAAAAAATTATATTTCACTTTAAAAGAAATCCGACCAGACTAGTTTGACCGTATTGGTCCAAAGTTCATGTGAAAAAAGTGTTGTGCGCGTAACGCAAAAATCCCAGGAGGAGATAGATTTTTACTGTTTTTTATATAATTCAAAATTCTGGGGGATCTAACGGTCAGAGGTCAAAAGTCAGAGCGTAAAAGTTGTTCGGCATGAGGAGACACATACGTGTATAAAGGTTTCATGACTGTACGTATAACAGAGCATGAGCTCTATCTGTTCAAAGTTCGCAGTTTCGAAGGCTTCCTACAGCGCCACCATTTGGCCGATTGCTGTAAAAAATAATAGCACACTTCGCCACTGTAAGCTGAACACATTGATGTTTTTATTTTCATTTTCTGTCTAAGTATGTAGGAGTAGAAAGGAACCGAAGTTTTGAGGAGAACTTGATATGACGGTTAGATATTGTCACTAGAAAAATATTGTTCCTTCGAAACAATTGTGGGCTCGCTTCAAGCCAGAAAACAATGGCTATAAAAGTACAAAATGTCAAGATCGCAGGCAGTGCTCTCTTTGACGTTACTGACGTCAAAGATTGGTCCATTTTGTTCCAAAAATGTGTTGTGCAAAAGTTGACCCGCTGGTGGCGCTATAACAGGCCAATGTAAGAAGGGTGGTATCTGCTCCTTGACCTATTGGGAATGTGCTTGCAAGATTTCACGCACATTGCAGGCTGTGTTCATGATTTGAGGTGTTTTTGGCTTTGGCCACTTTATCGCTGCTTGCAGCTATATTATTATTATTTTTTTTTTTTGTGTGTGTGCACTTCATAGGCATATTAGATAAAGGTCCTTAGATTGTGTGTAGAATGTTTCATGCAAATTGCAAAAAAAAATCCTAACGGGTTTAAGCATTTCACAAACTGCTCAAAATGATATAGCGCCCCCCTTTGGCCAATTGGGGTAAGATTGGTTTTAGTGATATTTGGACTAACACTCTACATCTTTGCCAAATGCCATGAACATGTTACTTTGCATGTATGATTTAGAGGCAGAAGAATAATTTGCATAAAACTGCAATATTCATTGAATTTATTTAAAAAAGCATGTTTCAATTTTAAAGAAATCCGATCCGACAGATCTTTAGATATCGGTCCAAAGTTCACGTAAAAAAAGTTTTGTGCACGTGGAGCGAAAATTCCAGAATAAAAGCGGGTTTACGCGTTTTACAAACTGCTCAAAATGGCGGAAAACCGAAGGGCGGAGCTTACTTAACAACGACACAGATGTCTTCCGCTCGAGTCAAAGCACGCGTGTAACAAGTTGCATGTCTTCAAACGAAACGAGTCATGACTTATGCCCGTTTGAAGTTTGAATTTTCAAACGCTTCGTATAGCGCCCCCCTTTGGCCGATTGGAATAAAATTGGTTTCAGTGATACTTTGACTAACCCTCTACATCTTTGCCAAATGCCATGAACGTGTAACTTTGCATGTATGATTTAGAGGCAGAAGAATAATTTGCATAAAACCGCAATATCTATTGAATTATAAAAAAAATATATTTCACTTTAAAAGAAATCCGCCGAGATAAATCTGACCGTATTGGTCCAAAGTTCATGTGAAAAATGTTTCGTGCGCGTAACGAAAAAAACCCAGGAGGAGATAGATTTTTACTGTTTTTCATATAATTCCAAATTGTGGGAGACCTAAAGGTCAGAGGTCAAAAGTTAGAGGGTAAAAGTTGTTCGGCATGAGGAGACGAAGAAGTGTATACAGGTTTCATGGCTGTATGTATAACACAGCATGAGCTATACCTGTTCAAAGATCGCACTTTCGAAGGCTTCCTACAGCGCCACCATTTGGCCGATTGCTATAGAAAATAATAGCACACTTCGCCACTGTAAACTGAACACATTGATGTTTTTATTTTCATTTTCTCACTAAGTATGTAGGAGTAGAAAGGAACCGAAATCCCGTCTACTGTTGATTGCCTGCCTGATAGATAAACTAGAAAAATATTGTTCCTTCGAAACAATTGTGGGCTCACTTCAAGCCAGAAAACAATGGCTATAAAAGCACAAAATGTCAAGATCGCAGGCATTGCTCTCTTTGACGTTACTGACGTCAAAGATTGGTCCATTTTGTTCCAAAAATGTGTTGTGCAAAAGTTGACCCGCTGGTGGCGCTATAACAGGCCAATGTGAGAAGGTTGGTATCTGTTCCTTGACCTATTGGGAATGTGCTTGCAAGATTTCACGCACATCCCAGGCTGTGTTCATGATTTGAGGTGTTTTTGGCTTTGGACACTTTATCGCTGCTTGCAGCTATATTTATTATTATTATTTTATAATTTTTTTGTGTGCACTTCATAGGCATGTTAGATAAAGGTCCTTAGATTGTGTGTAGAATGTTTCATGCAAATTGCAAAAAAAATCCTAGAATAAAAACGGGTTTAAGCGTTTTACAAACTGCTCAAAATTATATAGCGCCCCCCTTTGGCCATTTGGGGTAAGATTGGTTTCAGTGATATTTGAACTAACCCTCTACACTATTTTGTCATGAAAATGTGACTTTGCTTGTATGTTTTAGAGGCAGAAGAATAATTTGCATAAAAATGCAATATTGTTTGAATTATTTAAAAAAGCATGTTTCAATGTTAAAGAAATCCGATATGACAGATCTTTAGATATCGGTCCAAAGTTCACGTAAAAAAAGTTTTGTGCACGTGACGCGAAAATTCCAGAATAAAAGCGGGTTTACGCGTTTTACAAACTGCTCAAAGTGGCGGAAAATCGAAGGGCGGAGCTTACTTAACAACGACACAGATGTCTTCCGCTTGAGTCAAAGCACGCGTGTAACAAGTTGCATGTCTTCAAACGAAACGAGTCATGACTTATGCCCGTTTGAAGTTTGAATTTTCAGACGCTTCGTATAGCGCCCCCCTTTGGCCGATTGGAATAAAATTGGTTTCAGTGATACCTTGACTAACCCTCTACATCTTTGCCAAATGCCATGAACGTGTAACTTTGCATGTATGATTTAGAGGCCGAAGAATAATTTGCATAAAACTGCAATATTTATTGAATTATTAAAAAATTATATTTCACTTTAAAAGAAATCCGCCGAGATTAGTTTGACCGTATTGGTCCAAAGTTCATGTGAAAAAAGTTTTGTGCGCGTATCGAAAAAAACCCAGGAGGAGATAGATTTTTACTGTTTTTCATATAATTCCGAATTGTGGGAGATCTAAAGGTCAGAGGTCAAAAGTCAGAGGCTAAAAGTTGTTCGGCATGAGGAGACGCATACGTGTATACAGGTTTCATGCCTGTACCTCAAACACAGCATGAGCTATACCTGTTCAAAGTTCGCACTTTCGAAGGCTTCCTACAGCGCCACCATTTGGCCGATTGCTGTAAAAAGTAATAGCACACTTCGCCACTGTAAACTGAACACATTGATGTTTTTATTTTCATTTTCTCACTAAGTATGTAGGAGTAGAAAGGAACCGAAAATCCCGTCTACTTACTAGATAAATAAATAAATAAATAATGACAATATCTAAAGTGTGCTCGCCAGGTACTGGCGAGCCCACAATAATGACAATATCTAAAGTGTGCTCGCCTTATAGGCGAGCCCACAACTAGAAAAATATTGTTCCTTCGAAACAATTGTGGGCTCGCTTCAAGCCAGAAAACAATGGCTATAAAAGCACAAAATGTCAAGATCGCAGGCAGTGCTCTCTTTGACGTTACTGACGTCAAAGATTGGTCCATTTTGTTCCAAAAATGTGTTGTTCAAAAGTTGACCCGCTGGTGGCGCTATAACAGGCCAATGTGAGAAGGTTGGTATCTGTTCCTTGACCTATTGGGAATGTGCTTGCAAGATTTCACGCACATCCCAGGCTGTGTTCATGATTTGAGGTGTTTTTGGCTTTGGACACTTTATCGCTGCTTGCGGCTATATTTATTATTATTATTTTATAATTTTTTTTGTGCACTTCATAGGCATGTTAGATAAAGGTCCTTAGATTGCGTGTAGAATGTTTCATGCAAATTGCAAAAAAAATCCTAGAATAAAAACGGGTTTAAGCGTTTTACAAACTGCTCAAAATTATATAGCGCCCCCCTTTGGCCATTTGGGGTAAGATTGGTTTCAGTGATATTTGAACTAACCCTCTACACTATTTTGTCATGAAAATGTGACTTTGCATGTATGTTTTAGAGGCAGAAGAATAATTTGCATAAAAATGCAATATTGTTTGAATTATTTAAAAAAGCATGTTTCAATGTTAAAGAAATCCGATCTGACAGATCTTTAGATATCGGTCCAAAGTTCACGTAAAAAAAGTTTTGTGCACGTGACGCGAAAATTCCAGAATAAAAGCGGGTTTACGCGTTTTACAAACTGCTCAAAATGGCGGAAAATTGAAGGGTGGAGCTTACTTAACAACGACACATATGTCTTCCGCTTGAGTCAAAGCACGCGTGTAACAAGTTGCATGTCTTCAAACGAAACGAGTCATGACTTATGCCCGTTTGAAGTTTGAATTTTCAGACGCTTCGTATAGCGCCCCCCTTTGGCCGATTGGAATAAAATTGGTTTCAGTGATACTTTGACTAACCCTCCACATCTTTGCCAAATGCCATGAACGTGTAACTTTGCATGTATGATTTAGAGGCCGAAGAATAATTTGCATAAAACCGCAATATTGATTAAATTATTAAAAAATTATATTTCACTTTAAAAAAAATCTGGTTGATCAATCTGACCGTATTGGTCCAAAGTTCATGTGAAAAAAGTTGTGTACGCTTAACGCAAAAATTCCAGGAGGAGATAGATTTTTACTGTTTATCATATAATTCCAAATTGTGGGAGATCTAAAGGTCAGAGGTCAAAAGTCAGAGGCTAAAAGTTGTTCGGCATGAGGAGACGCATACGTGTATACAGGTTTCATGCCTGTACCTCAAACACAGCATGAGCTATACCTGTTCAAAGTTCGCACTTTCGAAGGCTTCGTGCAGCGCCACCATTTGGCCGATTGCTATAAAAAATAATAGCGCACTTCGCCACTGTAAACTGAACACATTGATGTTTTTATTTTCATTTTCTCACTAAGTATGTAGGAGTAGAAAGGAACCGAAGTTCCCGTCTACTGTCTGACTGACTGACTGACTGATAGATAAATAATGACAATATCTAAAGTGTGCTCGCCTTATAGGCGAGCCCAGTTCCTTCGAAACAATTGTGGGCTCGCTTCAAGCCAGAAAACAATGGCTATAAAAGCACAAAATGTCAAGATCGCAGGCAGTGCTCTCTTTGACGTTACTGACGTCAAAGATTGGTCCATTTTGTTCCAAAAATGTGTTGTTCAAAAGTTGACCCGCTGGTGGCGCTATAACAGGCCAATGTGAGAAGGTTGGTATCTGTTCCTTGACCTATTGGGAATGTGCTTGCAAGATTTCACGCACATCCCAGGCTGTGTTCATGATTTGAGGTGTTTTTGGCTTTGGACACTTTATCGCTGCTTGCGGCTATATTTATTATTATTATTTTATAATTTTTTTTGTGCACTTCATAGGCATGTTAGATAAAGGTCCTTAGATTGCGTGTAGAATGTTTCATGCAAATTGCAAAAAAAATCCTAGAATAAAAACGGGTTTAAGCGTTTTACAAACTGCTCAAAATTATATAGCGCCCCCCTTTGGCCATTTGGGGTAAGATTGGTTTCAGTGATATTTGAACTAACCCTCTACACTATTTTGTCATGAAAATGTGACTTTGCATGTATGTTTTAGAGGCAGAAGAATAATTTGCATAAAAATGCAATATTGTTTGAATTATTTAAAAAAGCATGTTTCAATGTTAAAGAAATCCGATCTGACAGATCTTTAGATATCGGTCCAAAGTTCACGTAAAAAAAGTTTTGTGCACGTGACGCGAAAATTCCAGAATAAAAGCGGGTTTACGCGTTTTACAAACTGCTCAAAATGGCGGAAAATTGAAGGGTGGAGCTTACTTAACAACGACACATATGTCTTCCGCTTGAGTCAAAGCACGCGTGTAACAAGTTGCATGTCTTCAAACGAAACGAGTCATGACTTATGCCCGTTTGAAGTTTGAATTTTCAGACGCTTCGTATAGCGCCCCCCTTTGGCCGATTGGAATAAAATTGGTTTCAGTGATACTTTGACTAACCCTCCACATCTTTGCCAAATGCCATGAACGTGTAACTTTGCATGTATGATTTAGAGGCCGAAGAATAATTTGCATAAAACCGCAATATTGATTAAATTATTAAAAAATTATATTTCACTTTAAAAAAAATCTGGTTGATCAATCTGACCGTATTGGTCCAAAGTTCATGTGAAAAAAGTTGTGTACGCTTAACGCAAAAATTCCAGGAGGAGATAGATTTTTACTGTTTATCATATAATTCCAAATTGTGGGAGATCTAAAGGTCAGAGGTCAAAAGTCAGAGGCTAAAAGTTGTTCGGCATGAGGAGACGCATACGTGTATACAGGTTTCATGCCTGTACCTCAAACACAGCATGAGCTATACCTGTTCAAAGTTCGCACTTTCGAAGGCTTCGTGCAGCGCCACCATTTGGCCGATTGCTATAAAAAATAATAGCGCACTTCGCCACTGTAAACTGAACACATTGATGTTTTTATTTTCATTTTCTCACTAAGTATGTAGGAGTAGAAAGGAACCGAAGTTCCCGTCTACTGTCTGACTGACTGACTGACTGATAGATAAATAATGACAATATCTAAAGTGTGCTCGCCTTATAGGCGAGCCCACAACTAGAAAAATATTGTTCCTTCGAAACAATTGTGGGCTCGCTTCAAGACAGAAAACAATGGCTATAAAAGCACAAAATGTCAAGATCGCAGGCAGTGCTCTCTTTGACGTTACTGACGTCAAAGATTGGTCCATTTTGTTCCAAAAATGTGTTGTGCAAAAGTTGACCCGCTGGTGGCGCTATGACAGGCCAATGTAAGAAGGGTGGTATCTGTTCCTTGACCTATTGGGAATGTGCTTGCAAGATTTCACGCACATTGCAGGCTGTGTTCATGATTTGAGGTGTTTTTGGCTTTGGCCACTTTATCGCTGCTTGCAGCTATATTCATTATTATAATTTTTTTGTGTGTGTGCACTTCATAGGCATATTAGATAAAGGTCCTTAGATTGTGTGTAGAATGTTTCATGCAAATTGCAAAATAAAAATCCTAACGGGTTTAAGCGTTTCACAAACTGCTCAAAATGATATAGCGCCCCCCTTTGGCCAATTGGGGTAAGATTGGTTTTAGTGATATTTGGACTAACACTCTACATCTTTGCCAAATGCCATGAACATGTTACTTTGCATGTATGATTTAGAGGCAGAAGAATAATTTGCATAAAACTGCAATATTCATTGAATTTATTTAAAAAAGCATGTTTCAATTTTAAAGAAATCCGATCTGACAGATCTTTAGATATCGGTCCAAAGTTCACGTAAAAAAAAGTTTTGTGCACGTGGAGCGAAAATTCCAGAATAAAAGCGGGTTTACGCGTTTTACAAACTGCTCAAAATGGCGGAAAATCGAAGGGCGGAGCTTACTTAACAACGACAAAGATGTCTTCCGCTTGAGTCAAAGCACGCGTGTAACAAGTTGCATGTCTTCAAACGAAACGAGGCATGACTTATGCCCGTTTAAAGTTTGAATTTTCAAACGCTTCGTATAGCGCCCCCCTTTGGTCGATTGGAATAAAATTGGTTTCAGTGATACTTTGACTAACCCTCCACATCTTTGCCAAATGCCATGAACGTGTAACTTTGCATGTATGATTTAGAGGCCGAAGAATTATTTGCATAAAACCGCAATATTGATTGAATTATTAAAAAATTATGTTTCACTTTAAAACAAATCTGGTTGATCAATCTGAGCGTATTGGTCCAAAGTTCATGTGAAAAATGTTTTGTGCACTTGACGCGAAAATCCCAGGAGGAGATAGATTTTTACTGTTTTTCATATAATTCCGAATTGTGGGAGACCTAAAGGTCAGAGGTCAAAAGTTAGAGGGTAAAAGTTGTTCGGCATGAGGAGACGCATAAGTGTATACAGGTTTCATGGCTGTACGTATAACACAGCATGAGCTATACCTGTTCAAAGATCGCACTTTCGAAGGCTTCCTACAGCGCCACCATTTGGCCGATTGCTGTAAAAAATAATAGCACACTTCGCCACTGTAAGCTGAACACATTGATGTTTTTATTTTCATTTTCTCACTAAGTATGTAGGAGTTGAAAGCGGACAAAGTATTGAGGAGAACTTGATATGCTCTGGTTGATAGATAAATAATGACAATATCTAAAGTGTGCTCGCCAGGTACTGGCGAGCCCACAACTAGAAAAATATTGTTCCTTCGAAACAATTGTGGGCTCGCTTCAAGCCAGAAAACAATGGCTATAAAAGCACAAAATGTCAAGATCGCAGGCAGTGCTCTCTTTGACGTTACTGACGTCAAAGATTGGTCCATTTTGTTCCAAAAATGTGTTGTGCAAAAGTTGACCCGCTGGTGGCGCTATAACAGGCCAATGTGAGAAGGTTGGTATCTGTTCCTTGACCTAGTGGGAATGTGCTTGCAAGATTTCACGCACATCCCAGGCTGTGTTCATGATTTGAGGTGTTTTTGGCTTTGGACACTTTATCGCTGCTTGCAGCTATATTTATTATTATTATTTTATAATTTTTTTGTGTGCACTTCATAGGCATGTTAGATAAAGGTCCTTAGATTGCGTGTAGAATGTTTCATGCAAATTGCAAAAAAAATCCTAGAATAAAAACGGGTTTAAGCGTTTTACAAACTGCTCAAAATTATATAGCGCCCCCCTTTGGCCATTTGGGGTAAGATTGGTTTCAGTGATATTTGAACTAACCCTCTACACTATTTTGTCATGAAAATGTGACTTTGCTTGTATGTTTTAGAGGCAGAAGAATAATTTGCATAAAAATGCAATATTGTTTGAATTATTTAAAAAAGCATGTTTCAATGTTAAAGAAATCCGATCTGACAGATCTTTAGATATCGGTCCAAAGTTCACGTAAAAAAAGTTTTGTGCACGTGACGCGAAAATTCCAGAATAAAAGCGGGTTTACGCGTTTTACAAACTGCTCAAAGTGGCGGAAAATCGAAGGGCGGAGCTTACTTAACAACGACACAGATGTCTTCCGTTTGAGTCAAAGCACGCGTGTAACAAGTTGCATGTCTTCAAACGAAACGAGTCATGACTTATGCCCGTTTGAAGTTTGAATTTTCAAACGCTTCGTATAGCACCCCCCTTTGGCCGATTGGAATAAAATTGGTTTCAGTGATACTTTGACTAACCCTCCACATCTTTGCCAAATGCCATGAACGTGTAACTTTGCATGTATGATTTAGAGGCTGAAGAATAATTTGCATAAAACCGCAATATTGATTGAAGTATTAAAAAATTATATTTCACTTTAAAAGAAATCCGCCGAGACTAGTTTGACCGTATTGGTCCAAAGTTCATGTGAAAAAAGTTTTGTGCGCGTAACGCAAAAATCCCAGGAGGAGATAGATTTTTACTGTTTTTTATATAATTCAAAATTCTGGGGGATCTAAAGGTCAGAGGTCAAAAGTCAGAGCGCAAAAGTTGTTCGGCATGAGGAGACGCATACGTGTATACAAGTTTCATGACTGTACGTATAACAGAGCATGAGCTCTATCTGTTCAAAGTTCGCACTTTCGAAGGCTTCCTACAGCGCCACCATTTGGCCGATTGCTGTAAAAAATAATAGCACACTTCGCCACTGTAAGCTGAACACATTGATGTTTTTATTTTCATTTTCTGTCTAAGTATGTAGGAGTAGAAAGGAACCGAAGTTTTGAGGAGAACTTGATATGACGGTTAGATATTGTCACTAGAAAAATATTGTTCCTTCGAAACAATTGTGGGCTCGCTTCAAGCCAGAAAACAATGGCTATAAAAGCACAAAATGTCAAGATCGCAGGCAGTGCTCTCTTTGACGTTACTGACGTCAAAGATTGGTCCATTTTGTTCCAAAAATGTGTTGTGCAAAAGTTGACCCGCTGGTGGCGCTATAACAGGCCAATGTGAGAAGGTTGGTATCTGTTCCTTGACCTATTGGGAATGTGCTTGCAAGATTTCACACACATCCCAGGCTGTGTTCATGATTTGAGGTGTTTTTGGCTTTGGCCACTTTATCGCTGCTTGCAGCTATATTTATTATTATTATTTTATAATTTTTTTGTGTGCACTTCATAGGCATGTTAGATAAAGGTCCTTAGATTGCGTGTAGAATGTTTCATGCAAATTGCAAAAAAAATCCTAGAATAAAAACGGGTTTAAGCGTTTTACAAACTGCTCAAAATTATATAGCGCCCCCCTTTGGCCATTGGGGTAAGATTGATTTCAGTGATATTTGAACTAACCCTCTACACTATTTTGTCATGAAAATGTGACTTTGCATGTATGTTTTAGAGGCAGAAGAATAATTTGCATAAAAATGCAATATTGTTTGAATTATTTAAAAAAGCATGTTGTAATTTTAAAGAAATCCGATCTGACAGATCTTTAGATATCGGTCCCAAGTTCACGTAAAAAAAGTTTTGTGCAAGTGACGCGAAAATTCCAGAATAAAAGCGGGTTTACGTGTTTTACAAACTGCTCAAGATGGCGGAAAATCGAAGGGCGGAGCTTACTTAACAACGACACAGATGTCTTCCGCTTGAGTCAAAGCACGCGTGTAACAAGTTGCATGTCTTCAAACGAAACGAGTCATGACTTATGCCCGTTTGAAGTTTGAATTTTCAAACGCTTCGTATAGCGCCCCCCTTTGGCCGATTGGAATAAAATTGGTTTCAGTGATACTTTGACTAACCCTCTACATCTTTGCCTAATGCCATGAACGTGTAACTTTGCATGTATGATTTAGAGGCCGAAGAATAATTTGCATAAAACCGCAATATTTATTGAATTATTAAAAAATTATATTTCACTTTAAAAGAAATCCGCCGAGATTAGTTTGACCGTATTGGTCCAAAGTTCATGTGAAAAAAGTTTCATGCGCGTATCGCGAAAATCCCAGGAGGAGATAGATTTTTACTGTTTTTCATATAATTCCGAATTGTGGGAGACCTAAAGGTCAGAGGTCAAAAGTTAGAGGGTAAAAGTTGTTCGGCATGAGGAGACGCATAAGTGTATATAGGTTTCATGGCTGTATGTATAACACAGCATGAGCTATACCTGTTCAAAGATCGCACTTTCGAAGGCTTCCTACAGCGCCACCATTTGGCCGATTGCTGTATAAAGTAATAGCACACGTCGCCACTGTAAGCTGAACACATTGATGTTTTTATTTTCATTTTCTCACTAAGTATGTAGGAGTAGAAAGGAACCGAAAATCCCGTCTACTTACTAGATAAATAAATAATGACAATATCTAAAGTGTGCTCGCCAGGTACTGGCGAGCCCACAACTAGAAAAATATTGTTCCTTCGAAACAATTGTGGGCTCGCTTCAAGCCAGAAAACAATGGCTATAAAAGCACAAAATGTCAAGATCGCAGGCAGTGCTCTCTTTGACGTTACTGACGTCAAAGATTGGTCCATTTTGTTCCAAAAATGTGTTATGCAAAAGTTGACCCGCTGGTGGCGCTATAACAGGCCAATGTGAGAAGGTTGGTATCTGTTCCTTGACCTATTGGGAATGTGCTTGCAAGATTTCACGCACATCCCAGTTCATGATTTCATGATGTTCATGATTTGAGGTGTTTTTGGCTTTGGACACTTTATCGCTGCTTGCAGCTATATTTATTATTATTATTGTGGGCTCGCCTATAAGGCGAGCACACTTTAGATATTGTCATTATTTATTTATTTATTTATTAGTGTGGTTGCCCTTACAGGGCAACACACTATAGTCCTAGGGAAACTTTATTTTTTTTCTTCTTCTGGATAAACTTTATTTTGACGCGTTTCACCGCCCACAGTTTTTGGGCCAGACACTCGCGCCATATGTCAAATCGACCGGCTTCATCGGGAATCGTGTGCTATTATTGCGATAAGAGAAAAGTTGTATCGTTTAATTGATATTAATTTATTAGTGAATTAATTTTCCCCATTGACTTGAATGGGAAAATGCAAAAACTCACATTAGATTATTTTTCTCTCGCAAACCATAGGAGCTACAGTTTCAAAACTTGGAGAGGAGATTCATAATTATTGCAAGAATTAATCCAATTATAAATACATCACTCGGCCTCATGGTGGCGCTATAACAGCCCACTTTACGTTTTGGCCTGTAACTCTTGAACCGTAGGTCGGAAAATTAAAAATATTTTTTCCCTGGATTCCTTGGGTCATGACGCATCTCCCCATATAGGCCACGCCCATTTGCGTCAGGATAGATTTTCCGCCATTTTGAATTTTCTTCAAAACACACTTTTTGCTCCTTTTCCCACATATTTTCTTCAAATGGCACAAAAATTGGTACACAAGATCTCTGGACCCATGCGATAAACAAAGCCAAGCGATATGTTGATAGTCCGTACCGTTTGTCCGTAACAGGGTTCCAAAGTTAGCGGGAGGGGCCCGTTTTGCAATAAATAGCCATAAATCACAAACGAAACATACAGTCAACGCCAAATTTTAACCACAAGTGCCGGGTGGTATACTGAACGAATCCCCAAAAACATTTCCACTTCGACCCATAGGGGGCGCCACAACCATGCAAAACGTAACCGTTTCGGTCCAAAACGCGTTTTTCAGGGGGAACGTCCCTCTCAAAACGAAACACAAAGGATCTCGGGAGCGACAGGACAACGTAATTGCTTGGCGAAACATGTGGGAGGAGCCTATTTCTTAAAAACAAGACGCCGTATCCTTACATCACAAACGCAGGATCCGAACAGCACCTTTTAGAATAGGCCCTGACGGTATCCGTCCCGACGTCCTCTCCCTCGGGCCCCGGCGTTTTCCTCTGGGTCCCGGAGGCGCGTCCCCGCCGCTCGCGCCGGGGCGGGGCTGGCAACCACACTCGCAATTTCCCAAATTGCACATTTTCTAGTTTGTTTATCTAGTAAGTAGACGGGATTTTCGGTTCCTTTCTACTCCTACATACTTAGTGAGAAAATGAAAATAAAAACATCAATGTGTTCAGTTTACAGTGGCGAAGTGTGCTATTATTTTCTATAGCAATCGGCCAAATGGTGGCGCTGTAGGAAGCCTTCGAAAGTGCAAACTTTGAACAGGTATAGCTCATGCTGTGTTTGAGGTACAGGCATGAAACCTGTATACACGTATGCGTCTCCTCATGCCGAACAACTTTTACCCTCTAACTTTTGACCTCTGACCTTTAGGTCTCCCACAATTCGGAATTATATGAAAAACAGTAAAAATCTATCTCCTCCTGGGTTTTTTTCGATACGCGCACAAAACTTTTTTCACATGAACTTTGGACCAATACGGTCAAACTAATCTCGGCGGATTTCTTTTAAAGTGAAATATAATTTTTTAATAATTCTATCAATATTGCGGTTTTATGCAAATTATTCTTCTGCCTCTAAATCATACATGCAAAGTTACACGTTCATGGCATTTGGCAAAGATGTGGAGGGTTAGTCAAAGTATCACTGAAACCAATTTTATTCCAATCGGCCAAAGGGGGGCGCTATACGAAGCGTTTGAAAATTCAAACTTCAAACGGGCATAAGTCATGACTCGTTTCGTTTGAAGACATGCAACTTGTTACACGTGTGCTTTGACTCGAGCGGAAGACATCTGTGTCGTTGTTAAGTAAGCTCCGCCCTTCAATTTTCCGCCATTTTGAGCAGTTTGTAAAACGCGTAAACCCGCTTTTATTCTGGAATTTTCGCTCCACGTGCACAAAACTTTTTTTACGTGAACTTTGGACCGATATCTAAAGATCTGTCAGATCGGATTTCTTTAAAATTGAAACATGCTTTTTTAAATAATTTCAATGAATATTGCAGTTTTATGCAAATTATTCTTCTGCCTCTAAATCATACATGCAAAGTAACATGTTCATGGCATTTGGCAAAGATGTAGAGTGTTAGTCCAAATATCACTAAAACCAATCTTACTCCAATTGGCCAAAGGGGGGCGCTATATCATTTTGAGCAGTGTGTGAAACGCTTAAACCCGTTAGGATTTTTTTTTGCAATTTGCATGAAACATTCTACACACAATCTAAGGACCTTTATCTAATAGGCCTATGAAGTGCACACACACAAAATAAATAATAATAATAATAAATATAGCTGCAAGCAGCGATAAAGTGGCCAAAGCCAAACACACCTCAAATCATGAACACAGCCTGCAATGTGCGTGAAATCTTGCAAGCACATTCCCAATAGGTCAAGGAACAGATACCACCCTTCTCACATTGGCCTGTTATAGCGCCACCAGCGGGTCAACTTTTGCACAACACATTTTTGGAACAAAATGGACCAATCTTTGACGTCAGTAACGTCAAAGAGAGCACTGCCTGCGATCTTGACATTTTGTCCTTTTATAGCCATTGTTTTCTGGCTTGAAGCGAGCCCACAATTGTTTCGAAGGAACAATATTTTTCTAGTTTTATAATATTTTTGTGTGCACTTCATAGGCATGTTAGATAAAGGTCCTTAGATTGTGTGTAGAATGTTTCATGCAAATTGCAAAAAAAATCCTAGAATAAAAACGGGTTTAAGCGTTTTACAAACTGCTCAAAATTATATAGCGCCCCCCTTTGGCCATTTGGGGTAAGATTGGTTTCAGTGATATTTGAACTAACCCTCTACACTATTTTGTCATGAAAATGTGACTTTGCATGTATGTTTTAGAGGCAGAAGAATAATTTGCATAAAAATGCAATATTGTTTGAATTATTTAAAAAAGCATGTTTCAATGTTAAAGAAATCCGATCAGACAGATCTTTAGATATCGGTCCAAAGTTCACGTAAAAAAAGTTTTGTGCTCGTGACGCGAAAATTCCAGAAAAAAAGCGGGTTTACGCGTTTTACAAACTGCTCAAAATGGCGGAAAATCGAAGGGCGGAGCTTACTTAACAACGACACAGATGTCTTCCGCTTGAGTCAAAGCACGCGTGTAACAAGTTGCATGTCTTCAAACAAAACGAGTCATGACTTATGCCCGTTTGAAGTTTGAATTTTCAGACGCTTCGTATAGCGCCCCCCTTTGGCCGATTGGAATAAAATTGGTTTCAGTGATACTTTGACTAACCCTCCACATCTTTGCCAAATGCCATGAACGTGTAACTTTGCATGTATGATTTAGAGGCCGAAGAATAATTTGCATAAAACCGCAATATATATTGAATTATTAAAAAATCATTATTTAACGTACAAACTTCTCACCACATAGCCTGTGTAGATATAGGTTCAAAGTTCATGTGAAAAAAGTTTTGTGCACTTGACGCGAAAATCCCAGGAGGAGATAGATTTTTACTGTTTTTCATATAATTCCGAATTGTGGGAGACCTAAAGGTCAGAGGTCAAAAGTTAGAGGGTAAAAGTTGTTCGGCATGAGGAGACGCATAAGTGTATACAGGTTTCATGGCTGTATGTATAACACAGCATGAGCTATACCTGTTCAAAGATCGCACTTTCGAAGGCTTCCTACAGCGCCACCATTTGGCCGATTGCTATAGAAAATAATAGCACACTTCGCCACTGTAAACTGAACACATTGATGTTTTTATTTTCATTTTCTCACTAAGTATGTAGGAGTAGAAAGGAACCGAAGTTTTGAGGAGAACTTGATATGACTAGTATAGTATAGTATAGAAATAATGACAATATCTAAAGTGTGCTCGCCTTATAGGCGAGCCCACAACTAGAAAAATATTGTTCCTTCGAAACAATTGTGGGCTCGCTTCAAGCCAGAAAACAATGGCTATAAAAGTACAAAATGTCAAGATCGCAGGCAGTGCTCTCTTTGACGTTACTGACGTCAAAGATTGGTCCATTTTGTTCCAAAAATGTGTTGTGCAAAAGTTGACCCGCTGGTGGCGCTATAACAGGCCAATGTGAGAAGGTTGGTATCTGTTCCTTGACCTATTGGGAATGTGCTTGCAAGATTTCACGCACATCCCAGGCTGTGTTCATGATTTGAGGTGTTTTTGGCTTTGGACACTTTATCGCTGCTTGCAGCTATATTTATTATTATTATTTTATAATTTTTTTGTGTGCACTTCATAGGCATGTTAGATAAAGGTCCTTAGATTGTGTGTAGAATGTTTCATGCAAATTGCAAAAAAAATCCTAGAATAAAAACGGGTTTAAGCGTTTTACAAACTGCTCAAAATTATATAGCGCCCCCCTTTGGCCATTTGGGGTAAGATTGGTTTCAGTGATATTTGAACTAACCCTCTACACTATTTTGTCATGAAAATGTGACTTTGCTTGTATGTTTTAGAGGCAGAAGAATAATTTGCATAAAAATGCAATATTGTTTGAATTATTTAAAAAAGCATGTTTCAATGTTAAAGAAATCCGATCTGACAGATCTTTAGATATCGGTCCAAAGTTCACGTAAAAAAAGTTTTGTGCACGTGACGCGAAAATTCCAGAATAAAAGAAAATCGAAGGGCGGAGCTTACTTAACAACGACACAGATGTCTTCCGCTTGAGTCAAAGCACGCGTGTAACAAGTTGCATGTCTTCAAACGAAACGAGTCATGACTTATGCCCGTTTGAAGTTTGAATTTTCAGACGCTTCGTATAGCGCCCCCCTTTGGCCGATTGGAATAAAATTGGTTTCAGTGATACCTTGACTAACCCTCTACATCTTTGCCAAATGCCATGAACGTGTAACTTTGCATGTATGATTTAGAGGCCGAAGAATAATTTGCATAAAACTGCAATATTTATTGAATTATTAAAAAATTATATTTCACTTTAAAAGAAATCCGCCGAGATTAGTTTGACCGTATTGGTCCAAAGTTCATGTGAAAAAAGTTTTGTGCGCGTATCGAAAAAAACCCAGGAGGAGATAGATTTTTACTGTTTTTCATATAATTCCGAATTGTGGGAGATCTAAAGGTCAGAGGTCAAAAGTCAGAGGCTAAAAGTTGTTCGGCATGAGGAGACGCATACGTGTATACAGGTTTCATGCCTGTACCTCAAACACAGCATGAGCTATACCTGTTCAAAGTTCGCACTTTCGAAGGCTTCCTACAGCGCCACCATTTGGCCGATTGCTGTAAAAAGTAATAGCACACTTCGCCACTGTAAACTGAACACATTGATGTTTTTATTTTCATTTTCTCACTAAGTATGTAGGAGTAGAAAGGAACCGAAGTTTTTTGATACTTGCACTGACTAGTATGACTAGTATAGAAATAATGACAATATCTAAAGTGTGCTCGCCTTATAGGCGAGCCCACAACTAGAAAAATATTGTTCCTTCGAAACAATTGTGGGCTCGCTTCAAGCCAGAAAACAATGGCTATAAAAGTACAAAATGTCAAGATCGCAGGCAGTGCTCTCTTTGACGTTACTGACGTCAAAGATTGGTCCATTTTGTTCCAAAAATGTGTTGTGCAAAAGTTGACCCGCTGGTGGCGCTATAACAGGCCAATGTAAGAAGGGTGGTATCTGTTCCTTGACCTATTGGGAATGTGCTTGCAAGATTTCACGCACATTGCAGGCTGTGTTCATGATTTGAGGTGTTTTTGGCTTTGGCCACTTTATCGCTGCTTGCAGCTATATTCATTATTATTATTTTTTTTTGTGTGTGTGCACTTCATAGGCATATTAGATAAAGGTCCCTAGATTGTGTGTAGAATGTTTCATGCAAATTGCAAAAAAAAAATCCTAACGGGTTAAGCATTTCACAAACTGCTCAAAATGATATAGCGCCCCCCTTTGGCCAATTGGGGTAAGATTGGTTTTAGTGATATTTGGACTAACACTCTACATCTTTGCCAAATGCCATGAACATGTTACTTTGCATGTATGATTTAGAGGCAGAAGAATAATTTGCATAAAACTGCAATATTCATTGAATTTATTTTAAAAAGCATGTTTCAATTTTAAAGAAATCCGATCTGACAGATCTTTAGATATCGGTCCAAAGTTCACGTAAAAAAAGTTTTGTGCACGTGGAACGAAAAGTCCAGAATAAAAGTGGGTTTACGCGTTTTACAAACTGCTCAAAATGGTAGAAAATCAAAGGGCGGAGCTTACTTAACAACGACACAGATGTCTTCCGCTTGAGTCAAAGCACGCGTGTAACAAGTTGCATGTCTTCAAACGAAACGAGTCATGACTTATGCCCGTTTGAAGTTTGAATTTTCAAACGCTTCGTATAGCGCCCCCCTTTGGCCGATTGGAATAAAATTGGTTTCAGTGATACTTTGACTAACCCTCCACATCTTTGCCAAATGCCATGAACGTGTAACTTTGCATGTATGATTTAGAGGCCGAAGAATAATTTGCATAAAACCGCAATATGGATTGAATTATTAAAAAATTATATTTCACTTTAAAAGAAATCCGCCGAGATTAGTTTGACCGTATTGGTCCAAAGTTCATGTGAAAAAGGTTTCATGCGCGTAACGAGAAAATCCCAGGAGGAGATAGATTTTTACTGTTTTTCATATAATTCCGAATTGTGGGAGACCTAAAGGTCAGAGGTCAAAAGTTAGAGGGTAAAAGTTGTTCGGCATGAGGAGACGCATAAGTGTATACAGGTTTCATGGCTGTATGTATAACACAGCATGAGCTATACCTGTTCAAAGATCGCACATTCGAAGGCTTCCTACAGCGCCACCATTTGGCCGATTGCTATAGAAAATAATAGCACACTTCGCCACTGTAAACTGAACACATTGATGTTTTTATTTTCATTTTCTCACTAAGTATGTAGGAGTAGAAAGGAACCGAAGTTTTTTGATACTTGATATGACTGCCTGCCTGATAGATAAACTAGAAAAATATTGTTCCTTCGAAACAATAGTGGGCTCGCTTCAAGCCAGAAAACAATGGCTATAAAAGTACAAAATGTCAAGATCGCAGGCAGTGCTCTCTTTGACGTTACTGACGTCAAAGATTGGTCCATTTTGTTCCAAAAATGTGTTGTGCAAAAGTTGACGCTATAACAGGCCAATGTAAGAAGGGTGGTATCTGTTCCTTGACCTATTGGGAATGTGCTTGCAAGATTTCACGCACATTGCAGGCTATGTTCATTTTTTTGAGGTGTTTTTGGCTTTGGCCACTTTATCGCAGCTATATTCATTATTATTATTATTTTTGTGTGTGTGCACTTCATAGGCATATTAGATAAAGGTCCTTAGATTGTGTGTAGAATGTTTCATGCAAATTGCAAAAAAAAATCCTAACGGGTTTAAGCGTTTCACAAACTGCTCAAAATGATATAGCGCCCCCCTTTGGCCAATTGGGGTAAGATTGGTTTTAGTGATATTTGGACTAACACTCTACATCTTTGCCAAATGCCATGAACATGTTACTTTGCATGTATGATTTAGAGGCAGAAGAATAATTTGCATAAAATTGCAATATTCATTGAATTTATTTAAAAAAGCATGTTTCGATTTTAAAGAAATCCGATCTGACAGATCTTTAGATATCGGTCCAAAGTTCACGTAAAAAAAGTTTTGTGCACGTGGAGCGAAAATTCCAGAATAAAAGCGGGTTTACGCGTTTTACAAACTGCTCAAAATGGCGGAAAATCGAAGGGCGGAGCTTACTTAACAACGACACAGATGTCTTCCGCTTGAGTCAAAGCACGCGTGTAACAAGTTGCATGTCTTCAAACTAAACGAGTCATGAACTTATGCCCGTTTGAAGTTTGGATTTTCAAACGCTTCGTATAGCGCCCCCCTTTGGCCGTTTGGAATAAAATTGGTTTCAGTGATACTTTGACTAACCCTCCACATCTTTGCCAAATGCCATGAATGTGTAACTTTGCATGTATGATTTAGAGGCCGAAGAATAATTTGCATAAAACCGCAATATTGATTGAATTATTAAAAAATTATATTTCACTTTAAAAGAAATCCGCCGAGATTAGTTTGACCGTATTGGTCCAAAGTTCATGTGAAAAAAGTTTCATGCGCGTATCGCGAAAATCCCAGGAGGAGATAGATTTTTACTGTTTTTCATATAATTCCGAATTGTGGGAGACCTAAAGGTCAGAGGTCAAAAGTTAGAGGGTAAAAGTTGTTCGACATGAGGAGACGCATAAGTGTATACAGGTTTCATGGCTGTATGTATAACACAGCATGAGCTATACCTGTTCAAAGATCGCACTTTCGAAGGCTTCCTACAGCGCCACCATTTGGCCGATTGCTATAATAAATAATAGCACACTTCGCCACTGTAAACTGAACACATTGATGTTTTTATTTTCATTTTCTCACTAAGTATGTAGGAGTAGAAAGGAACCGAAGTTTTTTGATACTTGCACTGACTGCCTAGTATAGAAATAACTAGAAAAGCAGTTCCTGCAGAAACTGCGTGGGCTCGCTCAAAGCTTCCGCAAATGTTATGATGTAAAAAAGTACTCATAAAAGTACTCATTCTGAATTTGAGTAAAAGTACTCAAAATACCAAAGGGCACAAAGTATCAATAAAGTATCAAAAGTAAAAGTACTCATTATGAAGTAAAACATATTTGAGTAAAAGTACTTAAAATACCAAAGAGTAAAAGTATTGTTAAAGTATCGAAAGTAAAAGTACTAGTTAAGAAATGAAAAGTAAACTTAAATATACAAAGTAAAAGTACTCATTTTGAATGAAGCATACTAATTTATAAGTAAAAGTATATTTGAGTAAAAGTACTCAAAATACCAAAGGGCACAAAGTATCAATAAAGTATGAAAAGTAAAAGTACTCATTAAGAATTGAAAGTAAATTTGAGAAAAAGTACTCCAAATACCAAAGGGCACAAAGTATCAATAAAGTATGAAAAGTAAAAGTACTCATTAAGAATTAAAAAGTACTCATTATGAAGTAAAAGTATATTTGAGTAAAAGTACTCAAAATACCAAAGGGCACAAAGTATCAATAAAGTATCAAAAGTAAAAGTATTCATTAAGAAGTAAAACATATTTGAGTAAAAGTACTTAAAATACCAAAGAGTAAAAGTATTGTTAAAGTATCGAAAGTAAAAGTACTCTTTAAGAAATGAAAAGTATTCATTATGAAGTAAAATCATATTTGAGTAAAAGCACTTAAAGTAAAAAAGAGTAAAAGTACTCAAAATACAAAAGAGTAAAATTAAGTATACAAAGTAAAAGTACTCATTTTGAATGAAGCGTACTAATTTATAAGTAAAAGTATATTTGAGTAAAAGTACTCAAAATACTAAAGGGCACAAAGTATCAATAAAGTATGAAAAGTAAAAGTACTCATTAAGAATTGAAAAGTACTAATTATGAAGTAAAGGTATATTTGAGTAAATGTACTCAAAACACCAAAGAGTAAAACATTATCATTAAAGTATCTAAGTAAAAGTACTCGTTAACATTTGAAAAGTACTCATTATGAAGTAAAAGTATATTTGAGTAAAAGTACTCAAAATACCAAAGAGTAAAAAAATATCATTAAAGTATCGAAGTAAAAGTACTTGTTAAGAATTGAAAAGTACTCATTATGAAGTAAAACTATATTTGAGTAAAAGTACTCAAAATACCAGAGAGTAAAAGTATTGTTAAAGTATCGAAAGTAAAAGTATCCGTTAAGAAATCAAAAGTACTCATTATGAAGTGGAATCATATTTGAGTAAAAGTACTTAAAGTACAAAAGAGTAAAAGTACTCAAAATACAAAAGAGTAAAATGTATTATAAAAAGTAAAAGTACTCATTTTGAATGAAGCATACTAATTATTAAGTAAAAGTATATTTGAGTAAAAGTACTCAAAATACCAAAGGGCACAACGTATTAATGAAGTATTAAAAGTAAATGTACTCATTTAGAATATAAAAGTACTCATTATGAAGTAAAACATATTTGAGTAAAAGTACTCAAAATACCAAAGAGTAAAAGTATTGTTAAAGTATCAAAAGTAATCATTGTGAAGTAAAAGTATATTTGAGTAAATGTACTCAAAATACCAAAGAGTAAAACATTATCATTAAAGTATTCGAAGTAAAAGTACTTGTTAAGATTTGAAAAGTACTCATTATGAAGTACAAAAATATTTGAGTAAGAGTACTCAAAATACCAAAGAGTATAAGTACTCAAAATGCCAAAGAGTAAAAGTATTGTAAAGTACCGAAAGTACTCATTATGAAGCAAAAACATATTTGAGTAAAAGTACTCAAAACACAAAAGAGTAAAAGTACTCAAAATACCAAAGAGTGAAAAGTATTGTTAAATTATCTTAAGTAAAAGTACTCGCCTCTACTCAAGTAATCAAGTCAATTGACATCACCCACAATGAGTGTGTGTGTGTGTGTGTGTGTGTGTGTGTGTGTGTGTGTGTGTGTGTGTGTGTGTGTGTGTGTGTGTGTGTGTGCGCGCGTGCGTGTGCGTGCGTGCGTGCGCGTGCGTGTGAGTATACATGTGTATGTGTGCATACATGCGTGCGTGCGTCCATGTGTTCCCTGGACCACACTTTGAGAACCAGATAAATAGCCGATCTACAAGCTCACAAAGTTACACAGTGCAACTTATTGTGAGCTTGTAAATCATGTGAGACCACTGACTCAGCACTGTAATTAAAGTTAACTAGAAGCTGGGCGGCCCAGCGTCTGCCTGTGTCCATTTATGCCCATATATGGAGATATCTGTATCTGTCTGTCTGTCTGTCTGCGTCCATTTTATGTCCATATATGGAGATCACTGCAGTTATAGTTCTGGGTCCATTTTATGCCCATATATGGAGATATCTGTCTATCTGCGTCCATTTTATGCCCATATATGGAGTATCTGTCTGTGCCTCCAACTGTGTTGCAGACACAGTGCCGGTTTCCCCTTTAATGCAAACCTCATTATACCTGTTGTCATAGGACCCGTTTTGAACATCTGTTTGCCTGTGTCCATTTATGCCCATATATGGAGATATCTGTATCTGTCTGTCTGTGTCCATTTTATGCCCATATATGGAGATCTTTGACCATCTGTTTGCCTCTGTCCATTTATGTCCATATATGGAGTCTGCAATCCATTTTATGCCCATATATGGGGGCATTCATTTTATGCCCATATATGGAGAACGCGCGTGCCCGTGGGACGAACGGTTCTCGAGATATGCGGATTACATACATACATACACACTCACAGAGATTTTTTGTTGACTCATGTGGCGTACGTCATTTTATGCCCATATATGGAGAACGCGCGTGCCCGTGGGACGAACGGTTCTCGAGATACGCGGATTACATACATACATACACACTCACAGAGATTTTTTGTTGACTCATGTGGCGTACGTCATTTTATGCCCATATATGGAGAACGCGCGTGCCCGTGGGACGAACGGTTCTCGAGATACGCGGATTACATACATACATACACACTCACAGAGATTTTTTGTTGACTCATGTGGCGTACGTGATGTCAGAGCCTTTTATGAAGTGATGTCACAATGAGTCAGAGCTTTCGCCGATTTCCTCCGGAACAGCCTGATGTCAACAATCAACCCCGCATAAGGAGATTCCGAACGTTTCGCGCCGGTTCGGGAAAACCGCGCGTCGGGTCGGGTCGAGACCCGACACTGCACTCCGTGCCGCGGCGGGTAACGCGCGTGCCGAATCTGAAGCCGGTGGGACGAACGGTTCTCGAGATACGCGGATTACAGACACACAGAGACTTCTCGCATTTATAGATAGATAAGGAGCACCTTTGCTTCTGAGCTGTAGAACTGTTTGTTCAAGATATGGGCCATATCCATTGGTTTGAATAGGGAGCGCAAGTGTACGAACTGATCGCTCTCCCGGAAACACGAAAAGTTGAAAACACATAGTCTTTGCTCGGGGAGTGGCTTTAGAGATTGCTCTACGAACGTTGCGATTCTGATGTTAAAAGGATCAATTATGTGCGCATGAGAGCAAGCTAGAAATGTTTGGGGGAAAATAAAGAAAAATCTGAAAACCAGAAAAAATGAATGGAGGCGAATGGGGGGTCTGAGCCGCGACCCGGCACTCAGAGGGCCATAGATGAAATTCTGTAAGTCTCTGTTTTATTTTAGTCGCACTTTACGAAACACGACGAGCGTGGCTACAAACGTGCCAAAAAACATGCATAAATTTCGAATATTTTGGCCGTGAGGACAATACATTAACAGTAAATCTGGGAACAAGAAAAAATCTCCTCCACTCTAGCCACACTCTAGGAATGGTTTTCCCGCCAAAAATACCCCCCAAATACCCCAAACCACTCTACCTTTGGACTGCGATTGTGGAAGAACGGTATGACGTTTTCGAATACCGTTTGAACCATGAAGAAGTCCAAAAGCGTGTGAGCGTTTTTCAAGTTTGAATCGCGTTCCTACGTAAAAGTATGCCAGAGTAATGAAGCTATAAAGTTTTGTGAAAAAGTGAAAATTTGAAAGTCAGATCCCATTCATTCTCTATGGGATAAAAGATTTATGAATAAAGTTAAATATTTCAAACAGTATAAACTTTTAAATAATTTCGAAAACAACAATGAAACTTCAAACCTCGCTGAACATTTCAAAGTTGGAACAAAGTTTTTATGTGAAAGTATGAAAGAGTTATAAGAGCACAAAGAATTTGCACCAGAAAAGTGGGCACTTTTTTGCATAGACTCCCATTATAAGGAGGAAAAATAAAAGTTTAAAAGTTAAATATTTCCAAAAATATGAAATATTTTGAAAAGAAAAATATAAGCACACATCACTGTAGAAAGCTGAACATGTTGAAGTTGGAACGAAGTTTGTAGCACAAAGTGTGAGGGAGTTGAAAGCGGACGAAGAAAGTGGGGGGAACCTTGGAAGTTAGAAATAAACATAAACTGGGGTATAACAAGCTGGACTCGCCTTCAGCGAGCCCACAACTAGAAAATGTGCAATTTGGGAAATTGCGAGTGTGGTTGCCCGCCCCGCCCCAGTTTCACAAGGCGATTATGTTGTCACGTCGCTCCCGAGATCATTTGTGTTTCGTTTTGAGAGGGTTGTTCCCCCTGAAAAACGCGTTTTGGCCTGAAACGGTTACGTTTTGCGCATTTGTGGCGCCCCCTAAGGGTCGAAGTGGAAATGCTTCTGGGGATTTGTTGAATATCCCACCCGCAACTTGTGTTTAAAATTTGGTGTTGACTGGATGTTTCGTTTGTTATTTATGGCTATTTTTGGCGAAACTGGCCCCTCCCGCTAACTTTGGAACCCTGTTACGGACGAACGGTATGGACTATCGAAATATCGCTTGAATATGTTCATCGCATGGGTCCAGAGATCATGTGTACTGATTTTTGTGACATTTGGAGTAAATATGTAGGAAAAGGAGCAAAAAGTGTGTTTTGAAGAAAATTCAAAATGGCGGAAAATCTATCCTGACGCAAATGGGCGTGGCCTATATGAGGAGATGCGTCATGACCCAAGGAATCCAGGGAAAAAGGAATTTTAATTTTCTGACCTACGGTTCAAGAGTTATAGGGCAAAAGGTAAAGTGGGGTGTTATAGCGCCACCATGTGGCCGACTGATGTAATTATTTTTTTATTAATTCTTACCCTTATTATGAATCTCCTCTCCAAGTTTTGAAACTGTAGCCCCTATGGTTTGCGAGAGAAAAATTATTGAATTTGAGTTTTTGCGATTCCCATTATAAGTCAATGGGGAAAATTAATTCACTAATAAATTCATATCAATTAAACGATACAACCTTTCTCTTAGAAAAGTAATAGCACACGATTCCCGATTAAGCCGGTCGATTTGACATATGGCGCGAGTGTGTGGCGCAAAAACTGTGGGAGGAGATTCGCGCCAAACTTTTGGTTACACTATAAATAAAGAAAAATAAAGTTTCCCTAGAACTATAGTGTGTTGCCCTGTAAGGGCAACCACACTAACTAGAAAAATATTGTTCCTTCGAAACAATTGTGGGCTCGCTTCAAGACAGAAAACAATGGCTATAAAAGTACAAAATGTCAAGATCGCAGGCAGTGCTCTCTTTGACGTTACTGACGTCAAAGATTGGTCCATTTTGTTCCAAAAATGTGTTGTGCAAAAGTTGACCCGCTGGTGGCGCTATAACAGGCCAATGTAAGAAGGGTGGTATCTGTTCCTTGACCTATTGGGAATGTGCTTGCAAGATTTCACGCACATTGCAGGCTGTGTTCATGATTTGAGGTGTTTTTGGCTTTGGCCACTTTATCGCTGCTTGCAGCTATATTCATTATTATTATTTTTTTTTGTGTGTGTGTGCACTTCATAGGCATATTAGATAAAGGTCCTTAGATTGTGTGTAGAATGTTTCATGCAAATTGCAAAAAAAAATCCTAACGGGTTTAAGCGTTTCACAAACTTCTCAAAATGATATAGCGCCCCCCTTTGGCCAATTGGGGTAAGATTGGTTTTAGTGATATTTGGACTAACACTCTACATCTTTGCCAAATGCCATGAACATGTTACTTTGCATGTATGATTTAGAGGCAGAAGAATAATTTGCATAAAACTGCAATATTCATTGAATTTATTTAAAAAAGCATGTTTCAATTTTAAAGAAATCCGATCTGACAGATCTTTAGATATCGGTCCAAAGTTCACGTAAAAAAAGTTTTGTGCACGTGGAGCGAAAATTCCAGAATAAAAGCGGGTTTAAGCGTTTTACAAACTGCTCAAAATGGCGGAAAATTGAAGGGCGGAGCTTACTTAACAACGACACAGATGTCTTCCGCTCGAGTCAAAGCACGCGTGTAACAAGTTGCATGTCTTCAAACGAAACGAGTCATGACTTATGCCCGTTTGAAGTTTGAATTTTCAAACGCTTCGTATAGCGCCCCCCTTTGGCCGATTGGAATAAAATTGGTTTCAGTGATACTTTGACTAACCCTCCACATCTTTGCCAAATGCCATGAACGTGTAACTTTGCATGTATGATTTAGAGGCCGAAGAATAATTTGCATAAAACCGCAATATTGATTGAATTATTAAAAAATTATATTTCACTTCAAAACAAATCCGCCGAGACTAGTTTGACCGTATTGGTCCAAAGTTCATGTGAAAAAAGTTTCGTGCGCGTTATGAAAAAATCCCAGGAGGAGATAGATTTTTACTGTTTTTCATATAATTCCAAATTGTGGGAGACCTAAAGGTCAGAGGTCAAAAGTTAGAGGGTAAAAGTTGTTCGGCATGAGGAGACGCATAAGTGTATACAGGTTTCATGGCTGTACGTATAACACAGCATGAGCTATACCTGTTCAAAGATCGCACTTTCGAAGGCTTCCTACAGCGCCACCATTTGGCCGATTGCTGTAAAAAATAATAGCACACTTCGCCACTGTAAGCTGAACACATTGATGTTTTTATTTTCATTTTCTCACTAAGTATGTAGGAGTAGAAAGGAACCGAAGTTTTGAGGAGAACTTGATATGACGGTTAGATATTGTCACTAGAAAAATATTGTTCCTTCGAAACAATTGTGGGCTCGCTTCAAGCCGGAAAACAATGGCTATAAAAGCACAAAATGTCAAGATCGCAGGCAGTGCTCTCTTTGACGTTACTGACGTCAAAGATTGGTCCATTTTGTTCCAAAAATGTGTTGTGCAAAAGTTGACCCGCTGGTGGCGCTATAACAGGCCAATGTGAGAAGGTTGGTATCTGTTCCTTGACCTATTGGGAATGTGCTTGCAAGATTTCACGCACATCCCAGGCTGTGTTCATGATTTGAGGTGTTTTTGGCTTTGGACACTTTATCGCTGCTTGCAGCTATATTTATTATTATTATTTTATAATTTTTTTGTGTGCACTTCATAGGCATGTTAGATAAAGGTCCTTAGATTGCGTGTAGAATGTTTCATGCAAATTGCCAAAAAAATCCTAGAATAAAAACGGGTTTAAGCGTTTTACAAACTGCTCAAAATTATATAGCGCCCCCCTTTGGCCATTTGGGGTAAGATTGGTTTCAGTGATATTTGAACTAACCCTCTACACTATTTTGTCATGAAAATGTGACTTTGCTTGTATGTTTTAGAGGCAGAAGAATAATTTGCATAAAAATGCAATATTGTTTGAATTATTTAAAAAAGCATGTTTCAATGTTAAAGAAATCCGATCTGACAGATCTTTAGATATCGGTCCAAAGTTCATGTAAAAAAATGTTTTGTGCACGTGACGCGAAAATTCCAGAATAAAAGCGGGTTTACGCGTTTTACAAACTGCTCAAAGTGGCGGAAAATCGAAGGGCGGAGCTTACTTAACAACGACACAGATGTCTTCCGCTTGAGTCAAAGCACGCGTGTAACAAGTTGCATGTCTTCAAACGAAACGAGTCATGAATTATGCCCGTTTGAAGTTTGAATTTTCAAACGCTTCGTATAGCGCCCCCCTTTGGCCGATTGGAATAAAATTGGTTTCAGTGATACTTTGACTAACCCTCCACATCTTTGCCAAATGCCATGAACGTGTAACTTTGCATGCATGATTTAGAGGCAGAAGAATAATTTGCATAAAACCGCAATATTTATTGAATTATTAAAAAATCATTATTTAACGTACAAACTTCTCACCACATAGCCTGTGTAGATATAGGTTCAAAGTTCATGTGAAAAAAGTTTTGTGCACTTGACGCGAAAATCCCAGGAGGAGATAGATTTTTACTGTTTTTCATATAATTCCGAATTGTGGGAGACCTAAAGGTCAGAGGTCAAAAGTTAGAGGGTAAAAGTTGTTCGGCATGAGGAGACGCATAAGTGTATACAGGTTTCATGGCTGTATGTATAACACAGCATGAGCTATACCTGTTCAAAGATCGCACTTTCGAAGGCTTCCTACAGCGCCACCATTTGGCCGATTGCTGTATAAAGTAATAGCACACATCGCCACTGTAAGCTGAACACATTGATGTTTTTATTTTCATTTTCTCACTAAGTATGTAGGAGTAGAAAGGAACCGAAAATCCCGTCTACTTACTAGATAAATAAATAAATAAATAATGACAATATCTAAAGTGTGCTCGCCAGGTACTGGCGAGCCCACAACTAGAAAAATATTGTTCCTTCGAAACAATTGTGGGCTCGCTTCAAGCCAGAAAACAATGGCTATAAAAGCACAAAATGTCAAGATCGCAGGCAGTGCTCTCTTTGACGTTACTGACGTCAAAGATTGGTCCATTTTGTTCCAAAAATGTGTTATGCAAAAGTTGACCCGCTGGTGGCGCTATAACAGGCCAATGTGAGAAGGTTGGTATCTGTTCCTTGACCTATTGGGAATGTGCTTGCAAGATTTCACGCACATCCCAGTTCATGATGTTCATGATTTGAGGTGTTTTTGGCTTTGGACACTTTATCGCTGCTTGCAGCTATATTTATTATTATTATTTTATAATTTTTTTGTGTGCACTTCATAGGCATGTTAGATAAAGGTCCTTAGATTGTGTGTAGAATGTTTCATGCAAATTGCAAAAAAAATCCTAGAATAAAAACGGGTTTAAGCGTTTTACAAACTGCTCAAAATTATATAGCGCCCCCCTTTGGCCATTTGGGGTAAGATTGGTTTCAGTGATATTTGAACTAACCCTCTACACTATTTTGTCATGAAAATGTGACTTTGCATGTATGTTTTAGAGGCAGAAGAATAATTTGCATAAAAATGCAATATTGTTTGAATTATTTAAAAAAGCATGTTTCAATGTTAAAGAAATCCGATCAGACAGATCTTTAGATATCGGTCCAAAGTTCACGTAAAAAAAGTTTTGTGCACGTGACGCGAAAATTCCAGAAAAAAAGCGGGTTTACGCGTTTTACAAACTGCTCAAAATGGCGGAAAATCGAAGGGCGGAGCTTACTTAACAACGACACAGATGTCTTCCGCTTGAGTCAAAGCACGCGTGTAACAAGTTGCATGTCTTCAAACAAAACGAGTCATGACTTATGCCCGTTTGAAGTTTGAATTTTCAGACGCTTCGTATAGCGCCCCCCTTTGGCCGATTGGAATAAAATTGGTTTCAGTGATACTTTGACTAACCCTCCACATCTTTGCCAAATGCCATGAACGTGTAACTTTGCATGTATGATTTAGAGGCCGAAGAATAATTTGCATAAAACCGCAATATATATTGAATTATTAAAAAATCATTATTTAACGTACAAACTTCTCACCACATAGCCTGTGTAGATATAGGTTCAAAGTTCATGTGAAAAAAGTTTTGTGCACTTGACGCGAAAATCCCAGGAGGAGATAGATTTTTACTGTTTTTCATATAATTCCGAATTGTGGGAGACCTAAAGGTCAGAGGTCAAAAGTTAGAGGGTAAAAGTTGTTCGGCATGAGGAGACGCATAAGTGTATACAGGTTTCATGGTTGTATGTATAACACAGCATGAGCTATACCTGTTCAAAGATCGCACTTTCGAAGGCTTCCTACAGCGCCACCATTTGGCCGATTGCTATAGAAAATAATAGCACACTTCGCCACTGTAAACTGAACACATTGATGTTTTTATTTTCATTTTCTCACTAAGTATGTAGGAGTAGAAAGGAACCGAAGTTTTGAGGAGAACTTGATATGACTAGTATAGTATAGAAACTAGAAAATGTGCAATTTGGGAAATTGCGAGTGTGGTTGCCCGCCCCGCCCCGGCGCGAGCGGCGGGGATGCGCCTCCGGGACCCCGAGGAAAACGCCGGGGCCCGAGGGAGAGGACGTCGGGACGGATACCGTCAGGGCCTATTCTAAAAGGTGCTGTTCGGATCCTGCGTTTGTGATGTAAGGATACGGCGTCTTGTTTTTAAGAAATAGGCTCCTCCCACATGTTTCGCCAAGCAATTACGTTGTCCTGTCGCTCCCGAGATCCTTTGTGTTTCGTTTTGAGAGGGACGTTCCCCCTGAAAAACGCGTTTTGGACCGAAACGGTTACGTTTTGCATGGTTGTGGCGCCCCCTATGGGTCGAAGTGGAAATGTTTTTAGGGATTCGTTCAGTATACCACCCGGCACTTGTGGTTAAGATTTGGCGTTGACTGTATGTTTCGTTTGTGATTTATGGCTATTTATTGCAAAACGGGCCCCTCCCGCTAACTTTGGAACCCTGTTACGGACAAACGGTATGGACTATCAACATATCGCTTGACTTTGTTTATCGCATGGGTCCAGAGATCATGTGTACCGATTTTTGTGACATTTGGAGAAAATATGTAGGAAAAGGAGCAAAAAGTGTGTTTTGAAGAAAATTCAAAATTGCGGAAAAATCAATCCTGGCGCAAATGGGCGTGGCCTATATGGGGAGATGCGTCATGACCCAAGGAATCCAGGGAAAAAATAATTTTAATTTTCCGACCTACAGTTCAAGAGTTATAAGCCAAAACGTAAAGTGAGCTGGTATAGCGCCACCATGAGGCCGACTGATGTAATTATTTTTTAATAAATCCTTGTAGTTATTATGAACCTTCCCTCCAAGTGTTGTAACTGTAGGGCTTACCATTTCTGAGAAAAAAATACTGGAATGGGAGAATATTAGTGAACAAATTTTTCCCATTGACTTATAATGGGATACTAATAAATTAATATCAATTAAACGATACAACCTTTCTCTTAGAAAAGTAATAGCACACGATTCCCGATGAAGCCGGTCGATTTGACATATGGCGCGAGTGTGTGGTGCAAAAACTGTGGGCGGTGAAGCGCGCCGAATGTGTTTAATCGCCTGGAGCGATTAAACACTAGAAAATGTGCAATTTGGGAAATTGCGAGTGTGGTTGCCTTCCCCGCCCCGGCGCGTGTCGCGGGGATCGCTCCCGAGATCGTTTGTGTTTCGTTTTGAGAGGGTCGTTCCCCATGAAAAACGCGTTTTGGCACGAAACGGTTACGTTTAGCGCGTTTGTGGCACCCCCTAAGGGTCGAAGTGGAAATGCTTTTGGGGATTCGTTGAGTATACCAACCGCGACTTGTGGTTAAAATTTGGTGTTGACTGGATGTTTTGTTTGTGATTTATGGCTATTTTTTGAAAAACGGGCCCCACCCGCTAACTTTGGAACCCTGTTACGGACAAACGGTACGGACTATCAACATATCGCTTGACTTTGTTTATCGCATGGGTCCAGAGATCATGTGTACCGATTTTTGTGACATTTGGAGAAAATATGTAGGAAAAGGAGCAAAAAGTGTGTTTTGAAGAAAATTCAAAATTGCGGAAAAATCAATCCTGGCGCAAATGGGCGGGGCCTATATGGGGAGATGCGTCATGACCCAAGGAATCCAGGGAAAAATGAATTTTAATTTTTTGACCTACGGTTCAAGAGTTATAAGCCAAAACGTAAAGTGAGCTGGGATAGCGCCACCATGAGGCCGACTGATGTAATTATTTTTTAATAAATCCTTGTAGTTATTATGAACCTTCCCTCCAAGTGTTGTAACTGTAGGGCTTACCATTTCTGAGAAAAAAATACTGGAATGGGAGAATATTAGTGAACAAATTTTTCCCATTGACTTATAATGGGATACTAATAAATTAATATCAATTAAACGA
Source organism: Nannobrachium achirus (assembly GCF_963921795.1). NCBI lineage: Eukaryota > Metazoa > Chordata > Actinopteri > Myctophiformes > Myctophidae > Nannobrachium > Nannobrachium achirus. The sequence goes on along the minus strand of NC_137810.1, from coordinate 79,209,724 downwards.
TACAACCTTTCTCTTAGAAAAGTAATAGCACACGATTCCCGATGAAGCCGGTCGATTTGACATATGGCGCGAGTGTGTGGTGCAAAAACTGTGGGCGGTGAAGCGCGCCGAATGTGTTTAATCGCCTGGAGCGATTAAACACTAGAAAATGTGCAATTTGGGAAATTGCGAGTGTGGTTGCCCGCTCCACCCCGGCGCGAGCGGCGGGGATGCGCTCCCGAGATCGATGTAAGGATATGGTTTCTTGTTTTTTAAGAAATGGGCTCCTCCCACAAATTTTGCAAGGCGATTTTACGTTGTCACGTCGCTCCCGAGATCATTTGTGTTTCGTTTTGAGAGGGTTGTTCCCCCTGAAAAACGCGTTTTGGCCTGAAACGGTTACGTTTTGTGCGTTTGTGGCGCCCCCTAAGGGTCGAAGTGGAAATGCTTTTGGGGATTTGTTGAATATCCCACCCGCAACTTGTGGTTAAAATTTGGTGTTGACTGGATGTTTCGTTTTTGATTTATGGCTATTTTTGGCAAAACGGGCCCCTCTCGCTAACTTCGGAAGCGTGTTCCGGACGAACGGTATGGACTATCGAAATATCGCTTGAATATGTTTATCGCGTGGGTTCAGAGATCTTGTGTACCGATTTTTGTGACATTTGGAGAAAATATGTGGGAAAAGGAGCAAAAAGTGTGTTTTGAAGAAAATTCAAAATGGCGGAAAATCTATCCTGACGCAAATGGGCGGGGCCTATATAGGGAGATGCGTCATGACCCAAGGAATCCAGGGAAAAAATAATTTTAATTTTCCGACCTACGGTTCAAGAGTTACAGGCCGAAAATTAAAGTGGGCTGTTATTGCGCCACCATGAGGCTGACTGACAATATTATTTTTTATTTATTCCTTGAACTCATTATGCATCTCCTCTCCAAGTGTTGAAACTGTAGCCCCTATGGTTTGCAAGAGAAAAAATAATTGAATGTGAGTTTTTGCTATTCCCATTATAAGTCAATGGGTTTGGCCTGAAACGGTTACGTTTTGCGCATTTGTGGCGCCCCCTAAGGGTTGAAGTGGAAATGCTTCAAGGGATTTGTTGAATATCCCACCCGCAACTTGTGGTTAAAATTTGGTGTTGACTGGATGTTTCGTTTCTGATTTATGACAATTTTTGGCGAAACGGGCCCCTCTTGCTAACTTCGTAAGCCTGTTCCGGACGAACGGTATGGACTATCGAAATATCGCTTGAATATGTTTATTGCATGGGTCCAGAGATCAACTGTACCGTTTTTTGTGACATTTGGAGAAAATATGTGGGAAAAGGAGCAAAAAGTGTGTTTTGAAGAAAATTCAAAATGGCGGAAAATCTATCCTGACGCAAATGGGCGTGGCCTATATGGGGAGATGCGTCATGACCCAAGGAATCCAGGGAAAAAATAATTTTAATTTTCCGACCTACGGTTCAAGAGTTAGAGGGCAAAACGTAAAGTGGGGTGTTATAGCGCCACCATCTGGCCGAATGATGTAATTATTTGTTAATTAATTCTTAAAATTATTATGAATCTCCTCTCCAAGTTTTGAAACTTTAGACCCTATGGTTTAAGAGAGAGAAAATAATTGAATGTGAGTTTTTGCTATTCCCATTATAAGTCAATGGGGGAAATTAATTCACTAATAAATTCATATCAATTAAACGATACAACTTTTCTCTTATCGCAATAATAGCACTCGATTCCCGATGAAGCCGGTCGATTTGACATATGGCGCGAGTGTGTGGCGCAAAAACTGCGGGCCGTGAAACGCGCCGAAAAATAGTTTATCTATAAAGAATAAAGTTTCCCTAGGACTATAGTGTGTTGCCCTGTAAGGGCAACCACACTAACTAGAAAATGTGCAATTTGGGAAATTGCGAGTGTGGTTGCCAGCCCCGCCCCGGCGCGAGCGGCGGGGATGCGCTCCCGAGATCGATGTAAGGATATGGTTTCTTGTTTTTTAAGAAATGGGCTCCTCCCACAAATTTTGCAAGGCGATTTTACGTTGTCACGTCGCTCCCGAGATCATTTGTGTTTCGTTTTGAGAGGGTTGTTCCCCCTGAAAAACGCGTTTTGGCCTGAAACGGTTACGTTTTGTGCGTTTGTGGCGCCCCCTAAGGGTCGAAGTGGAAATGCTTTTGGGGATTTGTTGAATATCCCACCCGCAACTTGTGGTTAAAATTTGGTGTTGACTGGATGTTTCGTTTTTGATTTATGGCTATTTTTGGCAAAACGGGCCCCTCTCGCTAACTTCGGAAGCGTGTTCCGGACGAACGGTATGGACTATCGAAATATCGCTTGAATAGTTTTATCGCGTGGATTCAGAGATCTTGTGTACCGATTTTTGTGACATTTGGAGAAAATATGTGGGAAAAGGAGCAAAAAGTGTGTTTTGAAGAAAATTCAAAATGGCGGAAAATCTATCCTGACGCAAATGGGCGTGGCCTATATAGGGAGATGCGTCATGACCCAAGGAATCCAGGGAAAAAATAATTTTAATTTTCCGACCTACGGTTCAAGAGTTACAGGCCGAAACGTAAAGTGGGCTGTTATAGCGCCACCATGAGGCTGACTGACAATATTATTTTTTATTTATTCCTTGAACTCATTATGCATCTCCTCTCCAAGTGTTGAAACTGTAGCCCCTATGGTTTGCAAGAGAAAAAATAATTGAATGTGAGTTTTTGCTATTCCCATTATAAGTCAATGGGTTTGGCCTGAAACGGTTACGTTTTGCGCATTTGTGGCGCCCCCTAAGGGTTGAAGTGGAAATGCTTCTAGGGATTTGTTGAATATCCCACCCGCAACTTGTGGTTAAAATTTGGTGTTGACTGGATGTTTCGTTTCTGATTTATGACTATTTTTGGCAAAACGGGCCCCTCTTGCTAACTTCGTAAGCCTGTTCCGGACGAACGGTATGGACTATCGAAATATCGCTTGAATATGTTTATTGCATGGGTCCAGAGATCCTGTGTACCAATTTTTGTGACATTTGGAGAAAATATGTAGGAAAAGGAGCAAAAAGTGTGTTTTGAAGAAAATTCAAAATGGCGGAAAATCTATCCTGACGCAAATGGGCGTGGCCTATATGGGGAGATGCGTCATGACCCAAGGAATCCAGGGAAAAAATAATTTTAATTTTCCGACCTACGGTTCAAGAGTTACAGGCCAAAACGTAAAGTGGGCTGTTATAGCGCCACCATGTGGCCGACTGATGTAATTTTTTTTAAATTAATTCTTACAATTATTCTGAATCTCCTCTCCAAGTTTTGAAACTGTAGACCCTATGGTTTGCGAGGGAAAAATAATTGAATGTGAGTTTTTTCGATTCCCATTATAAGTCAATGGGGAAAATTAATTCACTAATAAATTAATATCAATTAAACTATACAACTTTTCTCTTAGAAAAGTAATAGCACACTATTCCCGATCAAGCCGGTCGATTTGACATATGGCGCGAGTGTGTGGCGCAAAAACTGTGGGAGGAGATTCGCGCCGAAAAAAAGGTTACTCCAGTAAGTAAAGAATAATAATAATAATAAAGTTACCCTAGAACTATAGTGTGGTTGCCCTGTAAGGGCAACCACACTAACTAGAAAATGTGCAATTTGGGAAATTGCGAGTGTGGTTGCCTGCCCCGCCCCGGCGCGAGTCGTGGGGATGCGCCACCGGGACCCTGAGCAAAACGCGGGGGTCCGAGGGAGAGGACGTCGGGACGGATAGCGTCGGGGCCGTGCGACGCGCGAATCGAAAAGGTGCCGGTCGGATCCTGCGTTCCCGAAGTAAGGATATGGTTTCTTGTTTTTAAGAAATAGGCTCCTCCCACGAGTTCCGCAAGGCGATTACGTTGTCGCGTCGCTCGCGAGATCGTTTGTGTTTCGTTTTGAGAGGGTCGTTCCCCCTGAAAAACACGTTTTGGCATGAAACGGTTACGTTTTGCGCGTTTGTGGCGCCCCCTAAGGGTCGAAGTGGAAATGCTTTTGGGGATTTGTTGAATCTCCCACCCGCGACTTGTGGTTAAAATTTGGTGTTGACTGGATGTTTCGTTTGTGATTTATGGCTATTTTTGGCGAAACGGGCCCCTCTCGCTAACTTCGTAAGCCTGTTCCGGAGGAACGGTATGGACTATCGAAATATCGCTTGAATATGTTTATCGCATGGGTCCATAGATCATGTGTACCGATTTTTATGACATTTGGAGAAAATATGTAGGAAAAGGAGCAAAAAGTGTGTTTTGAAGAAAATTCAAAATGGCGGAAAATCTATCCTGACGCAAATGGGCGTGGCCTATATGAGGAGATGCGTCATGACCTAAGGAATCCAGGGAAAAAGGAATTTTAATTTTCCGACCTACGGTTCAAGAGTTATAGGGCAAAACGTAAAGTGGGGTGTGATAGCGCCACCATGTGGCCGACTGATGTAATTATTTTTTTGTTAATTATTACAATTATTATGAATCTCCTCTCCAAGTTTTGAAACTGTAGACCCTATGGTTTGCGAGAGAAAAATACATGAATGTGAGTTTTTGCGATTCCCATTATAAGTCAATGGGGAAAATTAATTCACTAATAAATTAATATCAATTAAACGATACAACCTTTCTCTTAGAAAAGTAATAGCCCACGATTCCCGATTAAGCCGGTCGATTTGACATATGGCGCGAGTGTGTGGCGCAAAAACTGTGGGCTGTGAAGCGCGCCAAACTTTTGGTTACACTAGTCAAGAATAATAATAAAGTTTCCCTAGAACTATAGTGTGTTGCCCTGTTAGGGCAACCACACTAACTAGAAAAGGTGCAATTTGGGAAATTGCGAGTGTGGTTGCCCGACCCGCCCCGGCGTGAGTGGCAGGGGTGCGCCTCCGGGACCCCGAGGAAAACGCTGAGGCCAGAGGGAGAGGACGTAGGGACGGATACCGGCGGGGCCGTGCGACGCGCGACTCGAAAAGGTGCCTTTGGGATCCTGCGTTCTTGATATAAGGATACGGTTTCTCGTTTTAAAGAAATAGGCTCCTCCCACAAGATTCGCAAGGCGATTATGTTGAGACGTCGCTCCCGAGATCGTTTGTGTTTCGTTTTCAGAGGGTCGTTCCCCCTGAAAAAACGCGTTTTGGCATGAAACGGTTACGTTTTGTGCGTTTGTGGCGCCCCCTAAGGGTCGAAGTGGAAATGCTTTTAGGGATTTGTTGAATATCCCCCCCGCAACTTGTGGTTAAAATTTTGTGTTGACTGGATGTTTCGTTTGTGATTTATGGCTATTTTTTGCTAAACGGGCCCCTCCCGCTAAATTTGAAAGCCTGTTACGGACGAACGGTATGGACTATCAAAATATCGCTTGAATATGTTTATCGCATGGGTCGAGAGATCTTGTGTAATGATTTTTGTGACATTTGGAGAAAATATGTGGAAAAAGGAGCAAAAAGTGGCGGAAAAATCTATCCTGACGCAAATGGGCGGGGCCTATATGGGGAGATGCGTCTTCACCCAAGGAATCCAGGGAAAAAGGAATTTTAATTTTCCGACCTACGGTTAGAGAGTTATAGGCCGAAACGTAAAGTCGGCTGTTATAGCGCCACCATCTGGCCGATTGATGTAATTATTTTTCAATAAATCCTTAGAAGCACTATGAATCTCCTCTCCAAATTGTGAAACTGTAGCCCTCAAGACTTTTGAGAGAAAAATACTTGAACTCGGCTCCCATTATAAGTCAATGGGGAAATTAATTCACTAATAAATTAATATCAATTAAACGATACAACTTTTCTCTTAGAAAAGTAATAGCACACGATTCCCGATTAAGCCGGTCGATTTGACATATGGTGCGAGTGTGTGGCGCAAAAACTGTGGGCTGTGAAGCGCGTCAAACTTTTGGTTACATTGATAGAATAATAATAAAGTTTCCCTAGAACTATAGTGTGTTGCCCTGTTAGGGCAACCACACTAACTAGAAAATTTGCAATTTGTGAAATTGCGAGTGTGGTTGCCTGCCCCGCCCCGGTGCGAGTCGCGGGGATGCGCCGCGGGGACCCCGAGGAAAACGCAGGGGTCCGAGGAAGACGACGTCGGGACGGATACTGTCGGGGCCGTGCAACGCGCGACTCGAAAAGGTGCCGTTCGGATCCTGCGTTTGTGATGTAAGGAAATGGCGTCTTGTTTTTAAGAAATAGACTCCTCCCACGAGTTTCGCCAAGGGATTACGTTGTCCTGTCGCTCCCGAGATCCTTTGTGTTTCGTTTTGAGAGGGTCGTTCCCCCTGAAAAACACGTTTTGGCACTAAACGGTTACATTTTGCGCGTTTGTGGCGCCCCCCTATGGGTCGAAGTGGAAATGCTTTTGGGGATACGTTCAGTATACCACCTGCCACTTTTGGTTAAAATTTGGTGTTGACTGGATGTTTCGTTTGTGATTTATGGCTATTTTCTGCTAAACGGGCCCCTCCCGCTAACTTTGGAAGCCTGTTACGGACGAACGGTATGGACTATCAAAATATCGCTTGAATATCTTTATCGCATGGGTCCATAGATCATGTGTACCGATTTTTGTGACATTTGGAGAAAATATGTAGGAAAAGGAGCAAAAAGTGTTTTTTGAAGAAAATTCAAAATGGCGGAAAAATCAATCCAGGCGCAAATGGGCGTGGCCTATACAGGGAGATGCGTCATGCATGACCCAAGGAATCCAGGGAAAAAATAATTTAAATTTTCCGACCTACGGTTCAAGAGTTACAGGCAAAACGTAAAGTGGGTTGTTATAGCGCCACCATGAGGCCGATTGATGTAATTATTTTTTTATTAATCCTTGTAATTATTATGAACCTTCCTTCCAAGTGTTGTAACTGTAGGCCTTACCGTTTCCGAGAGAAAAATACTGGAATGGGAGAATATTATTTAATTAATTTTTCCCCATTGACTTATAATGGGATACTAATAAATTAATATCAATTAGACTATACAACCAATCTCTTAGCAAAATACAAGCAAACGATTCCCGATGAAGCCGGTCGATTTGACATATGGCGCGAGTGTGTGGCGCAAAAACTGTGGGCGTTAGTGGGCGTTAGTGTGGTTGCCCTGTGAAAATTTGCAATTTGGGAAATTGCGAGTATGGTTGCCCGACCCGCCCCGGCGCGAGCGGCGGGGATGCGCCTCCGGGACCCCGAGGAAAACGCCGGGGCCCGAGGGAGAGGACTTCTGGACGGATACCGTCGGGGCCGTGCAACGCGCGACTCGAAAAGGTGCCGTTCGGATCCTGCGTTTGTGATGTAAGGAAATGGCGTCTTGTTTTTAAGAAATAGGCTCCTCCCACGAGTTTCGCCAGGCGATTGCGTTGTTACGTTGCTCCCGATATCATTTGTGTTTCGTATTGAGAGGGTCGTTCCCCCCGAAAAACCCGTTTTGGCACGGAATGGTTATGTTTTGCGCGTTTGTGGCGCCCCCTATGGGTTGAAATGGAAATGTTTTTGGGGATTTGTTGAGTATACCACCGACTAGTGGTTAAAATGTGGTGTTGACTGGATGTTTCGTTCGTGATTTATGGCTATTTTTTGCGAAAAGGGCCCCTCCCGCTAACTTTGGAAGCCTGTTACGGACGAACGGTATGGACTATCAAAATATCGCTTGAATATGTTCATCGCATGGGTCCAGAGATCATGTGTACTGATTTTTGTGACATTTGGATAAAATATGTAGGAAAAGGAGCAAAAAGTGTGTTTTGAAGAAAATTCAAAATGGCGGAAAATCTATCCTGACGCAAATGGGCGGGGCCTATATGGGGAGATGCGTCATGACCCAAGGAATCCAGGGAAAAAGAAATTTTAATTTTCCGACCTACGGTTAGAGAGTTATAGGCCGAAACGTAAAGTGGGCTGTTATAGCTCCACCATCTGGCCAATTGATGTAATTATTTTTAAGTTAATCCTTAGAAGCACTAGGAATCTCCTCTCCAAATTGTGAAACTGTAGCCCTTAAGACTTTTGAGAGAAAAATACTTGAACTCGGCTCCCATTATAAGTCAATGGGGAAATCAATTCACTAATAAATTAATATCAATTAAACTATAGAACCTTTCTCTTAGAAAAGTAATAGCACACGATTCCCGATTAAGCCGGTCGATTTGACATATGGCGCGAGTGTGTGGCGCAAAAACTGTGGGAGGAGATTCGCGCCAAACTTTTGGTTACACTAGTCAAGAATAATAATAAAGTTACCCTAGAACTATAGTGTGTTGCCCTGTAAGGGCAACCACACTAACTAGAAAATGTGCAATTTGGGAAATTGCGAGTGTGGTTGCTCGCCCCGCCCCCCTCCCACGAGTTTTGCAAGACGATTATGTTGTCACGTCGCTCCCGAGATCGTTTGTGTTTCGTTTTGAGAGGGTTGTTCCCCCTGAAAAACCCGTTTTGGCCTGAAACGGTTACGTTTTGTGCGTTTGTGGCGCCCCCTAAGGGTCGAAGTGGAAATGCTTTTGGGGATTTGTTGAATATCCCACCCGCAACTTGTGGTTAAAATTTGGTGTTGACTGGATGTTTCGTTTATGATTTATGGCTATTTTTGGCAAAACGGGCCCCTCTCGCTAACTTCGGAAGCGTGTTCCGGACGAACGGTATGGACTATCGAAATATCGCTTGGTTATGTTTATCGCGTGGGTTCAGAGATCTTGTGTACCGATTTTTGTGACGTTTGGAGAAAATATGTGGGAAAAGGAGCAAAAAGTGTGTTTTGAAGAAAATTCAAAATGGCGGAAAATCTATCCTGACGCAAATGGGCGTGGCCTATATGGGGAGATGCGTCATGACCCAAGGAATCCAGGGAAAAAATAATTTTAATTTTCCGACCTACGGTTCAAGAGTTATAGGGCAAAACGTAAAGTGGGGTGTTAAAGCGCCACCATGTGGCCGAATGATGTAATTATTTTTTAATTAATTCTTAAAATTATTATGAATCTCCTCTCCAAGTTTTGAAACTTTAGACCCTATGGTTTAAGAGAGAGAAAATAATTGAATGTGAGTTTTTGCTATTCCCATTATAAGTCAATGGGGGAAATTAATTCACTAATAAATTCATATCAATTAAACGATACAACTTTTCTCTTATCGCAATAATAGCACTCGATTCCCGATGAAGCCGGTCGATTTGACATATGGCGCGAGTGTGTGGCGAAAAAACTGTGGGCCGTGAAACGCGCCGAAAAAAAGTTTATCTAGAAAGAAATAAATAAAGTTTCCCTAGAACTATAGTGTGTTGCCCTGTAAGGGCAACCACACTAACTAGAAAATGTGCAATTTGGGAAATTGCGAGTGTGGTTGCCCGCCCCGCCCCGGCGCGAGCGGCGGGGATGCGCCTCCGGGACCCCGAGGAAAACGCCGGGGCCCGAGGGAGAGGACGTCGGGACGGATACCGTCAGGGCCTATTCTAAAAGGTGCTGTTCGGATCCTGCGTTTGTGATGTAAGGATACGGCGTCTTGTTTTTAAGAAATAGGCTCCTCCCACATGTTTCGCCAAGCAATTACGTTGTCCTGTCGCTCCCGAGATCCTTTGTGTTTCGTTTTGAGAGGGACGTTCCCCCTGAAAAACGCGTTTTGGACCGAAACGGTTACGTTTTGCATGGTTGTGGCGCCCCCTATGGGTCGAAGTGGAAATGTTTTTGGGGATTCATTCAGTATACCACCCGGCACTTGTGGTTAAAATTTGGCGTTGACTGTATGTTTTGTTTGTGATTTATGGCTATTTATTGCAAAACGGGCCCCTCCCGCTAACTTTGGAACCCTGTTACGGACAAACGGTACGGACTATCAACATATCGCTTGACTTTGTTTATCGCATGGGTCCAGAGATCATGTGTACCGATTTTTGTGACATTTGGAGGAAATATGTAGGAAAAGGAGCAAAAAGTGTGTTTTGAAGAAAATTCAAAATTGCGGAAAAATCAATCCCGGCGCAAATGTGCGGGGCCTATATGGGGAGATGCGTCATGACCCAAGGAATCCAGGGAAAAAGGAATTTTAATTTTTTGACCTACGGTTCAAGAGTTATAAGCCAAAACGTAAAGTGAGCTGGTATAGCGCCACCATGAGGCCGACTGATGTAATTATTTTTTAATAAATCCTTGTAGTTATTATGAACCTTCCCTCCAAGTGTTGTAACTGTAGGCCTTACCATTTCTGAGAGAAAAATACTGGAATGGGAGAATATTAGTGAATTAATTTTTCCCATTGACTTATAATGGGATACTAATAAATTAATATCAATTAAACTATACAACCTATCTCTTAGAAAAGTAATAGCACACTATTCCCGATGAAGCCGGGCGATTTGACATATGGTGCGAGTGTGTGGTGCAAAAACTGTGGGCGGTGAAGCGCGCCGAATGTGTTTAATCGCCTGGAGCGATTAAACACTAGAAAATGTGCAATTTGGGAAATTGCGAGTGTGGTTGCCTGCCCCGCCCCGGCGCGAGTCGTGGGGATGCGCCGCCGGGGCCCGAGCAAAACGCGGGGGTCCGAGGGAGACGACGTCGGGACGGATAGCGTGGGGGCCGTGCGACGCGCGATTAGAAAAGGTGCCGGTCGGATCCTGCGTTCCTGAAGTAAGGATATGGTTTCTTGTTTTTAAGAAATAGGCTCCTCCCACGAGTTCCGCAAGGCGATTACGTTGTCGCGTCGCTCCCGAGATCGTTTGTGTTTCGTTTTGAGAGGGTCGTTCCCCCTGAAAAACGCGTTTTGGCACGAAACGGTTACGTTTAGCGCGTTTGTGGCGCCCCCTAAGGGTCGAAGTGGAAATGCTTTTGGGGATTTGTTGAATATCCCACCCGCAACTTGTGGTTAAAATTTTGTGTTGACTGGATGTTTCGTTTGTGATTTATGGCTGATTTTTGCGAAACGGGCCCCTCCCGCTAAATTTGGAAGCCTGTTACGGACGAACGGTATGGACTATCGAAATATCGCTTGAATATGTTTATCGCATGGGTCCAGAGATCATCTGTACCGATTTTTGTGACATTTGGAGAAAATATGTGGGAAAAGGAGCAAAAAGTGTGTTTTGAAGAAAATTCAAAATGGCGGAAAATCTATCCTGACGCAAATGGGCGTGGCCTATATGGGGAGATGCGTCATGACCCAAGGAATCCAGGGAAAAAGGAATTTAAATTTTCCGACCTACGGTTCAAGAGTTACAGACCGAAACGTAAAGTGGGCTGTTATAGCGCCACCATGAGGCTGACTGACAACATTATTTTTTATTTATTCCTTGAACTCATTATGCATCTCCTCTCCAAGTGTTGAAACTGTAGCCCCTATGGTTTGCAAGAAAAAAAAAAATTGAATGTGAGTTTTTGCTATTCCCATTATAAGTCAATGGGTTTGGCCTGAAACGGTAACGTTTTGCGCATTTGTGGCGCCCCCTAAGGGTCGAAGTGGAAATGCTTCTGGGGATTTGTTGAATATCCCACCCGCAACTTGTGGTTAAAATTTGGTGTTGACTGGATGTCTCGTTTGTGATTTATAACTATTTTTGGCGAAACGGGCCCCTCCCGCTAACTTTGGAACCCTGTTACGGACGAACGGTATGGACTATCGAAATATCGCTTGAATATGTTCATCGCATGGGTCCAGAGATCATGTGTACTGATTTTTGTGACATTTGGAGTAAATATGTAGGAAAAGGAGCAAAAAGTGTGTTTTGAAGAAAATTCAAAATGGCGGAAAATCTATCCTGACGCAAATGGGCGTGGCCTATATGAGGAGATGCGTCATGACCCAAGGAATCCAGGGAAAAAGGAATTTTAATTTTCCGACCTACGGTTCAAGAGTTATAGGGCAAAAGGTAAAGTGGGGTGTTATAGCGCCACCATGTGGCCGACTGATGTAATTATTTTTTTATTAATTCTTACCCTTATTATGAATCTCCTCTCCAAGTTTTGAAACTGTAGCCCCTATGGTTTGCGAGAGAAAAATTATTGAATTTGAGTTTTTGCGATTCCCATTATAAGTCAATGGGGAAAATTAATTCACTAATAAATTCATATCAATTAAACGATACAACCTTTCTCTTAGAAAAGTAATAGCACACGATTCCCGATTAAGCCGGTCGATTTGACATATGGCGCGAGTGTGTGGCGCAAAAACTGTGGGAGGAGATTCGCGCCAAACTTTTGGTTACACTAGTCAAGAATAATAATAAAGTTACCCTAGAACTATAGTGTGTTGCCCTGTTAGGGCAACCACACTAACTAGAAAATGTGCAATTTGGGAAATTGCGAGTGTGGTTGCCTGCCCCGCCCCGGCGCGAGTCGCGGGGATGCGCCGCCGGGATCCCGAGCAAAACGCGGGGGTCCGAGGGAGACGACGTCGGGACGGATAGCGTTGGGGCCGCGCGACGCGCGATTAGAAAAGGTGCCGGTCGGATCCTGCGTTCCTGAAGTAAGGATATGGTTTCTTGTTTTTAAGAAATAGGCTCCTCCCACGAGTTCCGCAAGGCGATTACGTTGTCGCGTCGCTCCCGAGATCGTTTGTGTTTCGTTTTGAGAGGGTCGTTCCCCCTGAAAAACGCGCTTTGGCATGAAACGGTTACGTTTTGCGCGTTTGTGGCGCCCCCTATGGGTCGAAGTGGAAATGCTTTTGGGGAGTGGTTGAATATCCCACCCGCGACTTGTGGTTAATATTTTGTGTTGACTGGATGTTTCGTTTGTGATTTATGGCTGAATTTTGCGAAACGGGCCCCTCCCGCTAAATTTGGAAGCCTGTTACGGACGAACGGTATGGACTAGCGAAATATCGCTTGAATATGTTTATCGCATGGGTCCAGAGATCAACTGTACCGATTTTTGTGACATTTGGAGAAAATATGTGGGAAAAGGAGCAAAAAGTGTGTTTTGAAGAAAATTCAAAATGGCGGAAAATCTATCCTGACGCAAATGGGCGTGGCCTATATGCGGAGATGCGTCATGACCCAAGGAATCCAGGGAAAAAATAATTTTAATTTTCCGACCTACGGTTCAAGAGTTACAGGCCGAAACGTAAAGTGGGCTGTTATAGCGCCACCATGAGGCTGACTGACAATATTATTTTTTATTTATTCCTTGAACTAATTATGCATCTCATCTCCAAGTTTTGAAACTGTAGCCTCTATGGTTTGCGAGAAAAAAAATAATTGAATGTGAGTTTTTGCTATTCCCATTATAAGTCAATGGGTTTGGTCTGAAACGGTTACGTTTTGCGCATTTGTGGCGCCCCCTAAGGGTCGAAGTGGAAATTCTTCTGGGGATTTGTTGAATATCCCACCCGCAACTTGTGGTTAAAATTTGGTGTTGACTGGATGTTTCGTTTCTGATTTATGACTATTTTTGGCGAAACGGGCCCCTCTTGCTAACTTCGTAAGCCTGTTCCGGACGAACGGTATGGACTATCGAAATATCGCTTGAATATGTTTATTGCATGGGTCCAGAGATCCTGTGTACCAATTTTTGTGACATTTGGAGAAAATATGTAGGAAAAGGAGCAAAAAGTGTGTTTTGAAGAAAATTCAAAATGGCGGAAAATCTATCCTGACGCAAATGGGCGTGGCCTATATAGGGAGATGCGTCATGACCCAAGGAATCCAGGGAAAAAATAATTTTAATTTTCCGACCTACGGTTCAAGAGTTATAGGGCAAAACGTAAAGTGGGGTGTTATAGCGCCACCATGTGGCCGAATGATGTAATTATTTTTTAATTAATTCTTAAAATTATTATGAATCTCCTCTCCAAGTTTTGAAACTTTAGACCCTATGGTTTAAGAGAGAGAAAATAATTGAATGTGAGTTTTTGCTATTCCCATTATAAGTCAATGGGGGAAATTAATTCACTAATAAATTCATATCAATTAAACGATACAACTTTTCTCTTATCGCAATAATAGCACACGATTCCCGATGAAGCCGGTCGATTTGACATATGGCGCGAGTGTGTGGCGCAAAAACTGTGGGCCGTGAAACGCGTCAAAATAAAGTTTACCCGGAAAAAATAAAGTTTCCCTAGGACTATAGTGTGTTGCCCTGTAAGGGCAACCACACTAACTAGAAAATGTGCAATTTGTGAAATTGCGAGTGTGGTTGCCGCCCCGCCCCGGCGCGAGCGGCGGGTGACGCGCCTCCCTGAGAACGTTTGTGTTTCGTTTTGAGAGGGTCGTCCACCCTGAAAAACGCGTTTTGGCATGAAACGGTTTGCACGTTTGTGGCGCCCCCTATGGGTCGAAGTGGAAATGCTTTTGATGAATCGTTGAGTATACCATCCCCGAATTGTGGTTAAAATTTGGTGTTGACTGGATGTTTCGTTTATGATTTATGGCTATTTTTGGCAAAACGGGCCCCTCTCGCTAACTTTGGAAGCGTGTTCCGGACGAACGGTATGGACTATCGAAATATCGCTTGAATATGTTTATCTCGTGGGTTCAGAGATCTTGTGTACCGATTTTTGTGACATTTGGAGAAAATATGTGGGAAAAGGAGCAAAAAGTGTGTTTTGAAGAAAATTCAAAATGGCGGAAAATCTATCCTGACGCAAATGGGCGTGGCCTATATGGGGAGATGCGTCATGACCCAAGGAATTCAGGGAAAAATTATTTTCAATTTTCCGACCTACGGTTCAAGAGTTATAAGCCAAAACGTAAAGTGGGCTGTTATAGCGCCACCATGAGGCCGAATGATGTAATTATTTTTCAGTTAATCCTTGCCTGCATTATGAACCTCCTCTCCAAGTTTTGAAACTGTAGCCCCAATGGTTTGTGAGAGAAAAATAATTCAATGTGAGTTTTTGTGATTCCCATTATAAGTCAATGGGGAAAATTAATTCACTAATAAATTTATATCAATTAAACGATACAACTTTTCTCTTAGCAAAATAATAGCACACGATTCCCGATGAAGCCGGTCGATTTGACATATGGCGCGAGTGTGTGGCGCAAAAACTGTGGGCCGTGAAAGGCGTCAAAATAAAGTTTACGCAGAAAAATAAAGTTTCCCGAGGACTATAGTGTGTTGCCCTGTAAGGGCAACCACACTAACTAGAAAATGTGCAATTTGGGAAATTGCGAGTGTGGTTGCCTGCCCTGCCGCCCCCTATGGGTCGAAGTGGAAATGCTTTTGGGGATTTGTTGAATATCCCACACGCGACTTGTGGTTCAAATTTGGTGTTGACTGGATGTTTCGTTTGTGATTTATGGCTATTTTTGGCGAAACTGGCCCCTCTCGCTAACTTCGTAAGCCTGTTCCGGACGAACGGTATGGACTATCGAAATATCGCTTGAATATGTTTATCGCATGGGTCCAGAGATCATCTGTACCGATTTTTGTGACATTTGGAGAAAATATGTGGGAAAAGGAGCAAAAAGTGTGTTTTGAAGAAAATTCAAAATGGCGGAAAATCTATCCTGACGCAAATGGGCGTGGCCTATATGGGGAGATGCGTCATGACCCAAGGAATCCAGGGAAAAAATAATTTTAATTTTCCGACCTACGGTTCAAGAGTTACAGGCCGAAACGTAAAGTGGGCTGTTATAGCGCCACCATGAGGCTGACTGACAATATAATTTTTTATTTATTCCTTGAACTAATTATGCATCTCCTCTCCAAGTTTTGAAACTGTAGCCTCTATGGTTTGCGAGAAAAAAAATAATTGAATGTGAGTTTTTGCTATTCCCATTATAAGTCAATGGGTTTGGTCTGAAACGGTTACGTTTTGCGCATTTGTGGCGCCCCCTAAGGGTCTAAGTGGAAATGCTTCTGGGGATTTGTTGAATATCCCACCCGCAACTTGTGGTTAAAATTTGGTGTTGACTGGATGTTTCGTTTCTGATTTATGACTATTTTTGGCGAAACGGGCCCCTCTTGCTAACTTCGTAAGCCTGTTCCGGACGAACGGTATGGACTATCGAAATATCGCTTGAATATGTTTATTGCATGGGTCCAGAGATCCTGTGTACCAATTTTTGTGACATTTGGAGAAAATATGTAGGAAAAGGAGCAAAAAGTGTGTTTTGAAGAAAATTCAAAATGGCGGAAAATCTATCCTGACGCAAATGGGCGTGGCCTATATAGGGAGATGCGTCATGACCCAAGGAATCCAGGGAAAAAATAATTTTAATTTTCCGACCTACGGTTCAAGAGTTATAAGCCAAAACGTAAAGTGAGCTGTTATAGCGCCACCATGAGGCCGAATGATGTAATTATTTTTCAGTTAATCCTTGCTTGCATTATGAACCTCCTCTCCAAGTTTTGAAAGTGTAGCCCCAATGGTTTGTGAGAGAAAAATAATTCAATGTGAGTTTTTGTGATTCCCATTATAAGTCAATGGGGAAAATTAATTCACTAATAAATTAATATCAATTAAACGATACAACCTTTCTCTTAGCAAAATGATAGCACACGATTCCCGATGAAGCCGGTCGATTTGACATATGGCGTGAATGTCTGGCGCAAAAACTGTGGGCCGTGAAACGCGTCAAAATAAAGTTTACACGGAAAAATAAAGTTTCCCGAGGACTATAGTGTGTTGCCCTGTAAGGGCAACCACACTAAACACACTAACTAGAAAATGTGCAATTTGGGAAATTGCGAGTGTGGTTGCCGCCCCGCCCCAGCGCGAGCGGCGGGTGACGCGCCTCCCTGAGAACGTTTGTGTTTCGTTTTGAGAGCGTCGTCCACCCTGAAAAACGCGTTTTGGACCGAAACGGTTACGTTTTGCATGGTTGTGGCGCCCCCTATGGGTCGAAGTGGAAATGTTTTTGGGGATTCGTTCAGTATACCACCCGGCACTTGTGGTTAAAATTTGGCGTTGACTGTATGTTTCGTTTGTGATTTATGGCTATTTATTGCAAAACGGGCCCCTCCCGCTAACTTTGGAACCCTGTTACGGACAAACGGTACGGACTATCAACATATCGCTTGACTTTGTTTATCGCATGGGTCCAGAGATCATGTGTACCGATTTTTGTGACATTTGGAGAAAATATGTAGGAAAAGGAGCAAAAAGTGTGTTTTGAAGAAAATTCAAAATTGCGGAAAAATCAATCCTGGCGCAAATGGGCGGGGCCTATATGGGGAGATGCGTCATGACCCAAGGAATCCAGGGGAAAAGGAATTTTAATTTTTTGACCTACGGTTCAAGAGTTATAAGCCAAAACGTAAAGTGAGCTGGTATAGCGCCACCATGAGGCCGACTGATGTAATTATTTTTTAATAAATCCTTGTAGCTATTATGAACCTTCCCTCCAAGTGTTGTAACTGTAGGCCTTACCATTTCTGAGAGAAAAATACTGGAATGGGAGAATATTAGAGAATTAATCTTTCCCATTGACTTATAATGGGATACTAATAAATTAATATCAATTAAACTATACAACCTATCTCTTAGAAAAGTAATAGCACACGATTCCCGATGAAGCCGGTCGATTTGACATATGGCGCGAGTGAGTGGTGCAAAAACTGTGGGCGGTGAAGCGCGCCGAATGTGTTTAATCGCCCGAGAGCGATTAAACACGAGTGTGGTTGCCGCCCCGCCCCGGCGCGAGCCGCGGGTGACGCGCCTCCCCGAGAACTTTTGTGTTTTGTTTTGAGAGGGTCGTCCACCCTGAAAAATGCATTTTGGCCTGAAACGGTTACGTTTTTTGCATTTGTGGCGCCCCCTAAGGGTCGAAGTGGAAATGCTTTTGGGGATTTGTTGAATATCCCACCCGCAACTTGTGGTTAAAATTTGGTGTTGACTGGATGTTTCGTTTGTGATTTATGGCTATTTTTTGAAAAACGGGCCCCACCCGCTAACTTTGGAACCCTGTTACGGACAAACGGTACGGACTATCAACATATCGCTTGACTTTGTTTATCGCATGGGTCCAGAGATCATGTGTACCGATTTTTGTGACATTTGGAGAAAATATGTAGGAAAAGGAGCAAAAAGTGTGTTTTGAAGAAAATTCAAAATTGCGGAAAAATCAATCCTGGCGCAAATGGGCGGGGCCTATATGGGGAGATGCGTCATGACCCAAGGAATCCAGGGAAAAATGAATTTTAATTTTTTGACCTACGGTTCAAGAGTTATAAGCCAAAACGTAAAGTGAGCTGGTATAACGCCACCATGAGGCCGACTGATGTAATTATTTTTTAATAAATCCTTGTAGTTATTATGAACCTTCCCTCCAAGTGTTGTAACTGTAGGCCTTACCATTTCTGAGAGAAAAATACTGGAATGGGAGAATATTAGAGAATTAATGTTTCCCATTGACTTATAATGGGATACTAATAAATTAATATCAATTAAACTATACAACCTATCTCTTAGAAAAGTAATAGCACACGATTCCCGATGAAGCCGGTCGATTTGACATATGGCGCGAGTGTGTGGTGCAAAAACTGTGGGCGGTGAAGCGCGCCGAATGTGTTTAATCGCCTGGAGCGATTAAACACTAGAAAATGTGCAATTTGGGAAATTGCGAGTGTGGTTGCCTGCCCTGCCGCCCCCTATGGGTCGAAGTGGAAATGCTTTTGGGGATTTGTTGAATATCCCACACGCGACTTGTGGTTCAAATTTGGTGTTGACTGGATGTTTCGTTTGTGATTTATGGCTATTTTTGGCGAAACTGGCCCCTCTCGCTAACTTCGTAAGCCTGTTCCGGACGAACGGTATGGACTATCGAAATATCGCTTGAATATGTTTATCGCATCGGTCCAGAGATCATCTGTACCGATTTTTGTGACATTTGGAGAAAATATGTGGGAAAAGGAGCAAAAAGTGTGTTTTGAAGAAAATTCAAAATGGCGGAAAATCTATCCTGACGCAAATGGGCGTGGCCTATATGGGGAGATGCGTCATGACCCAAGGAATCCAGGGAAAAAATAATTTTAATTTTCCGACCTACGGTTCAAGAGTTACAGGCCGAAACGTAAAGTGGGCTGTTATAGCGCCACCATGAGGCTGACTGACAATATAATTTTTTATTTATTCCTTGAACTAATTATGCATCTCCTCTCCAAGTTTTGAAACTGTAGCCTCTATGGTTTGCGAGAAAAAAAATAATTGAATGTGAGTTTTTGCTATTCCCATTATAAGTCAATGGGTTTGGTCTGAAACGGTTACGTTTTGCGCATTTGTGGCGCCCCCTAAGGGTCGAAGTGGAAATGCTTCTGGGGATTTGTTGAATATCCCACCCGCAACTTGTGGTTAAAATTTGGTGTTGACTGGATGTTTCGTTTCTGATTTATGACTATTTTTGGCGAAACGGGCCCCTCTTGCTAACTTCGTAAGCCTGTTCCGGACGAACGGTATGGACTATCGAAATATCGCTTGAATATGTTTATTGCATGGGTCCAGAGATCCTGTGTACCAATTTTTGTGACATTTGGAGAAAATATGTAGGAAAAGGAACAAAAAGTGTGTTTTGAAGAAAATTCAAAATGGCGGAAAATCTATCCTGACGCAAATGGGCGGGGCCTATATGGGGAGATGCGTCATGACCCAAGGAATCCAGGGGAAAAAGAATTTTAATTTTCCGACCTACGGTTAGAGAGTTATAGGCCGAAACGTAAAGTGGGCTGTTATAGCGCCACCATCTGGCCGATTGATGTAATTATTTTTCAGTTAATCCTTAGAAGCACTAGGAATCTCCTCTCCAAATTGTGAAACTGTAGCCCTTAAGACTTTTGAGAGAAAAATACTTGAACTCGGCTCCCATTATAAGTCAATGGGAAAATTAATTCACTAATAAATTAATATCAATTAAACTATACAACTTTTCTCTTAGAAAAGTAATAGCACACTATTCCCGATCAAGCCGGTCGATTTGACATATGGCGCGAGTGTGTGGCGCAAAAACTGTGGGAGGAGATTCGCGCCGAAAAAAAGGTTACTCCAGTAAGTAAAGAATAATAATAATAATAAAGTTACCCTAGAACTATAGTGTGGTTGCCCTGTAAGGGCAACCACACTAACTAGAAAATGTGCAATTTGGGAAATTGCGAGTGTGGTTGCCTTCCCTGCCCCGGCGCGAGTCGTGGGGATGCGCCGCCGGGACCCTGAGCAAAACGCAGGGGTCCGAGGGAGACGACGTTGGGACGGATAGCGGCGGGCCCGTGCGACGTGCGATTCGAAAAGGCGCCGTTGGGATCCTGCGTTCTTGATGTAAGGATATGTTTTTTTGTTTTTAAGAAATAGGCTCCTCCCACGAGTTTGGCCAGGCGATTGCGTTGTCACGTCGCATCCGAGATCGCTTGTGTTTCGTTTTGAGAGGGTCGTTCCCCCTGAAAAACGCGTTTTGGCACGAAACGGTTACGTTTTGCGCGTCTGTGGCGCCCCCTAAGGGTCGAAGTGGAAATGCTTTTGGGTATATGTTCAGTATAGCGCCCGCCACCTGTGGTTAAAATGTGGTGTTGACTGGATGTTTCGTTTGTGATTTATGGCTACTTCTTACAAAACGGGCTCCTCCCGCTAACTTTGGAACCCTGTTACGGAAGAACGGTATGGACTATCGAAATATCGTTTGAATATGTTTATCGCATGAGTCCATAGATCATGTGTATCGATTTTTGTGACATTTGGAGAAAATATATAGGAAAAGGAGCAAAAAGTGTGTTTTGAAGAAAATTCAAAATGGCGGAAAATCTATCCTGACGCAAATGGGCGTGGCCTATATAGGGAGATGCGTCATGACCCAAGGAATCCAGGGAAAAAAATATTTTAATTTTCCGACCTACGGTTCAAGAGTTACAGGCCGAAACGTAAAGTGGGCTGTTATAGCGCCACCATGAGGCTGACTGACAATATTATTTTTTATTTATTCCTTGAACTCATTATGCATCTCCTCACCAAGTGTTGAAACTGTAGCCCCTATGGTTTGCAAGAGAAAAAATAATTGAATGTGAGTTTTTGCTATTCCCATTATAAGTCAATGGGTTTGGCCTGAAACGGTTACGTTTTGCGCATTTGTGGCGCCCCCTAAGGGTTGAAGTGGAAATGCTTCTGGGGATTTGTTGAATATCCCACCCGCAACTTGTGGTTAAAATTTGGTGTTGACTGGATGTTTCGTTTCTGATTTATGACTATTTTTGGCGAAACGGGCCCCTCTTGCTAACTTCGTAAGCCTGTTCCGGACGAACGGTATGGACTATCGAAATACCGCTTGAATATGTTTATTGCATGGGTCCAGAGATCCTGTGTACCAATTTTTGTGACATTTGGAGAAAATATGTAGGAAAAGGAGCAAAAAGTGTGTTTTGAAGAAAATTCAAAATGGCGGAAAATCTATCCTGACGCAAATGGGCGTGGCCTATATGGGGAGATGCGTCATGACCCAAGGAATCCAGGGAAAAAATAATTTTAATTTTCTGACCTACGGTTCAAGAGTTACAGGCCAAAACGTAAAGTGGGCTGTTATAGCGCCACCATGTGGCCGACTGATGTAAATTTTTTTTAATTAATTCTTACAATTATTATGAATCTCCTCTCCAAGTTTTGAAACTGTAGACCCTATGGTTTGCGAGGGAAAAATAATTGAATGTGAGTTTTTTCGATTCCCATTATAAGTCAATGGGGAAAATTAATTCACTAATAAATTAATATCAATTAAACTATACAACTTTTCTCTTAGAAAAGTAATAGCACACTATTCCCGATCAAGCCGGTCGATTTGACATATGGCGCGAGTGTGTGGCGCAAAAACTGTGGGAGGAGATTCGCGCCGAAAAAAAGGTTACACTAGAAGTCAAGAATAATAAATAAAGTTTCCCTAGAACTATAGTGTGTTGCCCTGTAAGGGCAACCACACTAACTAGAAAATGTGCAATTTGGGAAATTGCGAGTGTGGTTGCCTGCCCTGCCGCCCCCTATGGGTCGAAGTGGAAATGCTTTTGGGGATTTGTTGAATATCCCACCCGCGACTTGTGGTTAAAATTTGGTGTTGACTGGATGTTTCGTTTGTGATTTATGGCTATTTTTGGCGAAACTGGCCCCTCTCGCTAACTTCGTAAGCCTGTTCCGGACGAACGGTATGGACTATCAAAATATCGCTTGAATATGTTTATCGCATGGGTCCAGAGATCATGTGTACCGATTTTTGTGACATTTGGAGAAAATATGTAGGAAAAGGAGCAAAAAGTGTGTTTTGAAGAAAATTCAAAATGGCGGAAAATCTATCCTGACGCAAATGGGCGTGGCCTATATAGGGAGATGCGTCATGACCCAAGGAATCCAGGGAAAAAATAATTTTAATTTTCCGACCTACGGTTCAAGAGTTATAAGCCAAAACGTAAAGTGAGCTGTTATAGCGCCACCATGAGGCCGAATGATGTAATTATTTTTCAGTTAATCCTTGCAGGCATTAGGAACCTCCTCTCCAAGTTTTGAAACTGTAGCCCCAATGGTTTGTGAGAGAAAAATAATTCAATGTGAGTTTTTGTGATTCCCATTATAAGTCAATGGGGAAAATTAATTCACTAATAAATTAATATCAATTAAACGATACAACTTTTCTCTTAGAAAAGTAATAGCACACTATTCCCGATCAAGCCGGTCGATTTGACATATGGCGCGAGTGTGTGGCGCAAAAACTGTGGGAGGAGATTCGCGCCGAAAAAAAGGTTACATTGAAAGAATAATAATAACTAGAAAAGAAAATTTCTAAGAAATTTTAAGTGTGCCTGCAGCTCGCTAAGTCTGTGCAACCTTGTGTAGCGGTTGGTGTTAGCATTAGCATTATTAACATTAGCATTTTTTTGCATAAACTTTAACATTATTGTTCTTCATATGACACCACCCACATGTCTGTACGACAAACGGTTCACGAGAAAACAGGTCACTTCCTGTTTGGTGAGGGGCACTTCCTGTTTGGCGAAATAGGCCCCAATTAAGTTTAAGGACTCTTATTCTTGTCATTTGACGCAACCCGCGTGTCTGTATGACAAACGGTTCACGAGATCAAGGGTCACTTCCTGTTTGGTGAGGGGCACTTCCTGTTTGGCGAAATAGGCCCCAATTAAGGTCATGGACGATTAATGAATTAAAGCTGCAAGCAGCGATGACCGGGCCCTCGCAGCTCTACCCACGTCACAAGGCCAGCAGCCAATCAGAAACCAAACAGGAAGTCAGCCATTTCGACTAATCAGTGGCGTTTTGGCGCATTTTTGGCCGTTATCACGGGTCGCACTTTAACGACAGTTTTGTGAGAAAAAAAAAGTTTTTTGAGAAAAAAAAAAGTTTTTTGAGAAAAAAAGTTTTTTGAGAAAAAAAAATTAAAAAAAAAATTGAGAAAAAATTTTTTTGAGGAAAAAACATTTTGAGAAAAAAAAATTGAGAAAAAAAAATTTGAGAAAAAAAATTTGAGAAAAAAAAATTTGAGAAAAAAAATTTGAGAAAAAAAAATATTTGAGAAAAAAAAATTGAGAAAAAAAAAATTTGAGAAAAAAAAATTTTGAGAAAAAAAAATTGAGAAAAAAAAATTTTTGAGAAAAAAAATTTGAGAAAAAAAAATTTGAGAAAAAAAAATCTTTGAGAAAAAAAAAATGTATGACACCAGCCGCGAGTCTGTACGACAAACGGTTCATGAATTATAGAGGCACTTCCTGTTTGGTGAAGGGCACTTCCTGTTATAGAGGGGGCGGGGCTTAATCAATTACAGCTCATCCCTATTGGTCGGAAAAAGACCAAAGTTGTGTGAGCATTTTACATTTTAAATGACGTTGCTAGGCAAAAGTATGGCAGAGTTATTTGGCGCCAAAGTTTCTGGGTTTTTTTCGGAGTCCCCCATTCAAAGTCAATGGAGTTTTTGGGCGTCGTTTTTTTCGAATTACGTCGCAATGGTAACGCGGATCGGAAAGAAAAGTAATAGCACACCATTCCCGGCCGAGCCGCACGTTTTGATGTATATATTGCGGCGGTGGCGTAAATTG
The DNA here is from genome assembly GCF_963921795.1 of Nannobrachium achirus. Classification (NCBI taxonomy): domain Eukaryota; kingdom Metazoa; phylum Chordata; class Actinopteri; order Myctophiformes; family Myctophidae; genus Nannobrachium; species Nannobrachium achirus. The sequence continues at coordinate 79,185,807 of NC_137810.1, read as the reverse complement.
TGCGGCAGTTATTACGTGCTGAAGTTTCCCCCATTCTAAGTCAATGGGGTTTTTGGGCGTCGTTTTTTGCGAATTACGTCGCAATGGTAACGCGGATCGGAAAGAAAAGTAATAGCACACCATTCCCGGCCGAGCCGCACGTTTTGATGTATATATTGCGGCGGTGGCGTAAATTGTGCGGCAGTTATTACGTGCCGAAATTTGTGGGATCATTATTATTATTATTATCATTAAGTATGGCGGATTACAATAAGTGTTCTGCTATTGCATAGCAGGCACACTTAATAATAAAGTTTCCCTAGAACTATAGTGTGTTGCCGACTGAAAACATTATGCTTTGACTTTGAAAAGATATAGGCTCAAAATAGACATTTTTTTAGCCTAAATTCATTTTCAAATGATTTTTAGCAATTCTTTTTCTTAGTTTTATTCAAGTTCCCACTTTGAGAAACAAGGTCAGGACAGTCACACCATATGAGTTTTGCCATGTTTGGTTGAAGATTCTGAAGAAATGAGGAATGAAATGTTTTAATCTTGAGTAAGTTCACATAAAGCTTAAGGTCCTGCACAATATTCAGAAGGTTTTTGACAAATATATTTTGTATTTATACATGTTTGACACCGAGGACAGCAAAAACGTTACGTCACGTCACCCACCCATGTATGATTAACTTATGTAACATTACTCACTCAACTGTAAAGAAACCAACATAAAGTGTAAGTGTATAGACTAATAGAGGGTATCTATTTATTTATTTGTATTTATTTTTACAAAACGGGCCCCTTCCGCTAAATTTGGAAGCCGGTTACAGGCGAACAGTATGGATTATCAAACTTTCCCTTGAATATCTTTATCGCATAGGTCCATATCGTTTGTGTTTCGTTTTGAGAGGGTCGTTCCCCCTGAAAAACGTGTTTTGGCACGAAACGGTTACGTTTTGCGCGTTTGTGGCGCCCCCTATGGGTCGAAATGGAAATGCTTTTGGGGATTTGTTGAGTATACCACCCCCGACTAGTGGTTAAAATGTGGTGTTGACTGGATGTTTCGTTCGTGATTTATGGCTATTTCTTGCGAAACGGGCCCTCCCGCTAACTTTGGGAGCCTGTTACGGACGAACGGTATGGACTATCGAAATATCGCTTGAATATGTTCATCGCATGGGTCCAGAGATCATGTGTACTGATTTTTGTGACATTTGGAGTAAATATGTAGGAAAAGGAGCAAAAAGCGTGTTTTGAAGAAAATTCAAAATGGCGGAAAATCTATCCTGACGCAAATGGGCGTGGCCTATATGAGGAGATGCGTCATGACCCAAGGAATCCAGGGAAAAAGGAATTTTAATTTTCCGACCTACGGTTCAAGAGTTATAGGGCAAAAGGTAAAGTGGGGTGTTATAGCGCCACCATGTGGCCGACTGATGTAATTATTTTTTTATTAATTCTTACCCTTATTATGAATCTCCTCTCCAAGTTTTGAAACTGTAGCCCCTATGGTTTGCGAGAGAAAAATTATTGAATTTGAGTTTTTGCGATTCCCATTATAAGTCAATGGGGAAAATTAATTCACTAATAAATTCATATCAATTAAACGATACAACCTTTCTCTTAGAAAAGTAATAGCACACGATTCCCGATTAAGCCGGTCGATTTGACATATGGCGCGAGTGTGTGGCGCAAAAACTGTGGGAGGAGATTCGCGCCAAACTTTTGGTTACACTATAAATAAAGAAAAAAAAATAAAGTTTCCCTAGAACTATAGTGTGTTGCCCTGTAAGGGCAACCACGGCAACCACACTAATAATGACAATATCTAAAGTGTGCTCGCCTTATAGGCGAGCCCACAACTAGAAAAATATTGTTCCTTCGAAACAATTGTGGGCTCGCTTCAAGCCGGAAAACAATGGCTATAAAAGCACAAAATGTCAAGATCGCAGGCAGTGCTCTCTTTGACGTTACTGACGTCAAAGATTGGTCCATTTTGTTCCAAAAATGTGTTGTGCAAAAGTTGACCCGCTGGTGGCGCTATAACAGGCCAATGTGAGAAGGTTGGTATCTGTTCCTTGACCTATTGGGAATGTGCTTGCAAGATTTCACGCACATCCCAGGCTGTGTTCATGATTTGAGGTGTTTTTGGCTTTGGACACTTTATCGCTGCTTGCAGCTATATTTATTATTATTATTTTATAATTTTTTTGTGTGCACTTCATAGGCATGTTAGATAAAGGTCCTTAGATTGCGTGTAGAATGTTTCATGCAAATTGCAAAAAAAATCCTAGAATAAAAACGGGTTTAAGCGTTTTACAAACTGCTCAAAATTATATAGCGCCCCCCTTTGGCCATTTGGGGTAAGATTGGTTTCAGTGATATTTGAACTAACCCTCTACACTATTTTGTCATGAAAATGTGACTTTGCTTGTATGTTTTAGAGGCAGAAGAATAATTTGCATAAAAATGCAATATTGTTTGAATTATTTAAAAAAGCATGTTTCAATGTTAAAGAAATCCGATCTGACAGATCTTTAGATATCGGTCCAAAGTTCATGTAAAAAAATGTTTTGTGCACGTGACGCGAAAATTCCAGAATAAAAGCGGGTTTACGCGTTTTACAAACTGCTCAAAGTGGCGGAAAATCGAAGGGCGGAGCTTACTTAACAACGACACAGATGTCTTCCGCTTGAGTCAAAGCACGCGTGTAACAAGTTGCATGTCTTCAAACGAAACGAGTCATGACTTATGCCCGTTTGAAGTTTGAATTTTCAAACGCTTCGTATAGCGCCCCCCTTTGGCCGATTGGAATAAAATTGGTTTCAGTGATACTTTGACTAACCCTCCACATCTTTGCCAAATGCCATGAACGTGTAACTTTGCATGCATGATTTAGAGGCAGAAGAATAATTTGCATAAAACCGCAATATTTATTGAATTATTAAAAAATCATTATTTAACGTACAAACTTCTCACCACATAGCCTGTGTAGATATAGGTTCAAAGTTCATGTGAAAAAAGTTTTGTGCACTTGACGCGAAAATCCCAGGAGGAGATAGATTTTTACTGTTTTTCATATAATTCCGAATTGTGGGAGACCTAAAGGTCAGAGGTCAAAAGTTAGAGGGTAAAAGTTGTTCGGCATGAGGAGACGCATAAGTGTATACAGGTTTCATGGCTGTATGTATAACACAGCATGAGCTATACCTGTTCAAAGATCGCACTTTCGAAGGCTTCCTACAGCGCCACCATTTGGCCGATTGCTGTAAAAAGTAATAGCACACTTCCCCACTGTAAACTGAACACATTGATGTTTTTATTTTCATTTTCTCACTAAGTATGTAGGAGTAGAAAGGAACCGAAAATCCCGTCTACTTACTAGATAAATAAATAAATAAATAATGACAATATCTAAAGTGTGCTCGCCAGGTACTGGCGAGCCCACAACTAGAAAAATATTGTTCCTTCGAAACAATTGTGGGCTCGCTTCAAGCCAGAAAACAATGGCTATAAAAGCACAAAATGTCAAGATCGCAGGCAGTGCTCTCTTTGACGTTACTGACGTCAAAGATTGGTCCATTTTGTTCCAAAAATGTGTTGTGCAAAAGTTGACCCGCTGGTGGCGCTATAACAGGCCAATGTGAGAAGGTTGGTATCTGTTCCTTGACCTATTGGGAATGTGCTTGCAAGATTTCACGCACATCCCAGGCTGTGTTCATGATTTGAGGTGTTTTTGGCTTTGGACACTTTATCGCTGCTTGCAGCTATATTTATTATTATTATTTTATAATTTTTTTGTGTGCACTTCATAGGCATGTTAGATAAAGGTCCTTAGATTGCGTGTAGAATGTTTCATGCAAATTGCAAAAAAAATCCTAGAATAAAAACGGGTTTAAGCGTTTTACAAACTGCTCAAAATTATATAGCGCCCCCCTTTGGCCATTTGGGGTAAGATTGGTTTCAGTGATATTTGAACTAACCCTCTACACTATTTTGTCATGAAAATGTGACTTTGCTTGTATGTTTTAGAGGCAGAAGAATAATTTGCATAAAAATGCAATATTGTTTGAATTATTTAAAAAAGCATGTTTCAATGTTAAAGAAATCCGATCTGACAGATCTTTAGATATCGGTCCAAAGTTCACGTAAAAAAAGTTTTGTGCACGTGACGCGAAAATTCCAGAATAAAAGCGGGTTTACGCGTTTTACAAACTGCTCAAAGTGGCGGAAAATCGAAGGGCGGAGCTTACTTAACAACGACACAGATGTCTTCCGCTTGAGTCAAAGCACGCGTGTAACTAGTTGCATGTCTTCAAACGAAACGAGTCATGACTTATGCCCGTTTGAAGTTTGAATTTTCAGACGCTTCGTATAGCGCCCCCCTTTGGCCGATTGGAATAAAATTGGTTTCAGTGATACCTTGACTAACCCTCTACATCTTTGCCAAATGCCATGAACGTGTAACTTTGCATGTATGATTTAGAGGCCGAAGAATAATTTGCATAAAACTGCAATATTTATTGAATTATTAAAAAATTATATTTCACTTTAAAAGAAATCCGCCGAGATTAGTTTGACCGTATTGGTCCAAAGTTCATGTGAAAAAAGTTTTGTGCGCGTATCGAAAAAAACCCAGGAGGAGATAGATTTTTACTGTTTTTCATATAATTCCGAATTGTGGGAGATCTAAAGGTCAGAGGTCAAAAGTCAGAGGCTAAAAGTTGTTCGGCATGAGGAGACGCATACGTGTATACAGGTTTCATGCCTGTACCTCAAACACAGCATGAGCTATACCTGTTCAAAGTTCGCACTTTCGAAGGCTTCCTACAGCGCCACCATTTGGCCGATTGCTGTAAAAAGAAATAGCACACTTCGCCACTGTAAACTGAACACATTGATGTTTTTATTTTCATTTTCTCACTAAGTATGTAGGAGTAGAAAGGAACCGAAAATCCCGTCTACTTACTAGATAAACAAATAAATAAATAAATAAATAATGACAATATCTAAAGTGTGCTCGCCAGGTACTGGCGAGCCCACAACTAGAAAAATATTGTTCCTTCGAAACAATTGTGGGCTCGCTTCAAGCCAGAAAACAATGGCTATAAAAGCACAAAATGTCAAGATCGCAGGCATTGCTCTCTTTGACGTTACTGACGTCAAAGATTGGTCCATTTTGTTCCAAAAATGTGTTGTGCAAAGGTTGACCCGCTGGTGGCGCTATAACAGGCCAATGTGAGAAGGTTGGTATCTGTTCCTTGACCTATTGGGAATGTGCTTGCAAGATTTCACGCACATCCCAGGCTGTGTTCATGATTTGAGGTGTTTTTGGCTTTGGACACTTTATCGCTGCTTGCAGCTATATTTATTATTATTATTTTATAATTTTTTTGTGTGCACTTCATAGGCATGTTAGATAAAGGTCCTTAGATTGCGTGTAGAATGTTTCATGCAAATTGCAAAAAAAATCCTAGAATAAAAACGGGTTTAAGCGTTTTACAAACTGCTCAAAATTATATAGCGCCCCCCTTTGGCCATTTGGGGTAAGATTGGTTTCAGTGATATTTGAACTAACCCTCTACACTATTTTGTCATGAAAATGTGACTTTGCATGTATGTTTTAGAGGCAGAAGAATAATTTGCATAAAAATGCAATATTGTTTGAATTATTTAAAAAAGCATGTTTCAATGTTAAAGAAATCCGATCTGACAGATCTTTAGATATCGGTCGAAAGTTCACGTAAAAAAAGTTTTGTGCACGTGACGCGAAAATTCCAGAATAAAAGCGGGTTTACGCGTTTTACAAACTGCTCAAAATGGCGGAAAATTAAAGGGCGGAGCTTACTTAACAACAACACAGATGTCTTCCGCTTGAGTCAAAGCACGCGTGTAACAAGTTGCATGTCTTCAAACGAAACGAGTCAAGACTTATGTCCGTTTGAAGTTTGAATTTTCAAACGCTTCGTATAGCGCCCCCCTTTGGCCAATTGGAATAAGATTGGTTTCAGGGATATTTGGACTAACCCTCTACATGTTTGCCAAATGCCATGAAAGTAACACTTTGCATGTTTGATTTAGAGGCAGAATAATAATTTGCATAAAACCGCAATATGAATTGAATTATTAAAAATTAATGGTTTAACGTACAAACTTCTCACCACATAGACTGTATAGGTATTGGTCCAAAGTCCATGTGAAAAAAGTTTTGTGCGCTTAACTCAAAAATCCCAGGAGGAGATAGATTTTTACTGTATTTCATATAATTCAAAATTGTGGGAGACCTAAAGGTCAGAGGTCAAAAGTCAGAGGGTAAAAGTTGTTCGGCATGAGGAGACGCATACGTGTATACAGGTTTCATGGCTGTATGTATAACACAGCATGAGCTATACCTGTTCAAAGATCGTACTTTCGAAGGCTTCCTACAGCGCCACCATTTGGCCGATTGCTGTAAAAAGTAATAGCACACTTCCCCACTGTAAGCTGAACACATTGATATTTTTATTTTCATTTTCTCACTAAGTATGTAGGAGTAGAAAGGAACCGAAAATCCCGTCTACTTACTAGATAAATAAATAAATAAATAATGACAATATCTAAAGTGTGCTCGCCAGGTACTGGCGAGCCCACAACTAGAAAAATATTGTTCCTTCGAAACAATTGTGGGCTCGCTTCAAGCCAGAAAACAATGGCTATAAAAGTACAAAATGTCAAGATCGCAGGCAGTGCTCTCTTTGACGTTACTGACGTCAAAGATTGGTCCATTTTGTTCCAAAAATGTGTTGTGCAAAAGTTGACCCGCTGGTGGCGCTATAACAGGCCAATGTAAGAAGGGTGGTATCTGCTCCTTGACCTATTGGGAATGTGCTTGCAAGATTTCACGCACATTGCAGGCTGTGTTCATGATTTGAGGTGTTTTTGGCTTTGGCCACTTTATCGCTGCTTGCAGCTATATTCATTATTATTATTTTTTTTGTGTGTGTGCACTTCATAGGCATATTAGATAAAGGTCCTTAGATTGTGTGTAGAATGTTTCATGCAAATTGCAAAAATAAATCCTAACGGGTTTAAGCGTTTCACAAACTGCTCAAAATGATATAGCGCCCCCCTTTGGCCAATTGGGGTAAGATTGGTTTTAGTGATATTTGGACTAACACTCTACATCTTTGCCAAATGCCATGAACATGTTACTTTGCATGTATGATTTAGAGGCAGAAGAATAATTTGCATAAAACTGCAATATTCATTGAATTTATTTTAAAAAGCATGTTTCAATTTTAAAGAAATCCGATCTGACAGATCTTTAGATATCGGTCCAAAGTTCACGTAAAAAAAGTTTTGTGCACGTGGAGTGAAAATTCCAGAATAAAAGCGGGTTTACGCGTTTTACAAACTGCTCAATATGGCGGAAAATCGGGGGGCGGAGCTTACTTAACAACGACACAGATGTCTTCCGCTCGAGTCAAAGCACGCGTGTAACAAGTTGCATGTCTTCAAACGAAACGAGTCATGACTTATGCCCGTTTGAAGTTTGAATTTTCAAACGCTTCGTATAGCGCCCCCCTTTGGCCGATTGGAATAAAATTGATTTCAGTGATACTTTGACTAACCCTCCACATCTTTGCCAAATGCCATGAACGTGTAACTTTGCATGTATGATTTAGAGGCCGAAGAATAATTTGCATAAAACCGCAATATTGATTAAATTATTAAAAAATTATATTTCAAAATCTGGTTGATCAATCTGACCGTATTGGTCCAAAGTTCATGTGAAAAAAGTTTCGTGCGCGTAACGAAAAAAAACCCAGGAGGAGATAGATTTTTACTGTTTTTCATATTATTCCGAATTGTGGGAGACCTAAAGGTCAGAGGTCAAAAGTTAGAGGGTAAAAGTTGTTCGGCATGAGGAGACGCATACGTGTATACAGGTTTCATGGCTGTACCTCAAACACAGCATGAGCTATACCTGTTCAAAGATCGCACTTTCGAAGGCTTCCTACAGCGCCACCATTTGGCCGATTGCTATAGAAAATAATAGCACACTTCGCCACTGTAAACTGAACACATTGATGTTTTTATTTTCATTTTCTCACTAAGTATGTAGGAGTAGAACGGAACCGAAGTTTTTGGTCTACTTGATCTAGTATAGAAACTAGAAAATGTGCAATTTGGGAAATTGCGAGTGTGGTTGCCCGCCCCGCCCCAGTTTGGTCGAAATGGAAATGCTTTTGGGGATTTGTTGAGTATACCACCCCCGACTAGTGTTTAAAATGTGGTGTTGACTGGATGTTTCGTTCCGGATTTATGGCTATTTTTTGCTAAACGGGCCCCTCCCGCTAACTTTGGAAGGCTGTTACGGACGAACGGTATGGACAATCGAAATATCGCTTGAATATGTTTATCGCATGGGTCCAGAGATCATCTGTACCGATTTTTGTGACATTTGGAGAAAATATGTGGGAAAAGGAGCAAAAAGTGTGTTTTGAAGAAAATTCAAAATGGCGGAAAATCTATCCTGACGCAAATGGGCGTGGCCTATATGGGGAGATGCGTCATGACCCAAGGAATCCAGGGAAAAAATAATTTTAATTTTCCGACCTACGGTTCAAGAGTTATAGGGCAAAACGTAAAGTGGGGTGTTATAGCGCCACCATGTGGCCGACTGATGTAATTATTTTTTGATTAATTTTTAAAATTATTATGAATCACCTCTCCAAGTTTTGAAACTGTAGACCCTATGGTTTGCGGGAGAAAAATACATGAATGTGAGTTTTTGTGATTCCCATTATAAGTCAATGGGGAAAATTAATTCACGAATAAATTAATATCAATTAAACGATAGAACCTTTCTCTTAGCAAAATGGAAGCACTCGATTCCCGATGAAGCCGGTCGATTTGACATATGGCGCGAGTGTGTGGCACAAAAACTGTGGGCCGTGAAACGCGCCGAAAAAAAAGTTTATCTAGAAATAAGGAATAAATAAAGTTTCCCGAGGACTATAGTGTGTTGCCCTGTAAGGGCAACCACACTAATAAATAATGACAATAACTAAAGTGTGCTCGCCTTTAGGCGAGCCCACAATGACAATATCTAAAGTGTGCTCGCCAGGTACTGGCGAGCCCACAATAAATAATGACAATATCTAAAGTGTGCTCGCCTTATAGGCGAGCCCACAATAATGACAATATCTAAAGTGTGCTCGCCTTATAGGCGAGCCCACAACAATAAAGACATTTAGTCCAGTATTGTGTAGCCCCAGTTTAGGTTAGTTAGGGGGATAGATTTACCTGGTTTTATGTATTTCTTGGCTTGCGTCTGGGGTTATTTTCTGTTGTACTAATTTTCTACATTCAACTTTCAGTAAACTTCCGTTCAATATAATGTATTTAAAAAAAGGAACGGAACAAAAATACTAAAAATTGCAATCCTTCCCTTCCCCGATAGACAGGATTGTAACACAGCTAACAGTGCCAGTAAAAGTGTCACGAACAGGGTTCATCACCATACCAGCTTGTGGTGGACATTTGTAAATTCTATTTTTGAAGGGAAGGCTTGCGCACACCCAGTTCCTCTCTTAGCAGGTGCGTTGGTAACAAAACATTTAGAAGGAGGAGATCTGACTCAAGGACAGACTGACCCGCACACTGCCGCTTGTCCGTTTCAGAGAATTTATCAAAGCAACGTTTCGGTCACCAGACCATTCTCAAGCTGTTTTCACAAGTGGCTGACAATCACTATAAGCATTTCCACTGGTGCCACCAACCAATCAGAAACAGTGATCAATCATTTAGAACAGCTGTTATCAGTCATGTGACCTAGTTAAAAATACAGTGTCTTATGATGTCCTTATAGTATCATTGTAAAATAAAAACAATAATAAACAACAATACAAGGAATTACAGTCATGCCAAAAATAATACAAAGAAATCAACAATAATTATATCATAATGTCCTACTCCATAATTGAGAGTGGAAAAGAAAAGAAAAGAAAAACAAAAGAGATACAAAAAGATACATGATCTACAGGGACCGGATAAGAAGTGAAGATTAGACCTTTAGATACCTTAAATTATAACATTACATTCAGTAGAAGTTCATCATTGAGCCCTTTGGGGTGTAGGGTTTGTAGAGTATGTATCCAGTATGCTTCACGGCGTTTAAGTAGGAGATCATGGTTACCACCTCTCCTGGGTAGACTGACTTGTTCTATGCCAATGAAACGAAAAGTAGAGATGTCATGTTTACAGTCATTAAAATGGATAGCAACTGGATAATCGCGGTCATTTCTGCGGATAGAGCTCTTGTGTTCACTAATTCTCTGTTTCAACTGTCTAGTAGTTTTACCGATATATGCCAGACCACACGGGCATCTGATCATATACACTACATGGGTCGAGATACAGGTGATTATACTGTTAATCTTCAACTCCTTACCGGTATGTGGATGATTAAAAAATGTTGTTTTGTGTGTATTACCACACTGGGCACAATTGCCACAGGGATAACTCCCCTTTGGGAGCGGACTCAATAAGGTCTGTCTGAGTGAGACCTTGGGAGACTGGAAATCTGAGTGGACCAGTTGGTCTCTCAGATTCCTTCCCCTTTTAAAGGAGAACAGAGGGGGATACTTGAACAGTGAAGTCAATTCAGGGTCAGAGGTTAAAATATTCCAATGTTCTTTAAAAATGGATCTGATCCTATAAGAATGAGGAGAATATGTGGATACACATGTCACAGAAAACTGTTTCTCCTTTCTTGTGGTCTTTTTTAAAAGTTCTACACGAGGCTTCTGTAATGCTAAGGTATAAGCTTTATCAGTACATTCAGTTGAATGCCCTCTTTGTGTGAACTTTTCTTTCATCTCAGATGATTTTTCAATATAATCCTCGGTTGAGGAACACACTCGTCTTAGTCTGTAGAATTGACTAATGGGTAGAGACTTGACTAGGGCAGGAGGGTGGTTACTAGTGGCCAATAAAAACGTGTTACAGTCTGTTTCCTTCTGGTATAGAGTAGTAGATAACTGACCTCCATTAACCATTATCCACATATCTAGAAAGTGTACCTTAGATTGACTACAATCCATCGTGAACTTCAGATTAGAGTCGAAGCCATTCAACAAAGTTAAAAAGTGTTGGATTTCATCTGAGCTCCCTTTAAAGATACAAAAGATGTCATCGATGTATCTGTACCATTTAACAATGTTTTCTTGATACATATTCTGTTCTGCATTATATATATAGTTTTCTTCAAAATGCCCCATAAAGAGGTTGGCAAAGTTAGGTGCAAAAATGGAGCCCATAGACGTACCAGATACCTGTAAATAGAACTCATTGTCAAAACTAAAATAATTATATTTCAAAACATAAGAGGCTAGATCGATTAAGAACTGGTTAGGCGGCGTGGCTGTGTGATCTCGTTGGGACAAATAATAATTAAGGGCGTTCAGTCCAGCATCATGTGCTATATTGGTGTATAGGCTTGTGACATCTAGTGTGAGTAACCACGTATCCTCTGACAGATCAGAAATACCAGCAATATTGTTAATAAAATCTGTAGAGTCTTTAATGTATGAAGGTAATTTATGAACAAAGGATTTAATAAAAAAATCGACATATTCAGACAGCGGTGACAAGAGTGAATTAATCTGTGCCACAATGGGTCGTCCCGGAGGATCAATGATAGATTTGTGGATCTTAGGAAGTGTATAAAACACTGGTCGAATCGGATGTTGACAGTATAAGAATTCAAATTCAGGTTTGGAAATAAAACCATTAGTCATAGCATTTTCCAAAAAAATCATAATCTCACGCTGAAATGACACAGTAGGATCACTTTTCAGTTTTTTATAGAACTTCTCATCAGTCAACTGAGACAAAATCTCTGAGCGATATTTCTGAACATCTTGGACCACTAAACCTCCACCTTTATCTGCGGGTTTAAAAATCAAGTCTTTATCACCAAGTAAGGGCTTCCTTTTCTCCCTGAGACAGATTACTAGACACCCGGAAAGGTTGTTCATTAGCTTTCAAAACATCCTGTTCCACAAGTCTACAAAAAGTATTAATAGAGTGATTAAATACATTAGGACAAAAACTGCTCTTCGGTTTAAAACGATTAATAGAATTGATAGAAGTAACAGTAGTTGTGGGGCTTTTGGAAAAAAAGTATTTTAATTTGATCTGACGGAAACACTTGAACAGATCCACTTTCAAACCAAACAAGTTGACCCCACTAGAGTTCGATACAAAAGACAGTCCTTTAGATAAGACTGTGAGTTGGTCGGTAGTCAGCTCTTTTGATGATATATTGATTACCGTTTGTTGGAGCGACTGCGTGTCCAGGGACGGTGCCATGGTCCTGGATGCGCGCTTGCCCCGCCTGCACCTCTTTTTCTTTGGTGTGATGCCTTGTGTGGTCCTAAAAAAGGCGGCCGGGCTGGGTTACTAGAGTCACTGTCTCTGTCCGTAAAATCGCTGTCGAATGATGAATCGTCACCGAAACGATGTCCTCTATGATGATGATGATGGGCTACAGTAGCCGGTCCTCGGTTGCCCCGAGGGGGTTTAGCTGTAGCTGCAGGCCGCTGGGTCTCTGTGGGTTGAGGGGAGGAGGGTGTTTTAATGTCCCAATCATAGACCGCATTGTTCAAATAGTCATCGGCGTCTCTTTTGTATTTTTTTAATTTTGTAGCATGAAGCCTCTCTTTATATTTAGCAATAGAGTCTTTTAGAGCAGGGTCAATGGATGTGTACTCATTGCCAAATTTACTGCGTAAAGTCTCCTGCGTATCTATCTCATTTTTAACAAGCAGGGCATCAGCTGAGCATTGCTCAATTATGAGAAGCATTAAATCAAAAGAGCATTTATTCAGGATTTCTCCCCATCGTTTCATGAACTGTTCATCGTTCTTACCCAGAGTAGGGGCTTTCTGGATGCGTAGGCCTTGCGGGATTCTTTTGTTCCTCCAATACTCGCTGTAGTCAGTAGTCGTATCTCTTTTTGGCGAAGTTTTTCCAACTTAATCTTCAGCTCATCACAAGATGTTGCTGTGCCGAGAATCTCATTGGGAATTAAGATTCTCTCTGCATCTGCGTCAGAATACTCAAACGTAGAGGCGCGTTGTCGTTGTGAACTAGTCAAACTGTTGACTTCCTCAAAGGTAGACATCTTCCTGTCTCTGTTTAGCGAGCAAGCGTCCGGGGTGCAGCAAGATACAAGCCGACTAACGAGTCGCAGCCGGCGTCAATACTTGAAGGGAAGGCTTGCGCACACCCAGTTCCTCTCTTAGCAGGTGCGTTGGTAACAAAACATTTAGAAGGAGGAGATCTGACTCAAGGACAGACTGACCCGCACACTGCCGCTTGTCCGTTTCAGAGAATTTATTAAAGCAACGTTTCGGTCACCAGACCTTTCTCAAGCTGTTTTCACAAGTGGCTGACAATCACTATAAGCATTTCCACTGGTGCCACCAACCAATCAGAAACAGTGATCAATCATTTAGAACAGCTGTTATCGGTCATGTGACCTAGTTAAAAATACAGTGTCTTATGATGTCCTTATAGTATCATTGTAAAATAAAAACAATAATAAACAACAATACAAGGAATTACAGTCATGCCAAAAATAATACAAAGAAATCAACAATAATTATATCATAATGTCCTACTCCCTAATTGAGAGTGGAAAAGAAAAGAAAAGAAAAACAAAAGAGATACAAAAAGATACATGATCTACAGGGACCGGATAAGAAGTGAAGATTAGACCTTTAGATACCTTAAATTATAACATTACATTCAGTAGAAGTTCATCATTGAGCCCTTTGGGGTGTAGGGTTTGTAGAGTATGTATCCAGTATGCTTCACGGCGTTTAAGTAGGAGATCATGGTTACCACCTCTCCTGGGTAGACTGACTTGTTCTATGCCAATGAAACGAAAAGTAGAGATGTCATGTTTACAGTCATTAAAATGGATAGCAACTGGATAATCACGGTCATTTCTGCGGATAGAGCTCTTGTGTTCTATAATTCTCTGTTTCAACTGTCTAGTAGTTTTACCGATATATGCCAGACCACATGGGCATCTGATCCAGCCAGTGGGGTTGTTGCCAGATTTTTATTTGCGAGAGAAACAAGTAAACATGTCTATAACAATAAGCCAAAAATAAGCAACTAGGGCATTTCAGTCAAACTTTATTGTCTAATATTGTTTTAGAACCATTTTCATGCCAAGATCAATGACCTGGACGATGGGATCCGGTTCGCAGTAGGGAGCCGCTCCTTTTGTAAATGAACTGTGGTGGGAAAAGTAGTCAAATTCGTTACTTAAGTAAAAAAATATCAATACTGCAATCAATGTGGAAATACTCTTTCACAAGTAGAAATTTGGAATGTTAATATACTTGAGTAAAAGTACAAAAGTATTGGTATCAAAATGTACTTTAAGAATGTCCTGTTTCACAGGTTTTCCAATGAATAAAATGTAAAAATAATAATAATAATAATTATGTGTGAGCTTGTAGATCGGCTATTTTCAAATGGCAGGTATGTACCTATGTATGTCAGAAATAAATGTATAATATAGGGGTGAAGTTATTTGTAATGCTGTTGGTACAACATAAGTTCAGGAGGAAAGACCACACCGGAGAACTATCTCCCCACTATGTTATTGCCTCCAATCTGGCTGACTTCTACTCCTCCCAAGCTCACCTGCTCGTGATCCCATTGATAACAACTCCTCCCTTATCTCCTCCCTGAAACCAATCAAGGGTTGTATTTATACATGACCACCTCCACCTGCCATCCTCTGATCCGTTTCTCGCATGGACACACACAAGCACAGGCTCACCAACGTGTCCCTGGGTCAACCGGACCGATTAAATAATATTAATTACAAAATATAGGCCTACAATTCCTCCTCCTACAACCCACAACAGATGCTAGCTCGTACTCCAGCGATGCCATCACTAATATCCAGCATCAGCAAGCGAGATCAAACACCAACCATACAGTCCTGTTTTCATTCCGTGGCCACTAACTTTAACATGTTTCGCCAGCGGCCCGGTTTCACACGCCGGCTCGCGGTAGTCCCGGTTCGGCACATTACAACACCACCCCAGTCCTATCCTCACACAACCAGTCAGTCCAGTCCCGACCGCCACGGAGTTTCAAGTCACCTCCGCGGCTAGCGAAATAGCCTATTTCTCCCACGCCGCCATTCAAAGCTGGCTCGCTCCACGGGACTCCGCTACAACTCTCAGCGATGACGTCACTCCCAGATCCAGAGTTGCTCAGCCGTGCCTATGATTTCCCGTCCAACACTCAAAGCTAAGTATCTTTCCACACACCCGACTCTTATACCCACAGCACATCCTCACCTACTCATTCGTCAACCTCCACCATTCTACATTGATTCATCGAATACTATCAGTCCCAACAACAATACAGGCTAGAGCAATGGTATTTTACATGATCATTTCCATTGCAGCCCTACATTCACTGTAATCCAACAAAAGCTGAATCATATTCATCCATACATCTATCTGTTCATAGTCACCACTCCTCCCCCCATCGTCCTCACCAGCCCACCATTTTGTTCTATATCTAATAAATGGTGTTTAAAGGCTAACACTGTACGATCCTAAACAGCTTTCCAATCATCCATACATCCACCTATCCCTTCGGGTTATTAACCACTCCCCACACTACTTCTCTCATCAGCGTCTCATTGCTCCATTGATTAAAACGTGACATTTTACCTTCACAATGCATGGAACATCATCCATTTGCAAAACAAACACTCAACTCCCCACATTCTCCACCACCTAATCTTCATGTATACATTTTTATGCATGTGCTCTCTGCCACCTCCCATGTGTTAATTGTCTTGCAAACGTAGGTCACAGTTAACTATGAAAACCGTCACACCTTGTCCATACGTATGTCCGTGAGTGAGTAATGCCTCAATGTCTATAGCTGCTAACCCGTTATGACATCATATTGTCGCGACATCTCATTGTGACATCATATTCTGCCTGTGTCCCTCGTATGCCCATTGCATGCTATACCGCATGTCTAGAGCTGACCCATGACATCACATCGTTGCGACATCACATCATTGTGAAATTTTATCCTGCTAATGTCCCTTGTATGCCCATTGAATGCACATGCCGTATGTCTATAGCTGACCCATGACAACACATTGTTGTGACATCACACCGTCGCATTACATTCTGTCCCTATCCTTCGTATGCCCAGGCAGAATTCCACAGTAACCTTGCACCATTTAAGGCAGGCTCAGCATTTATTCCAAACTACATCTACCAACATTGCATCCATAGCTGGTCTTAGGCCTTTAGCCACAGCCAGCGATTGCCTACCTGGCTTCCAGCGCTAACCATTACAACATCCCCCCCTAGCCATTCCTATTACGTCTGCCTTCAGCCCAGTAACCACAGCCAGCGACTGCCTACTTGGCTTCCAGCGCTAAACCATTACAACTTCCCCTTCTAGCCATTCCAATTACGGCTGCCTTCAGCCCAGGCAGCAGCCATAGCCAGTGACCGTCTACTCGGCTTCCAGTGCTAAACTATTACAACATCCCCACCTAGTCACCATTGAAGCTGCTTCCAGACCAGCAGCCGCATAGCCTGCGACTGCCTACCTGGCTTCCAGTGCTAAATAAACCATTACAAACTTCCCCTCCTAGCCATCCCAATTACGGCTGCCTTCAGCCCAGGCAGCAGCCATAGCCAACGATTGCCCACCCGGCTTCCAATGCTAAACCTTACAACATCCCCTCCCACCCACAGCTGCCTTCAGTCCAGTGACAGCCTACTTGGCTTCCAGTGCTAACCACGTTCACAACTGGCCTTCAGCCACAAACCCACCCGCCTTCATCTTCACTCGCTAGTTGTTACCTGCCTTCAGTCACCAAGGCCAACGACTGAAGGCACCTGCCCGCCCTCCTTCAGTCTTCATTTCGTTGTTGTCTGTTTTGCATCTGTTCACGTTCCCTTGTTTGTTTTGTCATACAATTTCCAGGTATGAAGTTCCACAGCCCATGTCGCATGCCCACCCATACCCCACCACCTCCAGGCTCCCTCAAAGCAGCCCATGATGAATACCTCCTCCTCCCTCCGACCGGCACAGCGTGCCTCCTCCCTCCGACCAGCACAGCGTGCCTCCTCCTCCCTCTGACCGGCACAGCGTGCCTCCTCCTCCCTCCGACCGGCACAGCGTGCCTCCTCCTACGTTAACCCACGCCGGTTAATTCCATTATTCATTCCATTATTCATTCCATTATTCATTACACCACCTGGTCCGTCGCCCACTATCACCATCCCGTCACGTTAAACAGCCAACCATCACCAGTAATAAATCATGCCTTCCTAAGGCACCGCCTTCAGTCACCAAGGCGTTTTGGCCCGCCTTTCTGTCCCGAAGGCACTTCACCAGCCTTCTGCCCCGGCTTTTCGCCCGCCTTCAGCCCCAAAGGCGCCTTTTCCCTCTCTGCCACCAACCAGATTCTTCTCTATTCCCCACTTCAGCCTCCACCATACCAAATGCATTTCCATGTCACAAACGTTTCCATGTCACAAATGTTCAATAAATGCAACCGTTAACCCACGCCGGTTAATTCCATTATTCATTCCATTATTCATTCCATTATTCATTACACCACCTGGTCCGTCGCCCACTATCACCATCCCGTCACGTTAAACAGCCAACCATCACCAGTAATAAATCATCTGCCTTCCTAAGGCACCGCCTTCAGTCACCAAGGCGTTTTGGCCCGCCTTTCTGTCCCGAAGGCACCTCACCAGCCTTCTGCCCCGGCTTTTCGCCCGCCTTCTGCCCCAGAGGCGCCTTTTCCCTCTCTGCCACCAACCAGATTCTTCTCTATTCCCCACTTCAGCCTCCACCATACCAAATGCATTTCCATGTCTCAAATGTCTTTGTTTTGTTGTTGTCCGTTTTGCATTTGTTCACGTTTCCCTTGTCTGTTTTGTCATACAATTTCCAGGTATGAAGTTCATTTAAAGGTTTAAAGCAGGCACAAAAGCCCAGGCTTCAGCCTACTCCATTTTGGTCTGATCTACTGCATCCTATTAATTTACTCTTAAAGACTAAATCAAACTACTGCCACGATTACCTTAACCCATTCCTCCTGTCCACCCGTGCCATCTGAGATCCACCAGATCTTGTCGCGGCTTCTTTTGGGCCCCTGTACTGTCCAGCCGCTCCTTCCTCATACACCCGTACAACCAATTGTCACTCCTATCTACACCCAATATCGTTCACACTGATCGAACTAAACTAACCTTCCTTTACTCTCCCGGGTTGTTCCCAGGACAAGACCTCAAGGGTGTTTGCCTCTAACTAATGCATGGATCAACATTCCATCTGACTTAACTTATAACTAATTTACATCAACGATGCTATCTCTCTGAATTTCTAGCATGGCCCAACTACCTGTCCACTTCTCGCCCTGTCCCGTCTCTCTCCCATAATCGAATGCCTCGATCCTCTACCTGCGAAGTCCGTCTACATCCGTTCCAGTGGTCCAACCCTGCCCATGCCATGTGTTCGTGACAAACAAAGCACCACTTTTTGGGGCCTTAAAGCGTAAATCGGCGCCACTCCAGATCCATGGACCTCGGCGCCACTCCAGATCCAAGGACCCCAAAGCCAAACACCCAGGGTTCATCGCCCCCTGGAACCACTAACTGCCACCTGCTAGCACCCAGATCAACAAGCACCCATACCTCTTCAGCTCATCTCCACCACACAACTCATCTACACCACACAACTCATCTACACCACACCATCCTCAGTACACCACTCCATCCTTCCATTCACCCTAGCTAACATCGCACACCATTCCATCCCCCTGTTCACATCGCAAATCATTCCACCTCTCGTTAACATCACGCACCACTTCATCCCCTCATCCCACTCGCCAGACAACCCTCCGACTTTGCATCCCATCCCTAATACCGTAGACCATCTCATCCTTCCCTTCATCCCCCCTACTCCTTCTGCTCTAAGCCAACAACCGTTCGCCCCTCCATCGCTCCCCACTCAACCCACATACTTCACACCTTTAACCTCTCATCCCCATTACTCCATCCCTCAATCAGTCTCCATTCATACACTCTGTATCCATTCAATAAATACAACCCAACTGATATTGTTTGATGGTGTGGTCTTTACTAGTGAAATCATAATCAAAAGCTACATGTAACTCAAATGAGCCAGTCTTTTGAACGGCTCTTTGAAAGGAACGGATCCCAGAGATCCGGCTCACTTCAGAGAGCCATAAATCCCATCTCTACGGCACACACAGAAGCTGCCGTGCCAACTGTGCGTCGCAAAAGGGCTTGAGGAAGGCCACCTTCTGGTGCAGCTCTGTGTATATACAGGGGTGAAAGTGAGCCTGAACAGCCCGTACATTTGACAGCTGCCACAATGCAACGTAAAATAAGTGATATGTTTAAGCGAAAAATTGGAGAGAGCTGAAGACACTGATTATGTGGCAAGAGAAAGGGTTAGCAGAACGCCAAGCTTGATTATACGGTATGAAACAGAGCTACTACCTTTAAATGCATTTTGAGAAAAAAAATAATGCTGTTATTTCTTCCAAAAGCTTTATACCCTGTGTATAAATGTCACAATGCGACATAGCTCTGTTTACACAATGCTGTACCCCTCCAACTGTATACATGTTCCCCATTTTCAACTGTTTTTATCTTATTTGTGACACTTGCTTGGGCAATGTAAATGTATGTTTTCTCATGCCAATAAAGCTCCTTTTAATTGAATTGAATTGAATTGATAATAGACTAGAGCAGTGGTAACCAACCTTTCCAAGCCAAAGATCACCTTTTATTCCCAATTCTAAACCATGGTCTACCACAAAAATATGTTCCAAAAACATTTTTTTCACGGTTGCAATTCCTGACAGGCTAGTAGTGACACAAAGACTAGTAGTTTACATAAGAATAAACACCGATAGTTATATATAATCAATGCCTATATATTAAGAAAAACATATCAGAAATATAAATGGTAGGACAACGATACAAATACACTTTTTATTTTTATTTTATGTTTTGTGATATAATTTATATCTGCAAAGTTTTCAAATAATTGTAGTGAAGTAAAAGTTCAATATGTTCCTCAAAGATGTATAGTGGAGTAGAAGTAAAAGTACAGAAAATGTGAAATACTCCAGTAAAGTAAAAATACCTCAAAATTGTACTTAAGTACAGTACTGGAGTAAATGTAATTAGTTAATTACTTTACACCACTGTTAAGAACCTTCTTCAGTCTGCACTTCAACTACTGTAATAGCAAGCATCTTAAATCACATCGCTGATGTGTTTTGAATTGATTGATTGAAGAATTTATTAGGAGTTTGCAATAGAAAAAAGTACAGTTTCATGACAGTACAAATCACTGGTACAAGGTCAACTAAAAGGAGATCCTAGAAAGCAGAGGCCACAGGAACCACACTTTAAGTATCTCATATAACATTGAAAGACAGACGGATAGAACATAGTAAAATAGTCGCCTATATTTATAAATTATATACAAACGGCATGCCCTGAGGCCACAGATGCCCAAAATAGACAACAAAGGTAGTGAGTGAGTGAGTGAGTGAGTGAGTGAGTGAGTGAGTGAGTGGGGTATTCTACCCATATATCAATGGCACCCATTCACACATGACGTTTGCATGTCCACCACTTTGCAGATGTGTGGAATCACTGGGTGACCCTAAAATTATAGTTACAGTAGTATGCTACTACATGTTTTGTACCTGTGCTATTTAGAGAAACTATAAGCTTATAACTATACAAGCCTGTGCCTGCCTTTGCCTTCTCTCACCATCACATAGCAGCCAGCCAGTGGGGTTGTTGCCAGATTCTTATTTGCGAGAGAAGCAACTAGGCCCATTTCAGTCAAACTTTATTGTCTTTAGAACAACCATTCTCAACCATTTTCATACCAAGATCAAGGACCTGGACCCCCAATTTTTACAGTCTACTTTAGAGAAAGAAGATGTACTTATAATAAACAGATTTGGCAACACAGTAGCCACAGCTCCTCACTCTCTTCTCTTAATATTTACCTCAATTAATTAGATATTAACTCTGTACATAATAATGTTCAGCCATTTCATTCAGATGTTTTAGTCAACCTTGCACACAGACCTGAGACCTGGCCAGCAAAAAAAATGTATGCATGAAGGCATGTGAAATGTGCTTCAGTTTGACTAAAACCTAAAGAAATAATTGCCAGTCAAACAAGTTACCAGTACAGAACTCAACTGTTAAAATGTTCAACCAATCGAGCATTCACAGCCATTTCCTGCTTAAAAACGAATCTCCATCCCAAATGATGGAGAAATGACACCATTTCCATTTGTTGTTCTTTTACCCTGCTCTGTAAAGCACTTTGTGACTGTGTCTGGAAATGTGCTATATAAATAAATTCCTTATTCATTATTTATGTTTGACAAAAACAAACTTCTACTCTGCAGAAAATAAGTTTGATGTACAGGTGTAAAGGACCTTTATAATAATATATGCTTGTAGATCTGCTATTTTCAAACATTTTGTACTTGAACATGTACCCTTGCATGCTAATGGAGGAGAGTGTGGTGCCCTTCATCAATTTCACCCATTCACACATAAAGTGTGACTTCTAGTTTCTATGGAAAGTGTCCACCACTCGACAGATGTGTGGAACATGGCCAAGTACTCAATTAACCCCTTCCTTCGGGATGGACGACAAGCAATTCATGCAGCAGTGGGAACAGATTCAAATACGAGCCGCTATCTACAGCCAGCGAGAGGGAATCATCTGACGACGGAGATGACGCACACGCCCATAAAAGGGCATCGAAACCTCCTTTTTTGTTCAACGCCCGAGCCAAAAGAGGAATACGCGGAGGGGGACGCGGGGTAGGAGAACCCCCACCACGCCGATCCCCACGCAACAGAATGTGATAAATCTCACAGACCACCGTCTCACCGAGGCTGAAAAGAACATCTTAGGCAAAGGGCTGTCTTTCGCCCCAACGAACACAACAGAATCTTTCTCTCTCAAGGTAGACACTTTCAAATTCACTCGCATACTACACTTAAAACACTTCTTTTCTAAACCAAACAGTACTAACAATGATGTAATGTGTAGTAACAAAGACACAGTGTCTTTTATAAATGATCCGGCTCTGATTGATCCTGTTGATAGATAGTTGGTGTTTGCTCACTCCTTTTAAAAAGAAATCCTCTTTTTTACCCACTTATAACCTGAACTCTTCCATTGTCACCTTTGGTCACCTAGTAGACAGAGACGTGGCCAAATTATGCCAAACAAACAAAATGAGAACTTCTAATCTGACCAAAAGTGAAATGGAAGCTCTTCATGAGCTAGAATCTAGAAAAGACATAATCATACGCCCGGCAGACAACGGGGGCACTGTGGTAGTGATGAGTCTTGTAAAATATGATCTGGGGATTAAATCCCAGTTGACTAATACTGACCACTATGTCTTTCTACCCTCTAACCCCATTATCAACATTAAAACTAAGATAGATTCTTTTATTGATGTCTCTCACAAAAGAGGGTATATAACAGACAAAGAGAAAAAAAAATTGATCCACCCCTTCGACCTATTGTTTCCTCCATAGGCAGTATAACAGAACCCCTGTCCCAATATGTTGACCATTTTTTAAGAAACCATGTTCAAGCTTTGCCGTCATACCTGGGTGACACAACAGATGTCCTCAACATCATGACAAACTTGAAATGCAACAATGATTTCATACTAGCCACCCTGGATGTACAGAGCCTATATACCT
The DNA here is from genome assembly GCF_963921795.1 of Nannobrachium achirus. Classification (NCBI taxonomy): domain Eukaryota; kingdom Metazoa; phylum Chordata; class Actinopteri; order Myctophiformes; family Myctophidae; genus Nannobrachium; species Nannobrachium achirus. The sequence continues at coordinate 79,162,957 of NC_137810.1, read as the reverse complement.
GTATTCCCCATGATGTAGGCCTTACAGCTATTACACATTTTCTGGGTAAACGCCCTATGAACATCCTACCTCCCTCCACTTTTCTTGTGGAAATGGCAGAAATTATTCTATCCAATAACTATTTCAAATATGCTGGCAAATTCTACCTCCAGTCACAGGGAACCGCTATGGGCAGTGTGTTTGCTCCCTCCTATGCCTGTCTCACCATGGGCCTCTGGGAAGAGAAATATATTTACAATCCTCAGAACAATATGTTTCATCATAAAATCGCCCTATGGCGTAGATACATAGATGATGTTCTATTGATTTGGACAGGAACGAAAGATGAACTTAACATCTTTCTCACATATGCTAACTCCACCACTAACTACCTGTCCTTCACTATGGAGTATGATACTAACACAATTGATTTCCTAGATCTCACCATCTTTAAAGAGGAGGATGGCAAACTAGGAACTACTTTATACAGAAAACCTCTCAGGCAGGAACACCCTCCTTAAAGCTGACAGCAACCACTCAAAACGGCTTAGAAGCAACATCCCCATTGGCCAATTCCTGCGTGTAAGAAGGAACTGCATTTCCACCATAGACTTTACTAAAAAAGCCACAGAGCTAACCCAACGATTTGCAGAAAGAGGCTATGCCAAAGCAGACCTCGATTCTGCATACGACAGAGCACTCAGCACTGATCACGAAACTCTTTTAAAAAAGAAATCTAAAAAATCATCAAACAAAAAATATAATCATGAAACATTGGCATGTCTTACAGAGTGACCCTCATATGTCCAGTATTTGTTCTGACCCTCCTCTCTTCTGTTTCAGACGGAGTCGCAGCCTGAGAGACCGCCTGGTGCACTCTGACCTAACCCTCCCCTCCCCTTCATGGCTCCCCAAACCTCCTGAGGGATTTCATAAGTGTGGCAACTGCTCCCAATGTTCCAACACCACTAACTCCAAATTCTTCACCCACCCCCGTACTGGCAAAAGGTTTAAAATCAAGTCCTTTATAAATTGTAACTCCACTCATGTAGTCTACCTACTTAAATGCCCTTGCGGCCTAGCATATGTAGGTCAAACAAAACGACCTCTCAAAATTAGAATCGGGGAGCACAAAACTGCTATACGTACAGGGAACCTAGAATATGCCATGGCCAGACATTACATCAAGGCCAAGCATGGCTCCCCAGCATCCCTAAAATTCTGGGGTATAGAAAAGATCTCCAATCCACCGCGAGGTGGAGATATAATTAAGAAATTATTAACCAGAGAAGCATACTGGATACACACCCTTAACACTCTTGAGCCTACAGGCTTGAACGAAGAACTCAACCTATCATGTTGTATATAAGTTTCCTTTTAATTCCCTTTCAGATCCATCGGGCTGCTACACCTTTGCTGCTTGCCTTGTCGTCCTCCCCTTTAATAGGGGTTCCCATACCTTAACTAACTGTGCTGTTTGTCCATTGGCCTTTTGGCCCTTTATGTAGTCTATTCCCAAACTCACTGTGTTTGGTCTTCTGCCCTATGTGTTTATTGTGTTTTTAAAAATATTTAAAAAAGTGTTTATACAAAAAAGTTGTTTATACAAAATGTTTTTTAACGTTTATTATTGAAACATGTACTTTGAACCTATAGGCCTTTGCACTGCAACAGATGTAATGTGTATCTTTGCTATTCAGATGACTATGTATGTAGCCCTTTGGGCACTATTTTCACCCTCCACGTGAAAAATAAGATGTAGTCATTATTGCTGGCTTTCGGAGATTGGCTAATTGAAGGGCCAACCCCTGCTATCCATGTATAAAAGCCATTTTGTAGACGCTTCATGCTATGACCTGACGAAGATGTATTGACATCGCAACGTTGTCACTCTTGCCTGCACCCTGTATTAATAAAAAAGACTCTAAAAGTCTGTGTTTGCTCCAGTATACTCCTTCTACACATTCAAGTCCTGTTCCTGAGATGCACCGGACCGGCCTGAACTAGGCTAGAGGCGCGATGGATACTCCTCATGCTACTCAATTAATTACTCAAGAGTAGTTTTTTGATCATTGTCATACAATGACATTCACAGGTGTTCAAAGGCCCCAGCATTTTCTTCACCATGTATCCAGGCATCTTGTAGATGAACCACAGCATGGCAACATCTAGACGACTGGTTTAGACACCAAATTTAAAAAGCAGTCATTACTACTCAGTAATCCAAAATAGTGCAGAGTTACAGAGCTGCATACATATTCTCCTGGTACTTTACTTTGTCATTTTGGAATTCCAGAAACATAAATTATTATCACATAAAGGTCCTTACACACCAGGAGACATATCTGTACACACCTTTACAGCAAGCTGCCTCACACTATAGAAAGGGGAGCTTCTGAACCATGCGCCAACCAAAAGTGTATTTGTGATTTCAGCAAGGACTAATTTCAGCAAGGACTATTAAAGAATCTATCTACTGGTTGGACTGACATGTACGTATAGTCTATGGGTTAGACTGGCATGTATTATATTGGCATTCACATATATGGGCTTAATATTGATGACATCAGGGATCTCCATATATGGACATAAAGGGGAACCTGTTAGTGTGGTTCCCCTGACATCACAGTACAGTGACAGCGTGACAGTCAATCAAGACAAGAGTTACCTAGACAGATACGGTCAAGATTTGACGGTTCTGATACTAAACTGCGACCTACGGTCACCCTAAAGGCGAGAAGTGAGGGCGAGGTTTTGCTGAAACAACAGAGACTGACCCAATATGTCCATATATGGGCATTCCCAGATATGGGCTTAATCAGGGACTCCATATATGGGCATAAAAGGGACAGATTTCAGATTTCATTTGCAAGTGTGGTTGCTGTGACGCGAGTCACATTTGCAAATGAATTCTGGCTTGGCCATACATGGAGCGTGACATGAGGCGTGACACGCATGAGCTGTAGGTTTTCATAGTAAATGTGACCTACGGTTCCTCGACCACAAAGCTACGCAGAGGACAGCTCAGCACATGTCTTTTAACTTCAGCCAACGTATTTCATTTGCAACAAATTTGCCTAAACACATTAATGAAGATAAATGTTGTGTACTAATCAGCTGGTTCAGTGTCATTATGTAATAGTGTTAGGCTTCAAAATGTACTTAAAGTACCAAAAGTAAAAGTACAAAATGTTTTATTATAATTTGCAAAGTAACTAGTAACTAAAGTTTTCAAATAAATGTAGTGGAGAATGTAGTGGAGTAAAAGTACAACATTTGGATCCGAGATGTAGTGGAGTAGAACTAAAAGTATTGGAAATTGGAAATACTCAAGTAAATTTACTTTACACCACTGTACACAAGACAACGACAAACGCATAGCGTCTAGATACATTTTAAATATTCACACACAAATTTCACACCGATCTTTGATCATTGACCAGAACTATTGTCTACTTACCACAGTGGAGGAACAATAGTGTTTCTACAGTGTCTGGATGGAGGCGTGTTCTCCTTTCCTCGATACTAAAAACCCTCTCACTGCTGCTGCTGCTGTAGGCTAGTCAATCTAAGGTTTGACCCAAAAGAAATTGCAATAGTAATGGTTCAAGGTTTTTTATAATCCTTAGGGTCATTCAAATAACATATTAAAAGTTGTGAATTATATATTTAGTGGATCAAGGTAAATTTAGGGGGTTCAAGTTTGGGTCCATTCACTTACTATACAGGAAAAAAAGACCCACCAAAAAATCTTCTTTAAGTAGCATGTGAGGGGTCTAACCAGGGGTTTTTCATGGTCCTGAATCCATTGCAAGCATTCGTTTTGCACAAAAACATTTGTCGGGTTAAAAACGGACACCACAAGACGGAGCTGACCCCAGAAAAGTGATGACTCATCACTAAACCATAGTTCTATGGGTCCGTTTTTAGCCCAAGGAATGTTTTTGTGCAAAACAAATGCTTGCAATGGATTCAGAATCATGAACAACCCCTAGTTAGACCCCACACATGCTACTTAAAGAACATTTTTTGGGGGTCTTTTTTTCCTGTATAGTAAGTGAATGGACCCAAACTTGAAACCCTGAATTTACCTTGATCCACTAAATATATAATTCACAACTTTTAATATGTTATTTGGATGACCCTAAGGATCATAAAAAACCTTGAACCATTACTATTGCAATTTATTTTGGGTCAGGCCCTTTTTTAGCTTAGATTGACTGGCCTACTGCTGCTGCTGCTGGCCGCACGCTAGAGGTGGGACGTTCGCAAACGAATCCAGTCTTGTGAACGGCTCTTTGAAATGAACGATGGGATCCGGTTCGCAGTAGGGAGCCGTTCCTTTTGTAAATGAACAGTGGTGGGAAAAGTAGTCAAATTCTTTACTTAAGTAAAACAATATCAATACTGCAATCAATGTGGAAATACTCTGCCACAAGTAGAAATTTGGAATGTTAATATAGGCCTACTTGAGTAAAAGTACAAACGTATTGGTATCAAATTGTACTTTAAGAATGTCCTGTTTCACAGGTTTTCCAATGAATAAAATTAAAGAAAAAAGTGAGCTTGTAAATCGGCTATTTTCAAATGGCAGGTATGTACCTATGTATGGCAGAAATAAATATATATAGGGTTGAAGTTATTTGTAATCATATTAAATCAAAATCTACATAGTAACTCAAATGAGCCAGTCTTTTGAACGGCTCTTTGAAAGGAACGGATCCCAGAGATCCGGCTCCCTTCAGAGAGCCATAAATCCCATCTCTACGTGCTGTGCCAACTGAGCGAGCCTGGGATAAACCGTGCTGTTTTTATTCCACCAGCCCAGCAGATCCTTGTCGTCTCTCTTTGGCGCAAATAGCTCTCCAGTCTCCACCTCATCCTCCTCGGTTTCACCTCCTCCAAAACTGTTCTCCCACTCGTCAAACTGAGACTGAGTTGGAACTGTAGCAGCAGCAGCATCTTCGCCCCCTCATCCTCTTCTCCCATTTCTTCTGTCTCCTCTGTTGGTGCGGCGGCAGCCGCTTCCAGACGGGACTTCACGTAGTGCTGAACCTGTGCCCTTTCCTCCACAGAAAGCATGCGGAGCTGGTTGAATTTTGGCCACAGAAATGTTGCAGCCCTGTGGAGATCTTTAATGTCCAGTTTCTTATCCAGCCACTGCGCATGGCGCTGGTGCACAAAGGCTTGCTCTGGTGTGTCTTGAGCGTTAGACTGACAGTGACGCTTCAGTCTTTCTGCCCACAGACAGACAAGTTGCAGCGTGGGATATTTGTCCCCCTCCATTTCACGCTGTGCGTCGCAAAAGGGCTTTGAGGAAGGCCACCTTCTGGTGCAGCTCTGTGTATATACAGGGGTGAAAGTGAGCCTGAACAGCCCGTACATTTGACAGCTGCCACAATGCAACGTAAAATAAGTGATAAGTTTAAGCGAAAAATTGGAGAGAGCTGAAGACACTGATTATGTGGCAAGAGAAAGGGTTAGCAGAACAACGCCATTCAGAGCTTGATTCACTACGGTATGAAACAGAGCTGCTACCTTTAAATGCATTTTGAGAAAAAAATAATGCTGTTATTTGTTCCAAAAGCTTTATACCCTGTATATGTATAAATGTCACAATGCGACATAGCTCTGTTTACACAATGCTGTACCCCTCCAACTGTATATTATGTTCCCCATTTTCAACTGTTTTTATTTTATTTGTGACACTTGCTTTGGCAATGTAAATGTATGTTTTCTCATGCCAATAAAGCTCCTTTTAATTGAATTAAATTGATAATAGACTAGAGCAGTGGTAACCAACCTTTCCAAGCCAAAGATCACCTTTTATTCCCAATTCTAAACCATGGTCTACCACAAAAATATGTTCCAAAAACATTCTTTTCACGGTTGCAATTCCTGACAGGCTAGTATAGTGACACAAAGACTAGTAGTTTACATAAGAATAAACACAGATAGTTATATAATCAATGTCTAAATATTAAGAAAAACATATCAGAAATATAAATTGTAGGACAACAATACAAATACACTTTTTATTTTTATTTTATGTTTTGTGATATAATTTATATCTGCAAGTTTTCAAATAATTGTAAGTAAAAGTTCAATATGTTCCTCAAAGATGTATAGTGGAGTAGAAGTAAAAGTACAGAAAATGTGAAATACTCCAGTAAAGTAAAAGTACCTCAAAATTGTACTTAAGTACAGTAGGCCTACAGTAAATGTAATTAGTTAATTACGTTACACCACTGTTAAGAACCTTCTTCAGTCTGCACTACAACTACTGTAATAGCAACCATCTTAAATCACATCGCTGATGTGTTTTGAATTGATTGATTGAAGAATTTATTAGGGGTTTGCAATAGAAAAAAGTACAGTTTCATGACAGTACAAATCACTGGTACAAGGTCAACTAAAAGGAGATCCTAGAAAGCAGAGGCCACAGGAACCACACTTTAAGTATCTCATATAACATTGAAAGACAGACGGATAGAACATAGTAAAATAGTCGCCTATATTTATAAATGATATACAAACGGCATGCCCTGAGGCCACAGATGCCCAAAATAGACAACAGAGGTAGTGAGTGAGTGAGTGAGTGAGTGAGTGGGGTATTCTACCCATATATCAATGGCACCCATTCACACATAACGTTTGCATGTCCACCACTTTGCAGATGTGTGGAATCACCGGGTACTTCTAGGCTAGATCAGTTCCCCTAAAATTATAGTTACAGTAGTATGCTACTACATGTTTTGTACCTGTGCTATTTAGAGAAACTATAAGCTTATAACTATACAAGCCTGTGCCTGCCTTTGCCTTCTCTCACCATCACAGAGCAGCCAGCCAGTGGGGTTGTTGCCAGATTCTTATTTGCGAGAGAAGCAACTAGGGCATTTCAGTCAAATTTTATTGTCTAATATTGTTTTAGAACAACCATTCTCAACCATTTTCATACCAAGATCAAGGACCTGGACCCCCAATTTTTACAGTCTACTTTAGAGAAAGAAGATGTACTTATAATAAACAGATTTGGCAACACAGTAGCCACAGATCCTCACTCTCTTCTCTTAATATTTACCTCAATTAATTAGATATTAACTCTGTACATAATAATGTTCAGCCATTTCATTCAGATGTTTTAGTCAACCTTGCACACAGACCTGAGACCTGGCCAGCAAAAAAAATGTATGCATGAAGGCATGTGAAATGTGCTTCGGTTTGACTAAAACCTAAAGAAATAATTGCCAGTCAAACAAGTTACCAGTACAGAACTCAACTGTTAAAATGTTCAACCAATCGAGCATTCACAGCCATTTCCTGCTTAAAAACGAATCTCCATCCCAAATGATGGAGAAATGACACCATTTCCATTTGTTGTTCTTTTACCCTGCTCTGTAAAGCACTTTGTGACTGTGTCTGGAAATGTGCTTTGTAAATAAATTCATTATTCATTATTTACTTTTGACAAAAACAAACTTCTACTCTGCAGAAAATACGTTTGATGTACAGGTGTAAAGGAACTTTATAATAATATTATGCTTGTAGCTGCTATTTTCTAACATTTTGTACTTGAACATGTACCCTTGCATGCTAATGGAGGAGAGTGTGGTGCCCTTCATCAATTTCACCCATTCACACATAAAGTGTGACTTCTAGTTTGTATGGAAAGTGTCCACCACTCGGCAGATGTGTGGAACATGGCCAAGTACTCAATTAATTACTCAAGAGTAGTTTTTTGATCATTGTCATACAATGACATTCACAGGTGTTCAAAGGCCCCAGCATTTTCTTCACCATGTATCCAGGCATCTTGTAGATGAACCACAGCATGGCAACATCTAGACGACTGGTTTAGACACCAAATTTAAAAAGCAGTCATTACTACTCAGTAATCCAAAATAGTGCAGTTACAGAGCTGCATACATATTCTCGTGGTACTTTACTTTGTCATTTTGGAATTCCAGAAACATAAATTATTATCACATAAAGGTCCTTACACACCAGGAGACACATCTGTACACACCTTTACAGCAAGCTGCCTCTCGCTATAGAAAGGGGAGCTTCTGAACCATGGGCCAACCAAAAGAGGTATTTGTGATTTCAGCAAGGACTAATTTCAGCAAGGACTATTAAATAATCTATCTACTGGTTGGACTGACATGTACGTATAGTCTATGGGTTAGACTGGCATGTATTATATTGGCATTCACATATATGGGCTTAATATTGATGACATCAGGGATCTCCATATATGGACATAAAGGGGAACCTGTTAGTGTGGTAGACTAGAGCAGTGGTAACCAACCTTTCCAAGCCAAAGATCACCTTTTATTCCCAATTCTAAACCATGGTCTACCACAAAAATATGTTCCAAAAACATTATTTTCACGGTTGCAATTCCTGACAGGCTAGTATAGTGACACAAAGACTAGTAGTTTACATAAGAATAAACACAGAATATATAATCAATGCCTAAATATTAAGAAAAACATATCAGAAATATAAATGGTAGGACAACAATACAAATACACTTTTTATTTTTATTTTATGTGTTGTGATATAATTTATATCTGCAAAGTTTAGGTTAGTTAGGGGGATAGATTTAGCTGGTTTTATGTATTTCTTGGCTTGCGTCTGGGGTTATTTTCTGTTGTACTAATTTTCTCCATTCAACTTTCTGTAAACTTCCAATATAATTTATTTAAAAAAAGGAACGAAAAAAAAAGAGTCATACTAAAAATTGCAATCCTTCCCTTCCCCGATAGACAGGATTGCAACACAGCTAACAGTGCCAGTAAAAGTGTCACAAACAGGGTTCATCACCATGCCAGCTTGTGGTGGACATTTGTAAATTCTATTTTTGCCATGGACCTACAAATATTACAAGAAACAATGCTAGGACCCATGAGTCCCCTGTAGTGTTGCTTTAATTCATGTTACGTTGATTAATTGATTGAAGACTTTATTAAAAGTTTACACCGGGTACTTCTAGGCTAGATCAGTTACCCTAAAATTATAGTTACAGTAGTATGCTACTACATGTTTTGTACCTGTGCTATTTTGAGAAACTATAAGCTTATAACTATATACAAGCCTGCACCTGCCTTCTCTTAAACATGCGGTTACGTTGGGATAGATCACCATCACAGAAGCGAAATCAGAGATGCAGCAGCCAGCCAGTGGGGTTGTTGCCAGATTTTTATTTGCGAGAGAAACAAGTAAACATGTCTATAACAATAAGCCAAAAATAAGCAACTAGGGCATTTCAGTCAAACTTTATTGTCTAATATTGTTTTAGAACCATTTTCATGCCAAGCTTCAAGGACCTGGACCCCCAATTTTTACAGTCTACTTTAGAGAAAGAAGATGTACTTATAATAAACAGCTTTGGCAACACAGTAGCCACAGATCCGCACTCTCTTCTCCTAATATTTACCTCAATTAATTAGATACATAACTAAAAATATGTATGCATGAAGGTAGGTGAAATGTGCTTCAGTTTGACTAAAACCTAAAGAAATAATTGCCAGTCAAACAAGTTACCAGTACAGAACTCAACTGTTAAAATGTTCAACCAATCGAGCATTCACAGCCATTTCCTGCTTAAAAACGAATCTCCATCCCAAATGATGGAGAAATGACACCATTTCCATGTTTTGTTCTTTTACCCTGCTCTGTAAAGCACTTTGTGACTGTGTCTGGAAATGTGCTAAATAAATTCATTATTCATTATTTACTTTTGACAAAAACAAACTTCTACTCTGCAGAAAATAAGTTTGATGTAATATATGCTTGTATATCTGCTATTTTCAAACATTTTGTACTTGAACAAAGAGAGGGAGTGTACCCATGCATGCTAATGGAGGAGATTATGGTGCCCTTCACCCATTCACACATAAAGTGTGACTTCTAGTTTGTATGGAAAGTGTCCACCACTCTGCAGATGTGTGGAACATGGCCAAGTACTCAAGCAATTACTCAAGAGGTGTCATTTCTCCATCATTTGGGATGTAGATTCGTTTTTTAAGTAATCCAGAACAGCTCAGCACATGTCTTTTAACTTCAGCCATTTAATTTGCAACAAATTTGCCTAAACACATTAATGAAGGTAAATGTTGTGTACTAATCAGCTGGTTCAGTGTCATTATGTAATAGTTTTTTCCCTCTCCACTGGCCCTGTGTTAGGCTTCAAAATGTACTTAAAGTACCAAAAGTAAAAGTACAAAATGTTTGAAAATAGCCAAGGGATAAAATAAGGCTAAAGTGGTTAATGTATTTTTTTACATGTTTTTGAAAACGTAAGTTACTTTGCAAATTATATATATATATATATATATATATATATATATATATATATATATATATATATATATATAATTTGCAAAGTAACTTACGTTTTCAAATACATGTAGTGGAGAATGTAGTGGAGTAAAAGTACAACATTTAGATCCAAGATGTATTGATTGATTGATTGATTGATTGCAGACTTTATTAGAAGTTTGCATAGGAAAGGGTACAGTTTCATGACGGTACAGTTCACTGGTACAAGGTCTACTAAAAGGAGATCCATGAAAAGACTAAGCTTATTTCCACAGGAAACCATTAAAGTATCTCATATAACATTGAATGACAGACGAATAGAACACAGTACCTACTATGCAGTAGATATGTGACCCTAACCCTAACCCGAAAATAAAATGAAAGAACAAAAAAAAAGAGAAAACAGTAAGTCTAAACAAACAGAAAGTATATAGAAATGAAATGTATTGGAGTAGAAGTAAAAGTATTGGAAATTGGAAATACTCAAGTAAAGTAGGTATACTTGGGTGGGTGACGTGACGTAACGTTTTCGCTGTCCTCGGTGTCAAACATGTATAAATAAAAAATATATTTGTCAAAAACCTTCTGAATATTGTGCAGGACATTAAGCTTTATGTGAACTTACTCAAGATTAAAACATTTCATTCCTCATTTCTTCAGAATTTTCAACCAAACATGGCAAAACTCATATGGTGTGACTGTCCTGACCTTGTTTCTCAAAGTGGGAACTTGAATAAAACTAAGAAAAAGAATTGCTGAAAATGAATTTAGGCTAAAAAAATGTCTATTTGTGAGCCTATATCTTTTCAAAGTCAAAGCATAATGTTTTCAGTCATTTCTGATCAAAAACATTTTGTCCCCCAAACCAAAATCATTTGGTGTGACACTAGTTTGGACAAATTAAACAGGCAATTATTTGGACACCTATTGGCTAGAGAGGTCCTTCTTCTGTAAGGCTATTCAGCACTCCCAGCACAACTGCAAGACAGGTGTCTGAGGTGAGTTATGATTTTAACATTTTCATGAAATGCCATCTTGTTGAAACTTTGACAAACTCACCACTTTGGATGTCTGTTGGTGTGACACCTTTTCATTCACGCCATATGACTTGATTGTCACACCATATGATTTATACTGTATTTAACTACAGATATAACAATAAATAACAAAGTTCCATGTTTCTTTTGTACATTTAAACATTTGTTTTAAACATTTTTACGTAAAATGTAATTTAGCTTCATTCAGTGATACTTCAAATTCATCAGACCGAGCAGAAACCCCTTCACAGAAACCTTAACATATTGTTTCAATCTAAACAATATTTTCTCTTTGTCTTAAACTATACATTCCATTTTCTTTTGTCAGCTGGAAAATGACAAGTGCTGAGAGAACGAGAAAGTACAGGGAGAAACTAAACAATGACCCAGCAAGGAGAGAGGAGCCAAAGGGGCGAGACTGCATTTTCTACGAAGAGCAGGAGGTTGTCTGTGGCATAGCAGAACCGCAACAAGGCAGCCGGTTTGCTACCCTCACCAAATACGACTGGCTGATGTACAATACAGTCTAAATGTATAATCTAATCTGATCTAATACTTTTGTACTTTCACTCACTGGACTGGACAGTTGACAGTGTTAAGGTAGGACCCGAGACAAAACTAGCGGAAATAGCTGATCTACAAGCTCTCAACACGTTGTGCTGCGAGAGCTTGTAGATCAGCTATTTTCGGAGTTGCGCAACCCAGCACTCTTTAGCTAGTGGAGATGTGGTGTAATGTCATGATTCCTAATTACATTTGTTCAACACAAAATGCTGTGTTCAAGTTCAGGAGACTTCGGAAAAAAGCAATTTACCTGAATGCTGAGTTCTGTTTCCACTAATTGGTGTTAATAAAATGTTGCCTTGGCTCCAAGTGTGGCTATGCGCCTTATTGTCTCTTTAGGATCCTTCTGCCGTGGGCCGGCAGAAGACTTAGGTGTGCGTAGCATTCCTGTGCACATCCTCATCATCCATCTACTACTACAATTCTTTCTTATCCCATGTTAAAGCCCTACAATAATATCCTGTTCAGAAATATTAAGGCCATGTTATCCTGGGTAATTGTTTAATCAATCAGTAAAGTTCAGTACTCACTAATAGGTAGGTTAAAACACAGTTTGCTTTGACACATGAAGATATGATCATACGGTGTGACACTAAATCATTTGGTGTGACATTCCAAATAGTGAAAAATCATACCTTTATTAATGATTAAACCAAAAAAATGTTTATGGATTACATAGAGAATATTATCAGGAAGAGTCACAAATATTTGTGTAATTTTAGAGAAAGTTTTGACAGAATACATTTAAAATATGTTGTAAGATCATGAACATGGGCCTCACACAGAGTGTCGATTATGAAAAAAATATACAGATATAATTAATTTTCAAAAAACTATAGTGGATCACTGGTTAGTTATGATAAAGGACTTTGATAAAGTGAGTAACTTAAGAAAGATGTACTCCATTTTCATTTTATGAACAATTATTTTCAGGTCACACCATATGACGATTTTAGGCACAAGTACAACAAACTGCTGAATAAAGTCTGATTCCAATAAAATATCTAAAAACAAAATGTATTTCCATAAGGTTGAGAGTGAGTAGAACAAAAGTAAATAACTTTTATGCCTGCAATTTAAAGTTTTTTTAAAAACACATTTTTTGGGGCGTCACGTCACTGACCCACTTACAGTACAGCTAAGTACGGTAAATTACACAAGACAAAGACAAACGCATAGCGTCTAGACTACATTTTAAACATTCACACACAAATTTCACACCGATCTTTGATCATTGACCAGAACTATTGTCTACTTACCACAGTGGAGGAACAATAGTGTTTCTACAGTGTCTGGATGGAGGCGTGTTCTCCTTTCCTCGATACTAAAAACCCTCTCACTGCTGCTGCTGCTGCTGGCCACACGCTAGAGGTGGGACGTTCGCGAACGAATCAAGTCTTGTGAACGGCTCTTTGAAATGAACGATGGGATCCGGTTCGCAGTAGGGAGCCGCTCCTTTTGTAAATTAACTGTGGTGGGAAAAGTAGTCAAATTCGTTTTTGTAAGTAAAAAAATATCAATACTGCAATCAATGTGGAAATACTCTTTAACAAGTAGAAATTTGGAATGTTAATATACTTGAGTAAAAGTACAAAAGTATTGGTATCAAAATGCACTTTAAGAATGTCCTGTTTCACAGGTTTTCCAATGAATACAATTTAAAAATAATAATAATAATGTGTGAGCTTGTAGATCGGCTATTTTCAAATGGCAGGTATACCTATGTATGTCAGAAATAAATGTATATAGGGGTGAAGTTATTTGTAATCATAATCAAAAGCTACATGTAACTGAGCCAGTCTTTTGAACGGCTCTTTGAAAGGAACGGATCCCAGAGATCCGGCTCCCTTCAGAGAGCCATAAATCCCATCTCTACGTGCTGTGCCAACTGAGCGAGCCTGGGATAAACCATGCTGTTTTTATTCCACCAGCCCAGCAGATCCTTGTCGTCACTCTTTGGCGCAAATAGCTCTCCAGTCTCCACCTCATCCTCCTCGGTTTCACCTCCTCCAAAACTGTTCTCCCACTCGTCAAACTGAGACTGAGTTGGAACTGTAGCAGCAGCAGCATCTTCGCCCCCTCATCCTCTTCTCCCATTTATTCTGTCTCCTCTGTTGGTGCGGCTGCCAGACGGGACTTCACCTAGTGCTGAACCACAGAAAGCATGCGGAGCTGGTTGAATTTTGGCCACGCACAGAAATGTTGCAGCCCTGTGGAGATCTTTAATGTCCAGTTTCTTATCCAGCCACTGCGCATGGCGCTGGTGCACAAAGGCTTGCTCTGGTGTGTCTTGAGCGTTAGACTGACAGTGACGCTTCAGTCTTTCTGCCCACAGACAGACAAGTTGCAGCGTGGGATATTTGTCCCCCTCCATTTCACGCTGTGCGTCGCAAAAGGGCTTTGAGGAAGGCCACTAGAAAGGCCACCTTGTCCACCCTCTCCCCCTCTCCACCAGACTCTGTGATTATATATCCTGAATTGATTTCAGGGACATATACACAGAGCTGAACCTTGTCTCAGCCACCTACAGCAGGGTCTTAGATAGCTGCGCACCCAGGGCACCCAGCTGCTTGTTTGCTACATTGAAATGACGTCCATAATAATAGCCCCGACCGACCGTCCCAACGTCCATACAACGTCGATACGACAGCTACTGTTGCAAAATAAAGTTGACACGACCTGACCACCAAAAAGACGTCCATGCAACGTTGATAAGACACAGACCATCAAACATAAAGAAAAGGATAATCCGAGTCTGACCTCTCAAAAAGACACTATGGGATTACTGAAAATAATTCAAGGAGCTATAGTCAACTTTTTTCTTGAAAAACGTACACTAAAATAAAAATAATGTGGAAAATATGTTAAAAAAAATATTAAGCTTAGCCTTCTATGTGTTTCTATTCAAAAATGACCACAAAATGCGTAAAATAATGATAAAATAATCATTTTGGCTGACTTTGTTTACATCCCTCTTCTATAAGGGATGTAAACAAAGTCAGCCTGGCAATGGCCAAAATGATTATTTTAACATTATTTTACGCTTTTTGTGGTAATGTTTTAATTGAAACACATGTATGAAGCTTAATCTTCTTTTTCTAATATTTTCGAAACATTATTTTTATTTTAGTGTCCGTTTTTCAAGAAAAAGTTGACTACAGCTCCTTTAAGAAATGGTAGAATACACTCCTTTCCCTCCCTATCAATAACAATGATGTGATTCAACTACCATAGAGCACATAATGTAAATAAAGCAGGCTAAAATAATGATGTCAACGACCTTTAGCTGTCAACAAGACATTATCTGGTTGGTGTTAGTATAAACATATTGATGTAATTTAGATAAACACGTTGATATAAAGGCATAACAAACTAAATCTCTGTCCTGTCTCTGCACTCATATTGCACACCAGACGACTACATGTTGTAACCATTACACCTGCTGGCTGAAAGGATGTGTATTTGTATTTGTATTGATGTAGGTAGGCCTATATGTCTAGTCTACTGTGTTTATCATTGTTAAACTGGAGGTGTGTTGCTTCATGTCTGTGATACAATAAGTTGACAGTTTTAGCTTGTTTAAACTATTTGACAGACACTGACAGACAGACGGATACTTTTATTAATCCAGGAGATGTTGAATAACTTAGATATAACACATTATCCCAGTTGATGAGCACCTGGAAATGTAAAGAGATGGGAAAACCCTTGCTACTTAACAAATACTCTACTTCATTCAAAGTAATACAAATAGACAATATGACAATATAAACATACATTAGCGATTAGCCCAATTGTATTTTATTCATTTTCTTTATTCAATAGCTGACACGAAATGAACTTAGACCCAAAAAGAGCAGACAGCTCCCTCTTGTGGTAGTATTAGAGATCATCATTAGCCCATAAAGATACTGATTTATGCACAAAATAGTAGTGCAAAAAAAAAACTTTAACATTTCACAATAGGTCAAAACCCATTTAATAAAACAAAAATGATCTTATTACATCCAAAAATATAACTCAACCATAGAGTATTAGCACTGCTAATGTAGCCAAAACCTGTTAGTTTATCAGATGTGTCAGTTTAGTATGATGAATATAAATCAAACTAATTAGATCATGTTCTCATCTTTCAGTAATAGTCTTTACATGAATATAAATCAAACTAATAGGTAGGTAATATGGTCATGAACAATTAGATCATTAGGCATTAAATAAAACAAATGACTGGACCTTTTTCTAAACAGATCAATGTGATTTTAATATTTTAGTTCAGTTTTATTTGGTGTCCCATTCAAGCAGCTGTTTTCTCTCGATCAAATGTCATACAGTTGTTGTTGTTGTTTTTTTGTTTTGTATTCATTAGTAGCCAATTATATGTCAAAGCACGTGGCATAGATACGACCACAGTTTTCCCGGTCACCCTGAGAGCAACGGTGGGGGCCGATGAGCAAGGAGGGTCGCGAGCTTGACGTCTTTATTAGAAGTATTCCATAGGAAAAGGTAGAGTTTCATGACAGTAACTAATATTATTGATTCACTTGATTAATAGTGTAATATGTGCACGCTAGGAAGCATATTTGGAAAAGTAAACGTGTTTGTATTTTCATTCATGTATTTTAGGAATAGCTTTGTATGTCTACTCGGCTTTCCATTTTGCAAAAATGCCTAGATGAGGAACCCGCCCTGATATAAAATGATGAGAGGCACTCTTGCCGATTTCATAAGAGACTCGTCGCCAATTGCAAGATATTTAAAAGTTATTTGGGGCCATGATGATAACCTCTTCTTCCCACTACTAGACTAATAAGGATTTATATTGTCTGTGTTATTGTTTACAACCACAATCATTCACGTGTGGCAAGATCGCGGTTCCACTATAGTTTTACTAGTAGGCTAGTGTAGGCCTAGAAGCCTTTTCAGAAGTTTTAATGTTTAGTGTAATTTAATGTTTTCCATTAAATTATTTCCTTTATCGGATGTGATGAAGGGAGCTCACGACCCTCCTTGCCCATCGGCCCCCACCATTGCGCTCAGGGTGACCGGGAAATCCGCGGTCGCGGCTGTTAGGATAAATTATGATACATAATTATGTTATTGGTGTATGAGTCTCATATGACCATATAAAGGCATAATATGAACTGAACGTACAGTATATAAGAGACCACATTTTGGTCGCATACTGTAGGTTCAGGCAAACTGATTAAAGGTCATAATAACTTTGAATGCCCTGAATAGAATCATGTTTTGGTTTATACTGTATGTCACCAGACTCACTGTCTTCCTCTGTCTGATATAAGTCACTAGTGGTGGAAAACACTACGTGGCACTTTCTTCCTGTTACTTCCTTGTTATGATATGGGAACGAATCAATATGTTCCACGCTTCTTACTGTCATAAACTGTATGTCTTTATATACTGAATGTAACTTCCATTTTGGGAGAGAGAATGCTCGACCTACCGTTAGGGTGGGGAGAGATTTAGAACTGTCTGTCTACCTTGTCTGTCTCTCCTCAATACAGCAATCTAAGATCAGTCCTTTGGCTCGTCTCTTCTTATTTTGGTTATGGATTTTATCCATAATCCATATTTATTTAACATTAATATTAATTTACATTTCAATGGTCCTTCGAGCCGGATACTGTTTGTAACATTGGCCGACTGAGGGACGGATAAGTGTTCAGGCTGTTAGCCATTTAAGGTTCACTTTCTCTCCCCCGGTGGAACAATGTTGCAACACGTATCTGGAACCAGCCAGGAAATCCTACATTTCTGTATTTTCAGACAACGGTTTTTATTTAGACAACAGTGTTATCTGAGTTTTGGATTAATGTGGAACCTGCGTGGACATCCGGGAGCAGCGGACCGTGTTGGACCATCGGACACAAGAGGTTGGATACTCCCCCGGTCCTGTCTGCGCCTGGATCTCTGCGCCTGGCAAATTCCTAAGATGATTAAGATAAGTACATATTTACTTAGTCCCCGTAATGTGTCGTGTCTTTGAATTTTGAATTAACGATGTTAATGTAATGATAATTAAGATAATTGTGAATTATGTGTTCTCCCTCCGTCGGAGGAGTCGGAAAGCTCCTAAATAATGTTTTGGTTTGACACGCGTCGTAAATTAAACCCTTATCTAGATACAGATTGGTCGTAAAACTCTTTGTTTCTTCTTTGAAAGTTTAAGGGAGGTGTGCACAATCCCTAATCTATTTTTAACTATTTCTGGTTTGCTCTCGCTCTCTCGTTGTGATGAGGAAGCAGAGACAAATATTTCCATACTTTAACTTTTTTCGGTACAGTCGTTTTTGTCCACAAGTTGTTGTTCAACTTGTTCTTTTGTCAGTTTGTTTGGACCCTATGAATGGTCATTATTTGTTTGGCTTATAACCTAGGGCAAGTACTTCTAGTCGGCCTGAATTTAACGAGTACTTCTAGTCAGTTGCGGTTATAGCTTTTTACTGTTATGTCTGGACCATATGAATGGTCAGTATTTGTCAGTTTGTTACTGTTATGTTCACTGTACCGATAATACTGTGTTTATTTGGGTCTCTCAGTTTCATGGCTTTGCGCCAAGCCATTGGAAAATGAGAAGCAATATTTTATCTTTGACTATGGACCAGTTCTGTTTTCTGTAATATTAAGTACTTTTAAGACGTTTTAAAATGTCTCTGAGAAATTAAAGTTAAGATTTAAGATTAAGAATAACTAACTAAATTATGATGTCTAAATTAATATTATATATTGTAACATTAAGATTTTAGAGCCTTCTATAGGACTATGGTTGTGTTTACAGTATCGATAATTCCCGTTTACTCTTATCTGTCCCTCACTCCCTCGCTGTAGTCGCGACACAGTGTGGGGGAGTCAGGAACAAGTCTAAATTAATTTAATATGTTGTAACGTTAAGTTTTAAAACCTCCCGGAGGCTTCTGGGTGTATCTGAATGGATTCTGTGAGAATGAATTTACTGTACTGTATGTGTGTGTGCGTGCATGCATGTGCATGCGTGGGTTTGAGGTGGAGTGTGTGAGCTCAACCCCCCCCCCCCCCCCCCTCTCTCTTCGTCGACGTGCATGTGAGCGTGCAATTGTGTGTGTGTGCCTGTCTGAGAGCAGAGTGTGTGTGCACCTGCCAGCCAAGGCCATGTTTTTGTGTCTGATATCATGTTTTGGGAACATGTGAGAGTGTTTTGACCTCCTCTCTTCCATTTTCAACAACATTCTGATTGTTTACTCTCTGAAGTATTTTGTTTAATTTTCCTGTTCTCTTACTGTTAAGAACTCCAATACCCATAGTCCTCTATCTCCTTAGTTGCCATAACAACCTTCAATGTCATGTCATCCCATTCCTGAGCAGGACGGCTGATTAAGCCAAGGTCCTCTTTGGGCGTCTTACTGGTACTAGACACAGTGTCTAGTAACTCACTATCCCTTCCTCACTGCTATACTGTATGTGTACAGTGTATGATTTAAAGCCCTTTTTCATTGATTTAAATAATTTAAATTATTTTATTATAACTGTTATGTCACAACTATAAGTTGTAACAAAAGGGGAGTGTTTAAGGATTCATTTTGATTTTAATTTAATTTTGATTTGATTTTAATTTATTTGGTTTTTCATTGATTTAAGATTTATTTGAAACTTAATTTGAAATGTTTCTGTTACATGGGCTGACGGTGACGGAGGAGGAGCAGTGTGGGGAAGGAGAATCGGGTCATCATCGAAAACCACCTGACTGATGGGGTGCAGACGAACCACAACCTGAGGCCAGGCCAGCAGTGCATGCCAATCCACCGCAGCGGCACGATGTAAAAATCGTGCCTGGTCGGTGAGTTCCTGTTGCACTGTTGTGATGCCATGTGTAGTACAAACACTATCATGATGAACTAAATTGTTTTGGAAACAGTAAACTGGCCAAGTCCTCTGCCCCGTATAGGAACTACCTGAGAAGAGACCCAGAAGCAACCCCACATCAACTGCATCCTGCGTCCTCCTCCCTCACGTCTCTACAATGCCCCACCACGTCATCATCATCATCATCATCATCATCATCATCATCGTCATCATCATCATCATCACCGTCATCACCGACTTTTCAATTCATCTTTTATTTGTTTTCTTTCTTTATTTGTCTTCATTCATCTGTACAAACGATGAATGATGTGTCACATTTCTTTAAACTTTAAGGATTTATTCCAGTTCCCTTTAAAAAAAATATTACAGTCCTTTTCGAAATTTGAATTTATAAATATTATTAAAGTCTTCATAATATTATTATTATTATTACCCTCATAAAATGTTTAATATGGAGGTCATATGAACCTCATACAAATATGAAAAGGATAGATTGTTAGGATAAATTATGATACATAATTATGTTATTGGTGTATGAGTCTCATATGACCATATAAAGGCATAATATGAACTGAACGTACAGTATATAAGAGACCACATTTTGGTCGCATACTGTAGGTTCAGGCAAACTGATTAAAGGTCATAATAACTTTGAATGCCCTGAATAGAATCATGTTTTGGTTTATACTGTATGTCACCAGACTCACTGTCTTCCTCTGTCTGATATAAGTCACTAGTGGTGGAAAACACTACGTGGCACTTTCTTCCTGTTACTTCCTTGTTATGATATGGGAACGAATCAATATGTTCCACGCTTCTTACTGTCATAAACTGTATGTCTTTATATACTGAATGTAACTTCCATTTTGGGAGAGAGAATGCTCGACCTACCGTTAGGGTGGGGAGAGATTTAGAACTGTCTGTCTACCTTGTCTGTCTCTCCTCAATACAGCAATCTAAGATCAGTCCTTTGGCTCGTCTCTTCTTATTTTGGTTATGGATTTTATCCATAATCCATATTTATTTAACATTAATATTAATTTACATTTCAGCGGCATAGATAAAGCTATTTGTGAAACAAAGGGGGGCCTAAAAACTCAAGTTGAAAGGCATTTTTCTGCTGACATGTGACTTTTTTGTGGGACATATTTTGTGGGATATAATTTTGTTTCATACACAGCCCATGTACATTCTAAAAAAAAAAAAAAAAGTAGGCCTAATTGAAAGTAATTTGATTACTTTGCAAATTACATTTCTCCAGGGGTAATAATGTAATTGGATCAAATTACTGCTGTGGCAAATTACATGTAATTCTATAAATTACGCTTTCAAAGTAATTGACCCAACACTGCACAAACACACACACACACACACACACACACACACACACACACACACACACACACACACACACACACACACACACACAGCGCGCGCGCGCGCAAGCAAGCACGCATGCGCATGTACACGCACACGGGCACACACGCACGCGCACGCAAACGCACACAGCGCCGGACTCATCCTTGCTCCTCATCCTTGCCAATGGAGGAAACACACACACACACACACACACACACACACACATACTGTACACACAAACTCGCACTCGCACACGCACACGCACGCCAAACACACACGCATGTGCAGTTGTGCACGCACACGCACACTGTCACAGAAGACAGTAGTCATGTTTCCATAAACGTATTCAAATATAGGAAGCAAATTATCAGAAATGCGCATTAAGACAAAGCGAATTTAGCCTGTTTCCATTTGCGGATGTCATTCGAATTAGCGACGGTCGCATGAGCCGACTCAGCGCCTCCGCACGGTCCAGCTGAACACAGCGAAGCGCTCCCTACCTCCTTGCCCACCACTGGTTCTGTCGGACGTTGTCTTTGCACAACTGTAAAGAGCTACAGCTGGCAGCCTGGCACGTTGTGAAAACGGGAGGAATTTACACACAGTCCGTGTCACTCTGTAACAACCGGTTTGTTTTGAGGGCTAACGCTATACAATGGACGTTAAGCGGCAGGGGAAAGTGTCAACTTGGAGGACGATGGTCCGTACCGGAACGTCATCATTTATTTGCATTCATTAATTTGGCTGACCCGTTTCCATTCACTAATGCGCATTTAGTTTTTTCGATAAAGCCTTAATGCACATTAAGCGCCACTAGTTACACATGCTGGCAATGAAGGCCTAGACAAGTAGAACATTTCAAGCATTCCGCTTCCAAATTGGCATAATTTGGTGCTATTTGAGAGCAATTAGTCTAGTTTAGACATATTTTTAGCTTGTAGATCTGCTATTTTCACTGTAATCGATGGCCGAAACACACACACACACACACACACACACACACACACACACACACACACACACACACACACACACACACACACACACACACACACACACACACACACACAAAGTGCCCATCCACATGAGCCATGCTTTGTCCTCTCATCCTGGTGTTGGTAAAAGTCACCTGATCCATGACATTTATCAAAGTGACTGTTGGCCAAAATCCCGACAGCCCCACAGTTGCTTTGACTGCATGTGTCAAAGGGTTTACAGGCCACATTGGTGGCATATGGACCTACACTTCATTCAGCATTCCAACTACCTTAAACAAAAGAACCAGTTCAGTTTGTATGAAAAGCCTCTCCAAAGTGCTTAAGATCCTAATCATTGATGGCATTTTTTACACAACCTTTCATCACCTCAGAGCATTTAAAAGATCAGGGAATGTCCTGGCACACCTTTGGGTGGAATTTCAGTCATTGCTATTGGTGATGGTTTTTCAACTAAAACTGGTGATGAAGCTGTGCATTCACACCATCAACTGGTTATGCTGCATGAGCAGGTTCTCTGTGGGCCCAGCACTTCAACCCTAATGAACTCATTGAGATGAGATAAGAATCCACATTATGCTGAGGCTCTTTCTTGCATTCAAACTGGAGACTGGACAGCCGGGGTCATCCTGATGTTCCCCAGGTTCTATGATCCCTGGGTTCCATGTTCCCCACTCACCTTAAAGGAGTAGTTCACCCCCAAAATGACTTTCTTACTATTGATTACTCACCCCATGGAGACTTGAGTTCAATACTATTTTTTTGTATTTGTCGCATTGCTAAGACAAAAATGTGATTATCGTTCATCTACCTCCATTGATTCCGGATGCGGACCCAAATGCATTTGGGTCCCCATCCACAATCAATGGGGCTACATTTTATTGCAATCAAATTATTTTCTTAGCAATGCGACAAAAACAAAAGATATTATTGAACTCAAGTCTCCATGGCGTGAGTAATCAATAGAAAAAAACAACTAATTTGGGGGGTGAACTACTCCTTTAAGGTTAAGGTTAGCAGACACGTGCACACATAGGCATCAAAGGGGGCCTGAGCCCCTGCGCTTTTATCCATCTGTAAAAAGTGCCCTCTCCAGACCATGAATGCAGTTTTGCAAGGGCATGCAAATGCCATCTTTCCATGCCATATCTGAAGGCAGCATTCAAGAGAATTGCCTTGTCCAAACTCTCTTGAACTTGAAGAAATCCATGCCGTTACGCCACATCTCCAGTATTCACTTGCTTATACTTAGTTCAGTGTTGTATCAAGCACTGAGAATAGCTGACCTCTGAGCTCACAAGGCGTCACAGCGTGACGCGTTGTGAGCTTGGAGATCTGCTATTTTCGAGATTTCCACTCAAAGGCACTTTGGCACTCATGTACATTGTATACATGTATATTGGCTATTTTCACTAAATAGGTCTGTGCGTGCATGCATGTGTGCGTGCGTGCGTGCATGCGTGTGTGCGTGCATGCGTGCGTGCGTGCGTGCGTGCGTGCGTGCGTGCGTGAATGCGTGCGTGCATCCTTCAGGGGCCAGGAATGAACACCTGGGAGAGCTGGACTCTCAGCTTTGGCAGAGTGGAAATCTGAAAACGCCCGACAATAAGCTTACAGTAATGTTATAGCTCACAATGCCCTTGTGTGAGCTTGAGTAAAAAATCTGCTATTTTAATAAGAGTAAGACATAAGAGTAAAACGTATTTTTGTTCGGTTTCCTTTCAGACAATGCAGTGGTACAGCAGAACAACACCACAACACATCTAAAGACAAAATAATAAGTAATAATAAGCAATAATGACTTTAGGAAAGAGAGTGCAAAAGGCAAAAGAGAAAAGAGAATGTAAAAAGCATCCTCAGCTGTGTATGTCCATAAAGTTTGGTATATTGTATACACCCATGACATTATTTCCCCGTAGTACCGTAGCTACTGTACTTTTAGCAGTGAGTTACTTTCAGAAAGGTGTTTTCACAGCCAGACTGGAAGCAACACAGCATGATAACAACCAGGCTAACATGACAGTTTAAACCAGTGGTTCCCAAACCTTTTGGCTCGTGACCCAAAAGAGAAGTTAGACAATCGCCCGGGACGCAAACTAGTGAAACTAGCAGATCTACAAGCTCACAACGAGTTGCGTCGTGCCACGTTTGAAAGCTCATAGATCGGTTATTTTCGCTACTTCTTAATTATTATTAAGGCCTATATATTTTATTCATGGGATTTCTTAGATGTGGTTGCTTGTATATATATATATATATATATATATATATATATATATATATATATATATATATATATATACCAGTAAGACTCCCTAATCGGGAGATAAGCGACCGTAGGTGGCTTATCTCCACAAATAGGGCAAAAATTTGTTTTTCCAAAATCTTCCTGATCCATGTTGATGACATGAGTGTAGACATGCTGTGTAGTGATATTCGTGATTTTAGGGCAAAAACTGTAGGAGCAGTGTCCAAAAATGTGTTTTAAAAATCGGCCTGAAGGTGGCGCTAGAATAGGGCCATGTGAGAAATGAGGGGTGGGGTCTCCGCGTTGCCTTGGCGGACGAATAGGTACCGGCCCCGGCTCTCCCGGACGCTCCTAGCCCGAGTTACGGCATTTTATGTGCGCTGCAGTGGCAGGGGGTCCTCCACTGGGGGCGCCACCACTTTTGCATCCGTTCTGGAGCACCAGGAGTCGGTGGTCCCCGGGAAATCCCCGTGAGCAGCCCCGTTGGGGTGGTCATTTGGTCATTTTTGCACATTTGTTCATTTTTTACATCTGGGGGTCCCCCAGGGGGCTCCGGGGGTCCTTGGAGGTTGTAGTTTGGCAGGCAAGGAGTGTGTGTGTAAAATCTGGCATGGATCGGGTCAACGGGTGCGGAGATATAAGCAGGGAAAAAGTGTGACGTGTGACGTGTGAGCACATTTGGTCATTTTTTACATCTGGGGGTACCCCAGGGACCTGGGGGTCCCTGGGGTTTGTAGATTTGCTATTTTCACTGTAATCACTGGAGGAAACACACACGCACGCACACACACACACACACACACACACACACACACAAACACACACACACACACTCACTATGGCGGCTTTTCCGTGCCAGCTAAGCGAAGCGACGCATGTGTGCCAAATGGCTTTTTGTTTACATATGCGTGCGTGCATGCATGCGTTAGTTCTGCTCCAGTGGCACTCCGGGGCACACGTTGCGCTGCATCAAAGCGTCTGGACGCATCGCGTCTTTACACGATGGTTCCGCGAAGGTACGCGTGACATGTCATGTAAAAAAAAAAAAAAAAAAAAAAATCTCAGATTTTTTTTTTTTTTTTTTTACAGAATTTAATTCTGTAAATGTACAGTGATTCTTATATCAATGGTTTAATTGTATTCGTTTTAAGCAGTAACTCATTCCAGTTCAAATACAGACCAAACCATTCAATTCTATGCCATTGCCATCCACTATTGTTGCCTGTTCCGTTGCATTTAACAATGCAGACCTAAGAGTTTAAATATATTTTACTCTGTTGTGAGTAAAAATGAATCTGATCATTATAGAAGAGGGCTTTGCACATAAAGAGTGCTGCTGCATTATATCCTATATTAATTATATGAAGAAGTAATCCATTATTTGGGGTGACGACAACCAGAATGCAGAATAGACTATCATTAGTTGGCTGAGAATAATGCCACAATGGTTTAAATGATCTAATGTAACTTTGAGAAGCGCAGAGCTGGTCAGAGTCCAATCAGACCAGCTGCGGGAGTGCTAATTGGGTTGACTCGTTGACCTAGGCCTACTTAATTGCGCTATTCGGTGTATAATTGAAAAATGGAAATGCAATGACAGTAGGCCTATTAATTCATTTATAAAAATATCAAAATTCATTCAATTTGTCCACACAGTGTGGAAGGAAGACAGACAGACAGACAGACAGACAGACAGACAGACAGACAGACAGACAGACAGACAGACAGACAGACAGTGATTTATCCAGATGCTTTGCCATTAGGCTACTCACACGGAGTAATGTAATGAATATGCTGACAGACAGACAGAATGAAAAGAGTCCACGAATAGGCCCTCCTCCTCCTCCTCCTCCTCGGCTGCGCGATCCCGCCAGCAGCGTCAGTTCTGCAAATGCTAAGGTATGGTAACATGGCTGTTGTTTTGCACGTGTGAAGGAAGGCACTCATGCAATACACCAGTCATGTTGCCAATACTTAGCAACAAGCATGATGAATTCATTTTAAGAAGTACATTTTATTATTTTCTCCTGTAATCAAGGTACGGTAGCTACCATACCCATGTGCGCCTCTGTAGTCTACTCCACTTGCTGCCTCGCTCGCATCCATTGGTGCGTTATGCATTTTTTCCGACTTTCACTATTTTAAGCTCTAACTCATTCATGAACACAGGGTCCATTTGGTTTCATCTTATGTTCTAAATAAAATAAAGGTTAACGTCAGTCTTGCCTGACTTTCATGGGGGCAGAGGTATAGGCCTACTTTTTCTTTTTTTTTTTTTTTTTCGGTGATATGCACGGCAGCACGTCATTACTTTCTTACTGACAGTGGATTTCAACCAGTGGTCCGGGGCCCCCCAGTGGTTCTTGAGGGGGTGCCAGGTGTCTAATGGCTATTCAATCAATCCTCTACAAGTCTCCATGATTCATGAACATTACCTCTCTCTCTCTCTCTCTCTCTCTCTCTCTCTCTCTCTCTCTCTCTCTCTCTCTCTCTCTCTCTCTCTCTCTCTCTCTCCCCCTCTCTCTATGTCTGTCTGTCTGTCTGTATATATAAAGATATTGGCGAAGCATACGTTGTGCCATTGACCGTTAAAATGTTTAATTGGCCGGTAATTATAAAGTCCACCGGCACCGGACACTGTGACCGGCTGGGAAAATGTCTCCCTTATATAGGCTATTTTATCATGTGGCTCCCTTTGGGCTATTTTATCAGATTTAAGCCTATTATTCTTATTATTATTTGGTTAAAGTAGTAGGCTACAACCATTAAAACAAATCATAATTTTTGTATCATGATCTGTCAGCGTGGTTCTTCTGTGCTGTGTGCTGTGTGCTGTTAAAAATCAGCCTAGGCCCTATTCGTCGTACGATGGTGACGCGCGTTGAAAATATCAGAGCTACAAGCTCACGCAATTCACCACGCTATGAGCTTGTATATCTGCTATAGATACGCAACACGGGGCGAGCTGCCTGCAGCTCTAGCGCTTGTCCCAAATCAGCGCTGTCTTGTTCGCTGGAGACCCTGCAGAGTCGGGGTTTACCAGTGGCGTCAGTTCAGCAAAAGCTAAGGTATGGCAACATGACTGGTGTCTTGCACGCGCGCCCTCGCGTGCGTGCAAGACACCAGTCATGTTGCCATACCTTAGCAACAGACATGATGAAAAGTACATTTTATTATTTCATCCATCCATTCATTACACATCCATTACACATGCAGTGTCAGCGTTACACTTGTCAAGCCGACATTTCATTGAATTCATAGGGTATTTATTTTTGTTCGATATGATTACAGTATATTGAGTCTACAGCAGTGGGTCTCAACCAGTGGTCCGGGGACCACCAGTGCTGTGTTGGTCCTTGAGGGGTTAGGGTTTCCATGCAGGTGATCTCCAGTTAAAATATGGAGAGTAACCAAACGGAACTATATAGACCCTTAACTCTTGAGAGCGTAAAATGAAACCAAATGGACCCTGCCTGCCTTGGTTTTGTACTGCGCCGTTGGTTCGTTCTGGGCGAGCGGTTGTTTTTTGTGCAACTAAAATACTCCTGTGCACATTACATTGGCGTAGGCCTATAGGAAAAAATAAATAAAGCCAAGGAGAACTATTAACGGCGAAACACAGGCCCACGAACAAAATATTTATATAGCCTAGCGAATAGGCCTATATTTGTTTAATTTCGCCGTTTTAAAGCACCATGCTGGCGAGGAGGCTGCGCAAAAAAAATGATTGTGCTGTCAAACAATGAAACTATATGGAATCTATGAAGGTTGTGGGGATCCCTGCTTCATCTCTCTCGCCTGTGACACCACGCAAAGCGTTTCGGGGTATTCCGAGTTTTGCACGATCTGATCATCTGCTTCAAATACCACCAGTGGTCCTTGAGGCTTGAGGTGGTCCACAATCCCCAGCTTATTAATGATGGAGTTGGACAGTTGGTAACCAAATGGACCTCGGCGCTTGCCGAGATCTCTCTCTCTCTCTCTCTCTCTCTCTCTCTCTCTCTCTCTCTCTCTCTCTCTCTCTCTCTCTCTCTCTCTGCTCTCACTGGGCGCAGTGGGGCAAAGTAACTAAGTAGATTTACTTATAGGCCTACTGTATACTCAAGTAAAATGTTGAGGTAATTAAAAGATATGATTAGGCCTATTATATTATAAAACATCCATTGATCCACTTTAGCCGTACGTTTTATGCCTATATGCCTATAACAAGACAACTAAAGGAAAGAGAGAGAGGGGGAGGGGTTATTATTACCCTTATTACTATACTACTAACTAGGTAACCTCGCACACCAGGCTTTACTAACTAGGCAAGGGGCTGCCTCTCCGCTGAGCGCATGCATGCATTGCTGCGTGACAGACAGACAGACAGACAGACAGACAGACAGACAGACAGACAGACAGACCTGGCCCTATTGCGAAGGGCAAATGCGTTGTACAGTAGTTATCTAAACCGGAGCATGGAGGAGCTTGGAACATGCATGGTACAAAAAAAATGGCGGAATGGCAGAGAATCTATGCAGATTAGCAGTAGGCCTAAATGGTGAGGCCACATTCTCATAATATAATTCGGTTTAGTCGTGCGAATGGGAGGGGTGAAGTTGCCACATTCTTGCATATTTAATTGATACGTTTGCGCTCGCACTGCACTTTGTCATCCGAAACAAGGAATCGTCCGTGCACGTCTGTCCAGGGACATGAATGTATCCAAGCTGCATAATAATGCCTCCTCCATCTCCCTGTGTGTAACCGCAGGACCCCCGCAAGCGCCGCATTAGCCTATTTATCAGCGGTCAACGTTCGTAAACGGGCAATCAAAAAATAAAACCAGCGGCGGCGGGAGAGTCTCGCAAAATCTACCAGCAATAAACCAGACAGAAAATACTTTAGCAAGATATGAATATCTACGAAGAGGACAACGTGTCTCTCTCTCTCTCTCTCTCTCTCTCTCTCTCTCTCTCTCTCTCTCTCTCTGCCCCTCGTCTTGCCCTCCGCTGGCTCACTCGCTGCGCAAAAGCGTCTCCATTTGGACATGATTTGGCACAGAGAGCAGCGCGCGCGAGCTAGGGCGAGAGACCCACACATCGGCCTATATTATATTAGCCTATAGCCTATTATATGATATACAAGTGACTCCAGAAGCACTTTCCTTTCATCTAAATGTGAGCAACTCCTCACAAATAATACACTATGTGCGATGGAGGGAGGGGTGATCAGAAATTAAATCAATGAGGGGAGGAGGCGGCCAGAATGGTCAGAAATCTAATGTAACCTAACCCTAACCCAAAGCCCGATACATAATTGACAATTGGAGACCGGCCCGGCCCGAAGACCGACATTTTTCTAAACAAGCTTAATTGCAGAGTGCGTGTAGCGGCGGCCTTTTGTTTTCATTACATTTTAAATATTGGTGAAGAACAGAGACATGATACCCCTTTCCAACTCTCTTTATTCAATTGTGAAACAGGTCCCGACTCCCGAGGACAATTTAACAATGAACAATCCTTTGAGTTTGCGTTGTGCGACATTTGTGCAATTAAAATAAACAATCTCAAGTTAAGTATGTGTATAAAATATTAGAATGAATAGCCTTAATCAGTCAAGCAACGAAACATTCCCATTCCCTGGTTAAATTAAAGTATATAAATAGGCTAAACAAATAAAATAAACAGCATTTGTTATTTTAGTCCGTAACACAGCACTTTTCTTTGTATGAATCAACACTTATTCGTTCAGTTTAATAGTCCCAAAAATCCAGCGCTGGGCGCAAGGCCGCGCCGGGAGGCCGCACCGGCGAATAATCCAATCAGACAGCAAGCAGCTGAAATTAAATAAAATACATTTATAAATAAATGATAAGATCACAAGAGACCAAGATGACTACATTCTACGTTGGCCATTGGGTATATATTGCCAACAGTTAAAGGCTAGGCTGTACTCACCGATCTTATAAATTGTGATGAAGAAAATCGTTCAACGATGTCCTTCGCTCGGAGATGGTTCTGCCCGCAGCGATGAAAACCCGTTCACTGGAACTGCTGCTGGCCGGGATGCAAAGCACAGATCTTGCCAATTTTTTTCTTTATTTATTTTTCTCAAGCCCGACCCAGCCCAAAGCCCGACATGTGCGTGACAAATTGAGCCCGGCAGGCCAGGCCGCTGCTCAGAGCTGAAGTTAAATAAACAAAACAAACAAATAACGAAATAAAGGTCTAAACACAACATAACTGAACAGAACTAAACAAATAATAAATAAAGCAATTTAACTGACAACTTAACCAGAAGGCAGCCATTCCGAAGGGCTCAATTTAGGAACACCAAACAAAACAAAAACAGTTAAATAAATAAATAAATAAATATAAATAAATTAACGAAATATGTATAGTCTCAATCAGTCAAGGATTAAAACATTTGGTTAAAATGCAAATATAAAAATGGGCAAAACAAATAAAATAACCAGCATCTGTTATTTTAGTCCATAAACACAACACACTTCTACTTAATATATTAGTCCCAACCAGCAGGGCGCAAGGCCGTGACTCATGCATGCGCTGATCTGAAAGTTACATTTCAACATCACATCATCGCCCAAATAATAATAAATAATATATTCGGAATGGCGGGGTGTTTCCAGAAAATGAAACGAAATCTATTTGGTTTCACTTTATACTCTAAAGATTTAAAAGATCCATTTGGTTAACAACTCTCCATAATTTAGCTGTGGACCACTTGGAACTTCCCCCAAGGACCAACGGTGGTCCTTGGCCAACGGTGGTCCTTGGGGGGGGACCACCAGGACCACCAACTCACCAAAGGACCACCGGTGGTCCTTGAGGGTCTGTATTTTATCCCAATTCAAATAGGCCTATATAAAGCAAATTTGCTACGTCAGCCAAGGAGCACAGAGAGCATGAACCCACAGTGGAGACAGACCAACGCATGCTCGCATGAACGTCTGGATGTTTTATTTGATATACACGTCTACACACACACACGCAGGTTTAGCGCTGAGAATCAAATGGGTGGCACACATCTCACACGTGCGTTCCAGAGCAGAGCAACAAGTCAATCACGCGTACAGTTCATAGCGGCGCTGCATTTGACCGTGTCGTCTCACGCATGATGGCCACATGGCCATTAGATGTATGCGTGCGTTAACACATGCGTTCGCCACAAACGCCTAACACTACGCGACCTCGCGTTCCCCTGTGAGGCACAAAAGAGAAGGCACACGGGGACGCGTGACGGCGACGTTTGCGCGTTATGATTCAAAAGCCATTTGAAAATGACAGGAGACGTTCATGCGTTCAGTACAACACAGATAAAATCGAATGCGTGCGCGCGAGTGTAGCAACGTCCATGTGGCACGATTTGCGCTCGATACACTCACACACACACGCGCGCACACACACACACACACACACACACACACACACACACACACACACACACACACACACACACACACACACACACACACACAACCCACACTGGACATTGTCCACATTCTCTAACTGGTCGAGACATGTCAAAAACCGATCAGTGACGAAGATGCACTGCTGACATACTGTAACTCCCAGGATGGTGAAACTTATTTTGTTCCTTGGAGATGGCGATTTAAAGTCCACTGGCTTTTGTGAACACCTCAGACAGTTTTTAAGTTTAAAGAGCTTTATTTTTATTGGCATGAGAAAAAGTCACTTCAAACACTTACATATCATACATATCATACAATGTAAATGTTATCTCGGATCCTAATGCAACTCCACATACAAGCCTGGGCCATTTGCGCCAAACTACATTTAGTAGTAGTATTTTTTGTAAAAAAAAACTTTTGCTTTTACAGATCACTGCACATTATCTTTAGGATTATGTCTGTGATCAAGATGTATCACTTTGATTTTCCAGATTCTGTTCCAATGGCTATGACGGGAACGTGTCATCATTTCGACATAGCATCTTTTCGACGGCACACATTTTCGCCACGGGTGAATGTTAACCTGTTGAAATGCTAACCTGCCGACGCTGGTGAATGCTAACTTGGTGAACGTTAACCACTATGCCTAAACCTAACCCAAACCCTAACCCTAACCTCAGTAAAACTAAAGCTAACCCTTAGTCGAAATGATGGGCCATCGAAAAAGCTAGATTTCCCCGGCTATGACTGCCTGCAGGCTCTGGGTAGGCAACCCGGCCTGGCAGAGACCTGTGCTCCTCTGAGCATACTTGTCTGGTTTAGTTTTTATTTTGTGAAAAGTTTAGTTTTCATTAGTTTTAGTGTTCTTTTTAGTTTTGTGTTGGTTGTTAGGGGCGATTCAGCGATTGAGAAAGATCAGAATAATAACATATCTACAAGCTCACAATGCGTCTCGATGTGACACATTGTGAGCTTGAAGTGGGCTTGTAGATCATCAATTTTTGATCATCTTTTTAAGAAACATGTTGGATTTTTTGACAGTAGGCTACTCCCACACATTTTGTAAAAAAACATTGTGCAAATCGGTATCTTTATAGTCATTTTAACAAAATGGGCTTTCTGATTTTTCACATTCCATCCTGATTGGCTAAGATCTAAAGTTTCGGTAGTGGCCATGCAGTTTTGATCAAAATTCCAAAAATCATAAACGCAGCCTCCGATTGCGGTGAAACTTTGCACACACATTCACACTATGTTGAGGAACAAATGCCACTCCTTTAACACTGCCCTACCATAGCACAAGCTGGAGGCCGAATTTTAAAAATTGTTTTCCAAACATCATGCAAATTGGTGATCAAGAAGGTTTTTCATTTTCAATCCTGAATGGGGAATTCCTAACAATGCTGGCACACAATAACCTACCTGACCTGGCGGAGAACTGTGCTCAGAGGACCACCTTTTCTAGTTCCACATCAGCTCTGTTAAGTCATTGGTCAACTTCCCCTCACACCCCCTACAGTTTCAACTACACCAACCCCCCCAGCTGAATATAAAGACGCTCACTTTGCCACAGTTCGACCAGTTCGACCTGCATGCACCGAGCCACTGCTGACTTCTTAGACAACTGCTACAAAACCACAGGTAAGGGATATAATATGGAGTGAATGTGGGGAGGGTTAGTGTGTTTCTTTGTCTTTTGTGTGTGTGTGTGTGTGTGTGTGTGTGTGTGTGTGTGTGTGTGTGTGTGTGTGTGTGTGTGTGTGTGTGTGTGTGTGTGTGTGTGTGTGTGTGTGTGTGTGTGTGTGTGTGTGTGTGAACCCCAGCATACAGGGCCATGCACAGACATGTTTTGATGACAGGTTCTCAAGCTAAACAAGGTCTCTCACCAACACACATTATTCCTACTCTGCTCATTCCACCACCATCCATTATAACACCAAAATGTCAGAACAGAGTTGTGTTATTATCATACTGGACATGCATTATTATAGAACATGACTCAACTGTTCTCTTCATGTTAAGTGGTGCAGAGTAATGAAAATGTTACAATCTCCCCATGTTAAAAATTATGTCCACACAGATGGTTCAGAACTGTCTCCAGTCAACCACTAACTGTGTTTTACATCAGATACAGAGTTTGAAATTCTACTTTTATACTTTTTAAGTAATGACATTTCGGTATTGAGAGGGACACATATCCTCATCATGAATGGAAAGAGTGTGTTTGTGTGTGAAAGAAAGTGTCAATGATTCTGCCTTATTGGTTTCTAAAGAGTCTCTGTTGAACCAAGTCTTTGAGGAACTGTGGAAGTGGCAACAGTGACTTCAGCTTCCTGCTGCTTAATTGTCCTGTAGTCAAACAACATGAGGGTTCCTCTTTGCTTGGTCACTGGTCAAGTGAAGTCACCTTTATTTGTATAGCAAATTTAAAAACAACAGTAGTGTACCCAATGTGCTTTCTATTAGAAATAGCATGAAACAACAAAATTCAACATGAATGGGATTATGATCCTGTAAAATAAATGCTCCTCTGTGTGCTAAATATGACCACCTCTACTGGGTGAAGCTGAAACCTGGTTTCCCCAGTTGGAATCATACAAGGTCTTTATTATTATGAGCACCCTGACCTCCAACATGTAGCCAGCAAGCCACTGACTCAATGTAGCCTACCTGTGCAAACAAAATGGTGGCTAAATTTCATATTTAGGCTTAAAGGCAATGGCCATTTTGTTCTCTTAATGTGGCAGAAGGGCAACCCCGACATCCACTGTTGGAATATGAAGCCTTGTTTTATTTAGAACACACTTTCAATTCTTGCAAATCTCAAAGTGCTACAAGGTTGAAAAAGGGCAACCAAACAAGTTTGAAATCTGAATTATAATCGACACAATACAGACATAACCTACATTACAATATCCAATCCGATGAGCGATGTTGACTCAAGTCATCGATATCAACTGAGACTAATCAACTGTGAGCTTTGGTTTCTCAAACAAGACATTTCTCATCGTTGTTTTATTTGAAACATTTCCATTTCAGACCTGACATGACAGAAAAGATGAGATGCTGATCTGGTGAAGCAGGGTTGTTATGAACATCAGAGACACTCATTACACCATCTGTTATCAGCTGGTCTGATTGAACAACACAATGGTAAGTTTGAGTAGTTTTTCCTGTGTCAAATAATGCTGGACCAACCTGACTTGATACACATTTTCATATGCATGTGTTACTGTAAAGGTTGACCAAGGGCCAAGGCTCCAAAAAGTTGACAAATCCAGAGATGCACAGTTTGGGGTTTTTATTGTACCCAAAACATCCTCCACCAACAGGTTCAGTGCAAAAATAGTGAAGGCCTTTAAATAACCAAATACAACTTTACAAAAATAAGGAAAATGAAAATATACTTGACAGCAAAAGAAACAAAAGAAAACAAACTAGGAACTTGTTGTCTGTAATTGTCCAAGCTGTTTAATTTCCCAGCCTCATCTTTAAAGGACAACTTTGTTTTTTTACAACAAGGGTTCATATTTTAGATTGTAATTAGAGAAAAGAAAAAGTGAGTGTTAAAATGTTTTCATTTACTTCGTTCTATTGTTTTATCGTGTTTACCGTGCTAAAATGTGGGGCATGCTTACGCATGGGGGCATGCGTACAAGTGGCTAAATATGTATTTTTAGACACAATAAGCCAGCAGTTTCTTTATTGCTATTTAGAGTAATACTTCTAGCCCCCATAAGTCACATCCAACCATGAAAGGTTGCGTTGTATCTTGGGAATGGGCTTATTTTGTGTAAAATGACATATTTAGCCACTTGTACGCATGCCCCCAACCACTGAAATAAGAATCTCTAAAACAATAGAAAGAAGTAAATGAAGAAATAATTTTAACACTCATCTTTTATATTCTTTAATTACAATCTAAAATATGAACCCTTGTTGTAAACAACTAAAGTTGTCCTTTAAGGACAGGTGCCAATGAAACAGACAGGATAGGATTAGTCAGGACACCATGTACCATAAAACCAGTAAAACACATGACTAACATTGGTCTAATAGCTGACATAGATGCTCTACAGTGATATGATCCAAACCACATGCTTTGTTATCAACAAGCAAATCAATATCATCAGACACCTCATGTGACCTAAAGGTATTGTGGGCGATACCTTTATAAAAAAAAGCTTGTCGCAATAAAAGGTCAATACAGGTATACCGGTAGTCTGCAATCTGATGAAACATATGAACTTATGTCCTTAACTAGTAGGTCAACAATTCTGTTGTGTCTAGCAATGTACATTCCCTCATTTACACAGCAGCCATTCAGAATACTGTATGTGATAGAGTTTCAGTAACTGGATTGTGGTCATTGTGCAGACAATAAGGAGGAAATGTATTAGTGTACCACAGAGAAAGATTGAGTCTGGTTGGAAGGACCTGAAATCTGGCTTTGACTGTAAAGGTGACTAATGTGCATAATTGCGACCGTATATAAGGTATATATCACTGGCCAGATGGCCAAGACATGGCCCATATCTGTGTGGGTGGTTCAGATAGGGATCTCCATGTGGGGACTGCCCATAAGTGCGAAATCTCATTAGTCCTACTTCTCATTAGTCCGAATTTAGTTAGGCTTAGGTTTTAGGGTTAGGCTTAGACATAGTTTTACTGAGGTTAGGGTTAGGTTTAGGTTTAGGCATAGTATTTTCACCAGGTTAACATCACCAGATTCTGACTAATGGGATGTAGGAACAATGAGATATCGGACCAATGCCATGGCACCCTCCATGATGTCATGTGGGAACCACTCTAACAGAATCCCTTTTATGCCCATATATGGAGATCTCTGATGTCATCAATATTAAGCCCATATCTAACAGGACTTCATATGGGAATGCCCATATATGGAGGAAGACAGCAGGTATCTGTGTGGCTGGTTCAGACGGATGTATTGGCATGAAAGGGATGTACTATATGTAGTACATGGATCTCCATATATGGGTACCAGGGGTCTCCATATATGGGTAACTGGTCCGATATACAGTACATGACTGGCCAGATGGCCAAGAATTGGCATGACCTCGCCCTGAGGCGTCTTACTAGTTTATATTGTTGAGAGACAGTGTTATCTGCAGCAGGAGATCCTTGTAGTGTTAAACCAGTCCAGTGTTGTTGCTGTGTTTTGCTGTTGTAACATTACAAGGTACCTCTGTGCATTAAGTAAGCCTTGCCGAGCCATGAGGCCCATAGAGTCTATCTCCTGTTTCTGTAGCGTGAGGCAGCTTGATGTACAAGTACACCCCCTGGACATGACGCTAGTATGTCACAACCTCTGTGCATTGACTGTTGCTAAATAATGTTCTGAATCAATAACAGTAGTCCTTACTGAGATCAAACAGTTGGTAATAATGTCCTCAGAAACTGCTACAGTGTCAGAGTCAGGTCCTACCCAGCGCAGGGATAGTCCAGTTCTCACACAGAGGTCATTGAGGTCAAACCCAGTAGCATGTGTGTCCATTTTAAAGGAGTAGTTCAACCGAATTGACTTTTTTCTATTGAGACTTGGAGACTTGAGTTCAATAATGTGTTTTGTTTTTTGTCGCATTCCTAAGACAACAATTTGATTACGATGAATTAACCCCCATTGATTCCGAATGGGGATCCAAATAGGTCCCCATCAAGTCTCCATGGCGTGAGTAGTCAATAGAAAAAAAAGTCAATTTGAGGTGAACTACTCCTTTAAGGCTGGGCTTTCTTTTGAACCCCAGGAAACGTGGCTCGCCCTCTCTTGCAAGGGGCACTTTACACATTCTCTAGTGGTTAAGGCACGTCAAACACTGTTCAGAGACAAAGATACTTCAGGGCAATGTTGACATCTCAGAAACTTATTATGTCCAAGTAAATAGCTCTGTTTATAGGGAGAAAGTGTTTCAAACTTTTTTTGTTTTCAAAGGTGGATAGAATAGCTGAAATATTGTATATTTGTCAAATACTGTAGGTCAAACAATGGCTTTACCTACAGTAATAGGTTGATATTTAACGTTGATAATGTTGATGTTACTGTATTAATGCATTAGTAATGTTTCATGAACTTATGACATGCACTGACGAGCCCCATTTGTGCTGATTGAGAAAAGTGGTTGGATTACAAACTACAGAGCAGAACACATGAATGTACACAGGTTTACTGGGAACTAATCAGAAATTCTACAAATTACTTACAAAGCTATAAAATAGCAGTCAATCAATACAATCTAAAGCAGTGTTTCCAAAACGTTTTAGCTGGAGACCTAAAAGAGAAATTAGACGTTTGACCGGGAGCCACACTAGTGAAAACAGCACATCTACAAGCTCACAACGCGTTGCGAGCTTGCAGATCGTCTATTTTCAATACTTGTGTCTAACAATGTACTTTTTAAACAATTGTTTTCTAATTTATGGAATGTCTTAGATTTGTCATTGTTATTATATAGTGTATATCATTATCATTATTCCTACTCTGCTCATTCCACCACCATCCATTATCACACCAAAATGTCAGAACAGAGTTGTGTTATTATCATACTGGACATGCATTATTATAGAACATGACTCAACACACCGTAACAAACCATTTGTAATGTTCTGTTCTCTTTATGTTAAGTGGTGCAGAGTAAAGAAACAATTTCCCCATGTTAATAATTATGTCCAGAGGGTTCAGAACTGTCTCCAGTCAACCACAAACTGTGTTTTACATCAGATATGGAGTTGGGAATTCTATAATCTACGAAGAGTTCATTTGCAAAAACAGATAAAAGCCATTTTGGGAAAAAATGAGATGACTATTGTAAATAATGGTTAAGTTAGAGTTTTATTAGAATATAAAATCAATTTTGTTGTTAAGGCAGATATATCCCATTCTAAACGCCCTCAAAGATCAGGTTTTGTAGCAAAAACAGACAAGTGACATAGCTCTTTGTTTGCAGAAACAGATAAATCCATTGGGCAGTGTGTTTAGACCACATGATCCAAGATGGTGCCCCATTATGCACCAAACTTGTCTCAAACATTGTTCAGGGGTCTGCCATGAGGATAGTCAAACCAGGGGCCATGTGTGGCCCCCAGGGGCCATGTGTGCAGAGGCGCACTGTTGCCCCATTATGCACCAAACTTCTCTCAAAGACTATTCCAGGGGTCTGTTATGAAGATAGTCACACCAGGGGCCATGTGTGGCTCCCAGGGGCCAATTGTGGCCCCCAGGGGCCTCTGGGTGCCTTAGGCGCACTGTTGCCGCATTATGCACACTGTTGCCCCATTATGCACCAAAAGTGTCTCAAACACTGTTCAGGGGTCTGCCATGAGGAAAGTCACACCAGGGGCCATGTGTGGCTCCCAGGGGCCATGTGTGGCTCCCAGGGGCCATGTGTGGCCCCCAGGGGCCTCTGGGTGCCTTAGGCGCACTGTTGCCGCATTATGCACACTGTTGCCCCATTATTCACCAAAAGTGTCTCAAACACTGTTCAGGGGTCTGCCATGAGGAATGTCACACCAGGGGCCATGTGTGGCTCCCAGGGGCCATGTGTGGCCCCCAGGGGCCTCTGGGTGCCATAGGCACACTGTTGCCCCATTATGCACCAAACTTGTCTCAAACACTGTTCCAGGGGTCTGCCATGAAGATAGTCACACCAGGGGCCATGTGTGGCTCCCAGGGGCCATGTGTGGCCCCCAGGGGCCTCTGGGTGCCATAGACGCACTGTTGCCCCATTATGCACCAACATTTTCTCAAACAATGTTCAGGGGTCTACCATGTGGCCCCATGTGGCGTGTGGCTCCCAGTGACCCCTGATATGGTACACTGGGGCCCCTGATGTGGCCTGTGAGGTGGCCCCTGGTGTGACTATTGTCATGGTAGACCCATGAACAGTGGTTGTGCCAAGTTTGGTGCAGATTGGATCAAACGGTGCAGATCAGAGCAGCAGTGCGCCTTTGGCCCCTGGGGACACCAGGGGCCACTGATATGGCACACTGGGGCCCCTGGTTTAGCCCTTTGTGTGACTATTGTCATGGCAGACCCTTAAACAGTGTTCATGCTAAGTTTGATGCAGATTGGAGCAATGGTGTGCCTTTGGCACCCCGGGGCCCCCGGGGGCCCCTGATATGGTACACTGGGGCCCCTGGTTTAGCCCTTTGTGTGACTATTGTCATGGCAGACCCTTAAACAGTGTTCATGCTACGTTTGATGCAGATTGGAGCAATGGTGTGCCTTTGGCACCCCGGGGGCCCTTGATATGGTACACTGGGGCCCCTGATGTGGCCTGTGAGGTGGCCCCTGGTGTGACTATTGCCATGGTAGACCCCTGAACAGTGGTTGTGCCAAGTTTGGTGCAGATTGGATCAAACGGTGCACCTTTAGCACCCCAGGGGCCCCTGAGTTGTCCCCTATTGTGCCCCCTGGTGGCTATATGTGGCCCCTATAAAAGTACAGACTGCTTAAGTATGTTGTCAAAACTTTGTTTTTGCTCTC
Source organism: Nannobrachium achirus (assembly GCF_963921795.1). NCBI lineage: Eukaryota > Metazoa > Chordata > Actinopteri > Myctophiformes > Myctophidae > Nannobrachium > Nannobrachium achirus. The sequence goes on along the minus strand of NC_137810.1, from coordinate 79,122,678 downwards.
CTGTAAAATTCTGGAAATCCTTTTTGCGTCCTCGATATGGCCACATTCAATGGTGAAACATCAATTGTGGAGTTATCTGTTTTTGATAAAAAACGAGTGTTGGAGTTATCTGTTTTTGCCAAAAAACAAAGTTTAAATGAAGACAAAAACTATTTTCTAATAAAGTTACATTTTTTATGATACATCTATTTTGTTAAGTCATTTTTACTTAGTCAAATCCACCCAACTTCAGTTTGATTGATATTACTTTGAGTGCACAATAAAAAAACTGGATTTGTGAACATTTATAAAAACGGAGTTATCTGTTTTTGCAAATGAACTCTTCTTTTATACTTTTTAAGCAATTTTGTTATTGAGAGGGAGGCAAATTTCCTCATCATGAATGAAAGTGTGTGTTTGTTTGTGAAAGAAAGTGTCAATGATTCTGCCTTATTGGTTTCTAAAGAGTCTCTGTTGAAATCTCAAACTTTGAGGAACTGTGGCAACAGTGACTTCAGCTTCCTCCTGTTTGTCCTGTAGTCAAACAACATGAGGGTTCCTCTTTGCTTGGTCAAGTCAAGTCACCTTTATTTGTATAGCACATAAAACCAACAGTAGTTGACCCAACGTGCTTTCCAATACAAATAGCATAAAACAACAAAATTCTACATGAATGGGATTATGATCCAAAGCAGGGGTGGTCAGTTATGTTTTCCATGGGGCCAACAACAGAAAATACTTTGGAAGGCCGGGCCAAAAGGAAGTGCCTCCCGCAAGATGTGCTCCCCGCAAACTAAACACACAGCTTTACCTCCGACTTCAGTAAGTAAATACTTAGCAGTCCGTTTTTTGTTGAAAACCTGGCATTCGGCATCGACTTTTCTTTTTTAGCCACTTTAGCCATTTTTCATGGGTAAGGTAAGGCAAGTGGTCTTGACTTGTGACCAGTCTGACCACCTGCTTGTTGATGAGAGGGTTAGGGTTAGGGTTAGCATTGCGTCCAAAGAACGTCAAAACCAAAGAAATGCAGCTTGAGGTAAAATCTGAAAATGTGTTTATTTTGTAATTTGCCATTAACCCTACAAAGGCCGGCCAGAGTGAACCAAAGGGCTGCATACGGCTCCCAGGCCACACAATGCCCAGGTCTGCTGTAAATGCTCCTCTGTGTGCTAAATATGACCTCCTCTACTGGGTGGAGCTGAAACCTGCTTTCCCCAGTCTTTATTATTATGAACAGCACCCTGACCTCCAACATGTAGCCTGCCTGTGAAAACAAAATGGTGGCTTGAGGCAATGGCCATTTTTTTCTCTCAAACGTCTTACAGTGGCAGAAGGGAACTCCCAATATCCACTGTGGGAATGCGAAGCCTTGTATTATTTATAACACACTTTCAATTATTGCAAATCTCAAAGTACTATGCAAGGTTGAAAAACATGGCATAAAAAGGTAGCCAAAAGAGTTTGAAATCTGCATTATAATCGACATAATACAGACTTACATTACAATATCCAATCCCTCAGCCATCTGCTCAGATGTGTAGAATGCTCATTTGTTAAATGCATGCTTTATTTCTCTAAAGTTCAGTTTGTGTCTGTGTCTCTGTGTGTGCGTGTGTGTGTGTGTGTGTGTGTGTGTGTGTGTGTGTGTGTGTGTGTGTGTGTGTGTGTGTGTGTGTGTGCGTGTGCGTGTGTGTGTGTGTGTGTGTGTGTGTGTGTGTGTGAGAGAGAGAGTTTGGTTTCTCAAACAAGACATTTCTCATTGTTGTTTTATCTGAAACATTTCCATTTCAGACCTGACATGACAGAAAAGATGAGATGCTGATCTGGTGAAGCAGGGTCGTTTCAGAGACAGACATTACACCATCTGTTATGATTGAGCAACACAATGGTAAGTTTGAGTCATTTTTAATGTGTAATGCTGGACCAACATGACTTGATGGACATTTTCATGCATGTGTTTCGGAATTTGAGTATACTGTTGCCAATACCATACAATACTTAAACAAGGGGTAAATGACTGTGAGCTGGCATTGTTGAGACAAACCCGACAGGGTGATAGACTCTGATGAGTATCAGATTGAGTCTGGTCGGGAGGACCTGTAATCTGGCTTTGAATGTAAAGTTGACTAATGTGCATAATTTATATTGTTGAGAGACAGTGTTATCTGCAGCAGAGGTTCATGTCAGAACCCCCAAATAAATACCATTTGGGCCATGGACCCCCATCTGAACACATATTGTGCAAGAGACCCCATACAAGATTTGTGTTGTTAGACTGTTTATAAAGAATTATCAGGGAATTTCAGATCTACAAGTTGGCATCGCATCACAATGCATTGTGAGTTGTCGAAGGGTTATTTTGTAATAGCTGATGCATATAGTGTTAACGTGTCTGATAAATACATTCTTTGTAAACAACAACACCTCGTTTCTTATTCCTATATGAGACAAAATAATTGATCACAATTAAATCAATATGTAGATTTAGATTTTTACTGTTCTGAGAGAGGAATCAGACAAAGGTACAACATAAATAATGGTTTGTGCTCTCTCTGGCAAATGATGTTTTGACAGGAGTATAAGTATGGTCATTTGATCAGTCAATGGATGAACTGTTTAAAGTAACGTAAGTAGATAGGATGTTTCCACAAATGACAAGACAAAGAGTTCATATACGGTAGGTTCCTGGGGGAAGAGATGTCCTTGCTGGTTTCGGCATGACACTAGATGTCCCAGGCTGAGCCTTATAAACCAAAACAATTATCATTGTTTTAGGTACAGGCCCCAGACAGTAAAGGGCCGGGTTTCCCAAAGCGATTTTAGCCCATCGTAGCTCACGCATGGTCGTAGAGACCAAGCCCCGATCGTCATGTTCCCGTGTTGATATGGGTTCGGGCAGAGCGATTTATTTAGCCCACTACAACTACACCATCATTCAGATTTCACAAACAAAGTGTTTAATAAAGTCTCACACCTGTCTAAATACTGTATGGCTTTCTATAATTACCCGTATCCTCCGTTTTCTTTAGAAGCCTTTTTATGTTTATCTCAATGGGGTTGGTGCGCATGGGGAACGCCAGGAAATACATGGGAAAACAGAACGCGATCGGATAAAAAGGCTTCTTATTAAAGAACACGGAGGATATGAGTAATTATAGAATGCCGTACCGTATTTAGACAAGAGTGAGACTTTATTAAGCACTTTGTGAAATCTGAATGATGGTGTAGTTGTAGGGAAGTCGCTCTGCCCGAACAAATGTAAACACGGGAACATGACGGTCGGGGCTTGGTCTCTACGACCATGCGTGAGCTACGATGGGCTAAAATCACTTTGGGCAACTCGGCCAAGGCCTGTTCCACCAGACAGAGACCTGGCCTTGTGAATGCTGTACATGACATTATAGCATGGCACAGTCACAGCTCGGCCATAGGGTCAGATGGTCAGTTAGTCATCAATATGAATTGATATAAAGATGATATTAACCATAACAAAATATATATCAGTGTCTATACTGATATAATGCTTTATGAACCTATAGGCTGCATGGGGACCCCCTGGAACCCCCTCAAGGACCCCACTTTGAGAACCATTTGTCTGCAAACTGGTCAGCCAAAATGTCACAATAGAGTTGCATTATTATAGTGTGTGCGTGTGTGCGCGTGCACGCATGTCTGTGTGTGTGAGAAGAAAGGGATAGTGTCTCTAAAAGGCTCTAAAGAGGCTGTGTTGAAATGTTAAAATTTGAGGAACTCATTGTAACACTGTCAATGTCGTCACTAAAACAAGTGTGTGATTGAGAAAGAGTCATTGTTTCTGCCTTATTTGGACATTGTGTGAGTCTCTATGAGAGAACTGTCTCCAGTCAACCACAAACTGTGTTTTACATCAGATATGGAGTTGGAAATTCTATCATCTACTTTTACACTTTTTAAGTAATGCAATGTTGGTATTGAGAGAGACACATATCCTCATCATGAATGGAAAGTGTGTGAGGAACTGTGGCAACAACATGAGGGTTCCTCTTTGCTTGGTCACTGGTGATGAGCACAGAGCATGTAGTGGTCAGTCTTCAGTGGCACTGAGTATAATGGTTTGTACACTACAGTACATCCACCCGAACGTGGCTTCAGGTGCAGTTTAAAAAGAAATGACTAGAATGTGTCACAACTTGTTCTTTGAGCTTGTAGATCGGCAACTTTTGTTGTTTTTGTGTAAGACTTGACAAAGTAGGGCATTAACACTGACAGCCTGGACAGACTTGGTGCTGCCAGATAACAACTGTCTTTGGAGCAGAGTTCATTTTGACAGCTAATTTTGATGTAGTTTTAGTCATAGTCTTTTGAATACAAGTTTCAGTCATATTTTAGTCATCTGAAATGCTTTAGTTTTAGTCTAGTTTTAATTGACTAAGTATCATACAATTTCAGTGGACTAAATCTACAGTTGATTTAGTCCACAATAAGGTATTTTAGCAGGCCTGGCTGGTGACATGATCAGTGTATTTCAATTGGGCCTTATGACTCAGTTTTCAGGAGGTAACCAAAAATACACAGGGAAGACATTTGCATATTATAATCAAACCTGAGGGTTTATTTACAAAACAGAAAAAGTACAATGCACACACAGACACACACACACACACACACACACACACACACACACACACACACACACACACACACACACACACACACACACACACACACACACACACACACACACACACACCTCCTCCATATATGGCAACTGCCAATAATCACAGACACTGAACAGAGTTTTGCCAATAGCTTAGCTCTTGGCTTGGGAATTCCTGCAATCTGAAAGCCTCTCATAATAACTAATGTGATTTATGTACATTACAGAGGCTTACACAAATGAACACAAGTAGTTTATGTTTTTAACCAAGCTGTATAATAGCATCCTTAAGACGTTGGTACTTGGTACTTAATTAAGCAGCTTCAGGAATGCGTCTTCTGGACTGTGGTCAAATGTACATGACACTTCCAATATGGTCACTTCTCTACTGTCCTCAAGACTCCTCATCAACAACATCTGGTGTATTAGCTCTTACATCTGAAAATTAGGGCTGGGATGCGATAGAAAAAAATTATCGAATTAATTACAGGCTTTGGAATTAATTAATCGCAATTAATCACATTTTAATCACATATTAATATTTTACCCGAGAAGTTTTTTTTTTTCAAGTAAAACACATTTTGTTGTACGAGTGAATCAATGAGTGAGTTTTTCAAATCTAAATTTCGCATCCACTGGGCGCTCTGATCGGCTACTTCTCCCTTTGCGTTTGTTGTCTCTTCTTGATTCGTGCACCGCTATGATCGGCATGCCCGAAACTGAAGGTTCTGTGGTGCAAAAGATGAGTGCGATTAAAATGTGTTATTTTTTTAATCACGTTAATTTTCTGTAATTAATTCATCGCAATTAATCAGTTAAAGTCCCAGCCCTACTGAAAATGCATCATTTTCATTATTGAACATGGCAGTTGAAACAGGAAACCTATGAACTTACAGTATGTCCTTAACTAGTAGGTGAACAATTCTGTCGTGTCTAGCAATGTACATTCCCTCATATACTGTACATGGCAGCCATTCAGAATTTTCACCAGCGCTTTCGACTATGATTCTCGCCTACATGGATTTGGTCTTTTCGCGTGGCACTTTCGCCGTGGAGGAGAGTGTTTTCACCTAACCTGTTTGGCCGTTTCGCCGCCGTTGAAGAGCCATTTCGCCTATGCTCAATTCTGCTGTCAGACTGTCTATGTTTGCATATTATCCCTTTGTCATTTAAATATTATAGTGACTGTGACAGTGGTGTCAAACAGGGTACATGTCTGTCCTTAGGTCGAACACCCTTAAATTGCTTTGGTCCGACCACCAAAACCTAACCTTAAACCTAACCCTAAGTCCCTAACCTCAGTAAAACTATGCTTAGCCTTAAACCTAACCCTATCCTCAGTAACCGTGATGCGGGTGATTATCTAACCCATTTAATTATTTGGACGCACCTGATTCCAATAGCTCTAATCTGTATTAATGTTATTTCTATGGGTGGTGCATAGGATGACCGTGTAATGGTCAGTTTGACAGGTGAGGTAACACCACTGTCATGCAAACATGGACAGTCTTGGGCAGGTGAGGCCAGACAGGATAGGTGAAAAGACTCACCTCCACGGCGAAAATGCCATGCGAAAGGACCAAATGAATGTAGGCGAAAAAATCATAGGCGAATGTGCCTGACACCTTCAGAATATGTGACAGTAACTGGATTGTGGTCATGGTACAGACAATTTAGGAGGAAATGTATTGGTGTACCAAAGAGAAAGACTGAGTCAGGTTGGAAGGACCTTTAATCAGGCTTTGACTCTAAAGGTGACTATCCTCATCAACTGCATCATTTATATAGTATGAGAGACAGACAGTGTGATTTACAGCAGGAAGGCAAGCTAGCTATCCTTGTAGTGTTAAACCAGTCCAGTGTCCTTGCTGTGTTTTTCTGTTGTAACATTACAAGGCCTTGCCGAGCCATGAGGCCCATAGAGTCTATCTCCTGTTTCTGTAGCGTGAGGCAGCTTGATGTACAAGTACATCCCCTGGACATGACGCTAGTATGTCACAACCTCTGTGCATTGTCTGTTGCTAAATGATGTTCTGAATCAATAACAGTAGTCCTTACTGAGATCAAACAGTTGGTAATAATGTCCTCAGAAACTGCTACAGTGTCAGAGTCAGGTCCTACCCAGCGCAGGGATAGTCCAGTTCTCACACAGAGGTCATTGAGGTCAAACCCAGTAGCATGTGTGTCCATTTAAGGCTGGGCTTTCTTTTGAACCCCAGGAAACTTGGCTCGTCCTCTTCTTGCCAGGAGCACTTTACACCGTTTCATATCTAGAAACATAGAAGATCTAGCAAGTTCCCTGACATCACTGTTCAGCATGTTTATCAAGTGAGCCAGTCACACTAACACACGCAAACACGCAAACACACTTGCGCGCGCACGCGCGCGCACACACACACACACACACACACACACACACACACACACACACACACACACACACACACACACACACACACACACACACACACACGTTATTACATGGCCGACCCAGACCTAACATTGTCCACATTCTCTAGCTGGTTAAGGCTTGTTAAACACTGTTCAGAGACAAAGATGCTTCAGGGCAATGTTGACATCTCGGAAAGGTGAAACGTCAAAATAATGAAGTTGTAAAAGAGCAGTCAGTCAAATCAATGTAATTTTAAAAGCTCCCAGTATGACAGTCTACAGCAGAGGTTCATGTCAGAACCTCCACATAAATACCATTTGAGCCATGGACCCCCATCTGAACATATTTAGTGCAAGAGACCCCCATACAAGATTTGTTTTGTTATCTGTTTATAAAAGAATCACACCTGTGTGAACTGAGCGGTGGTTGTGGTGTGTGTGTGTGTGTGTGTGTGTGTGTGTGTGTGTGTGTGTGTGTGTGTGTGTGTGTGTGTGTGTGTGTGTGTGTGTGTGTGTGTGTTACTGTACTTACTGTACTCTGTACTCTGTTCTTGTTTTTTCTTTTTATCTTTTTCATACTTCTTTGTAACTTTGTAAATAACCTTATACTGCAGCTGTGCTGCCTCTGGGCAACTAATTTCCCCCCTTGGGATAATAAAGGTATCTATATATCTATCCCCTCCCCCTGTGTGTGTGTGTGTGTGTGTGTGTGTGTGTGTGTGTGTGTGTGTGTGTGTGTGTGTGCGTGCGTGCGTGCGTGCGTGCGTGCGTGCGTGAGTGGGGTGGCTCAGAGTAGATGACAGAGTACAGCAGCTTGCAATGGGCCTGGTGTACAAGATACACTACACCATTATGATACCCAAGTACCTGTCAAAATACTTTATAAACATTAAGGATGTCCATAATTACAACACCAGAGGCAGCGCCACAGATCACTTTCAACCCAGAGTCAAAACCAACAAAGGGTCAAACTCTTTTTTCTGCTATACCACCAAAATGTGGAAAGCCTTACCGAAGGCCATAAAGGAGTGTGGATCACTTGCATCCTTTAAAATTGCCCTGAAAAGCCACTTACAGGCAGCAGCCGTTCGCAACTGGTAATAATGAACCTAGCCCCAACCCTACCCTCCCCTGCCCCTTCTTTGTATATACTGTTTGTTTAAGAATTACTGTCTTTGTTTTGTTTTTCTTTACATATCTACTGCATAGTACTGTGTTCTATCTGTCTGTCATTCAATGTTATATGAGATACTTAAATGGTTTCCAGTGGAAATAAGCTTAGTCTTTTCATGGATCTCCTTTTAGTAGACCTTGTACCAGTGAACTGTACCGTCATGAAACTGTACCTTTTCCTATGCAAACTTCTAATAAAGTCTTCAATCAATCAAAGCGTGCGTGCGTGCGTGCGTGCGTGTGTGTGTGTGCCCCTCAAGGACCCTACTTTGAGAACCATTGGTCTGCAAACTGGTCAGCCAAAATGCCACAGGAGAGTTGTGCGTGTTTGTGTGTGTGTGTGTGTGTGTGTGTGTATGTATGTGTGTGTGTGTGTGTGTGTGTGTGTGTGTGTGTGTGTGTGTGTGTGTGTGTGTGTGTGTGTGTGTGTGTGTGTGTGTGTGTGTGCGTGCGTGCGTGTGTGAAAGCGTTAGTGTCTCTAAGAGGCTGTGTTGAAATGTCCAAATGTGAGAAACTTGTTACTTGTGGCATCACTGACTTCAGCTCAATGTCACTAAAACAAGTGTGTGATTAAGAAAGAGTCATTGCTTCTTCCTTATTTGGACATTTTGTGAGTCTTTGTGTGTGAGAGAGCACCTACGGACCAACCAGCACACGGGAATATTCCCCAACTTCCCCCAAGGCCAGTGTGTGTGTGTGTGTGTGTGTGTGTGTGTGTGTGTGTGTGTGTGTGTGTGTGTGTGTGTGTGTGTGTGTGTGTGTGTGTGTGTGTGTGTGTGTGTGTGTGTGTGTGTGTGTGTGTGTGTGTGTCTCTCACCAACACACACTATTCCTACTCTGCTTATTCCACCACCTTCCATTATCACACACATTTTCACCAACATGTCAGAACAGAGTTGTGTTATTATCATACTGGACATGCATTATTATAGAACATGACTCAACACACCGTAACAAACCATTTGTAATGTTCTGTTCTCTTTATGTTAAGTGGTGCAGAGTAAAGAAAATGCTGCAATTTCCGCATGTTAAAAATGAGGTCCACACAAAGGGTTCAGAACTGTATCAGATATGGAGTTGAACATTCTATCACCTACTTTTACACTTTTTAAGCAATGCAATGTTGGTATTGAGAGACACAATTTCCTCATCATGAATGGAAAGTGTGTGAGGAACTGTGGCAACAACATGAGGGTTCCTCTTTGCTTGGTCACTGGTGATGAGCACAGAGCATGTAGTGGTCAGTCTTCAGTGGCACTGAGTATAATGGTTTGTACACTACAGTACATCCACCCCAACGTGGCTTCAGGTGCAGTTTAAAAAGAAATGACTAGAATGTGATACAACGTGTTCTTTGAGCTTGTAGATCGGCAACTTTTGTTGTTTTTGTGTAAGACTTGACAAAGTAGGGCATTAACACTGACAGCCTGGACAGACTTGGTGCTGCCAGATAACAACTGTCTTTGGAGCAGAGTTCATTTTGACAGCAAACTTCAATGTAGTTTTAGTCATAGTCTTTTGAATACAAGTTTCAGTCATATTTTAGTCATCTGAAATGCTTTAGTTTTAGTCTAGCTTTAGTTGACTAAGTATCATACAATTTCAGTGTACTAAATCTACAGTTGATTTAGTCCACAATAAGGTATTTTCGCAGGCCTGGCTGGTGACATGATCAGTGTATTTCAATTGGGCCTTATGACTCAGAGGCTTTCATCTTTCAGGAAGTAACCACAAATACACAGGGAAGACATATTTGCATATTATATCCAAACCTGGTAGTTTATTGGAGTAAAGTAACTCCGTAGACGCATAAAAAACAGAAAAAGTACAAACCTATGGCACCACCTCTTTAAAACCAAACTGATTATCAGTAGTTAAACCATGAGAGAAAATCAAGCGCTCCCTTCTCTATAGTTCACAACACTGTGGAAAGAAATAATGCACCTGGGTTTGATCTAAACTGATTCAAGTGTGTGTGTGTGTGTGTGTGTGTGTGTGTGTGTGTGTGTGTGTGTGTGTGTGTGTGTGTGTGTGTGTGTGTGTGTGTGTGTGTGTGTGTGTGTGTGTGTGTGTGTGTGTTGGTGGAGGGGTTTATTTCTCAACAATGACTGGCTCACTGTCAATTACAAGGGTGAAATCTGTACTGTACTGATTATCAGTAGTTAAAACATACATTTCAGTCCTGCTCTTTCCAGCACTTTTGACAGGATACTGGCAAGGACAATAGACCTGTAATTGTCCTGTTTAATTTCACAGCCTTACCTTTAAGGACAGGGGCCAATAAAACAGACAGGATTGGATTAGGCAGGACACCATGTACCATAAAACCAGTAAAACACATGACTAGCATCAAGTCTATAGCTGGCATACTTAAGATGCTCTGCAGTGATATGATCCAAACCACATGCTTTGTTGTATCCGACACCTCACTTGACCTAACTACCACATTACTGACCAGATCAATATTATCAATAACAATTGCATTTCTCTGAACACAGTTGAATAACATGTTATAATGTTCACGTCAAATTTTAGCAAGTGTTGTCTGATCCAGAGACAGCCTCAATGTCAGATGGTAATGGTGATTGTGTTACTGTTCATCACTCTGACTGCTTTCCACAAGTCAACATGGTTGTTAGTTTGAAGCTTTCTACTAGTACTGCTACACCAAGCTTATCCAAACCATTGTTGTGGACGATAGCTTTATAGGTATATATATTTATATGTTGCAATAAAAGGCCAATTCAGGTATAGCCTGCAATCTTGGGCAAGCATTGGCCAATGGCCAGCATTGCACAGAACAGTACATTCACCCCAAAGTGGCACCCCAGGTGCAGGTTTAAAAAATAATGATAATACTAGTCCTGCATGCAGACAGACGGTCAGACGGCGGACGGACAGACATTCGATACATTCATAGTTAGAATGTTTGAGATGTGCTTTGAGCTTGTAGATCGGCTACTTTTGTTGTTTTTGTGTAACACTGTAGTATGATGAAGTAGGGAATTAAGAGGCTTCCAAATATGAACACAAGCATTTTACATTTTTAACCAAGCTGTAAAATAGCATCCTTAAGACGTTGGTACTTAATTAAGCTGCTTGAGGAATACCTCTTCCAGACTGTGGTCAAATGTACATGCCACTTCCAATATGGTCACATATATCTACTGTCATCATAAACACCAACAATATCTGGTGTATTACAGTAGCTGTGACATCTGACAAGGCATCATTTTCATTTGAACATTGCAGTTGAAACACAAGACTGCTTATAGATTTTGACAGATGATGAAACTGATGTCCTAGCAGTAGGTCAACAATTCTGTTGTGTCTCCCTCATTTACACATCAGCCATTCAGAATATGTGACAGAGTTTCAGTATGGATGCAATGAGGAGGAAACGTATTAGTGTACCACAGAGAAAGATTGAGTCTGGTTGGAAGGACTGTAAATGTGTAGGCCTACGCCCTACGGTACACATTTCAGTTCCTGTTTTTCCCTTTCCTCAGTTCACTTTTTTGCTGTAAACATCTGGTCAGATGATTTGAGGTTTGTTTGAATGTGTATTTGCAAGTTCCTTGTCTTTTGGCAGAAATGTGCAGTTTCTGCTAAATGGACAAATACATATAGTTAAAGGCCCGCTGACACGTCCCGAAATTATAAAAGTATGATACAGTAGGTCACGTGGTCTCTCTGAAAACGCTCTGAAATAGTCTGAAACTCATGTCACAGTGTAATCTGCTCCTCGCCCCCCAACAACAGCTGACCAGTACAGTAAGTAGTCTAAGTACAGTCAATTAATTTGATTGGCTTATAATTGTGCATTCCCACAATGATAAAAAAGGATAAAAAACAATCATAAAAATATTGACTCATATTTTAAGATGACTTTTTAAAGTGACAGTAACCCTTTAGGTGACAGTACCCCTTTAAACTATTGCTGACAGCACTTGATCCAGCTTCATGTGTTTTCTCTTCTGGTCTCCCACTTCAAAAGGTTGTAAGATTGTAAGGTTTATCTGTTGTCATTGACAGTTCATTGTATTGTAAAAGGAAAGGCAGAATATATACATATGGATTTTGAAACTGACAGCCAACACACCCCCTATTTGCTTTGTGTGTCTTACCCCGAGTGCAGGGCATGGAGAGTGGATTTGTGCAGAGAGAAAGAAAGAAAGGGAATGCAGTGTGGCTCAATCTGCCCCAAATTGTCAATAGTCAATGTTTACATGTTTGAGAGAGAGACACTTGTCCCTAATTTGCATTTGCTGACTATAATAAAGTTGTGAAAAGGCTTAGTTTTTGTTAGTTTTAGTGTTCTTTTTAGTTGATTATAGGTTGTCAGGGGCGAATCAGCGATTCAGCTGTGGAAGCTTGCAGTGGGCTTGTAGCTAGATCAGCTATTTTTGTTATATTTTTTAAAGAACCATGTCGGATTTTTGACAGTAGTCCTACAGATTTAAAAAGAAAAACATCACAGATCAGTACACAGTATCTGTAGTCATTAAACAAAACAGTTCTTGCAAACATTGTTTTTTTTTATAATACAATTGTTTTCCAAACGTTATGCAAATCAGTACACATTATCTCTAGAGTCAGGTGATCAATATTGTTCCGTCCGATTTTTCATTGGTGGATTCCGAACATTGCTGACCCACAATAACCTACCTGACCTGGCGGAGACCACTTTTTCTAGTTCCACATCAGATCTTTTGAGACATTGTTCAACTTCCCTTCACTCCTCCTACAGTTTCAACTACACCACCTCTAAACCATTGCTTGTAGATCGACTTCTTTTGATGTTGTTGTAGTAGTAGGGCATTAACACTTCAGATTGTGGTGCATTGTGAGCTTAGATCAGCTATTTTTGAAAGATTTTTACACATTTTGAAAATGATTGCTTTTACTTTTGTTACTTCAAGATTATTTTATTGGCTACAGTTTTGTACTTTTACTCAAGGAAAATGTACCCAGTGCAGGGATAGTCCAGTTCTCACACAGAGGTCATTGAGGTCAAACCCAGTAGCATGTGTGTCCATTTTTAGCCTGGGCTTTCTTATGAACCCCAGGAAACTTGGCTCGTCCTCTCTTGCCAGGGACACTTAACGCTGTTGCATACACACACGTTATTACATGGCCGACCCAGACCTAACATTGTCCACATTCTCTAGCTGGTTAAAGCTCGTTAAACACTGTTCAGAGACAAAGATGCTTCAGGGCAATGTTGACATCTAGGAAAGGTGAAACCTCAAAATAATGAAGTTGTAAAAGAGCAGTCAGTCAAATCAATGTAATCTTAAAAGACCCCAGCATGACAGTCTATTCATGTCAGAACCCCCACATAAATACCATTTGGGCCATGGACCCTCATCTGAACACATTTTGTCCAAGAGACCTCATACAAGATTTGTGTTGTTTCAGTTCTACAAGTTGGCATCACATCACAATGCATTGTGAGTTTGTTTTCAAATAGCTGTTGCATATGTTAAAGTTAAAGTGTCTATACTGGTAGACTGCTTTCTGAACATATTAGGCTGCATGGGGACCCCCTGGAACCCCCTCAAGGACCCCACTTTGAGAACCATTGGTCTGCAAGCAAAGAGGAACCCTCATGGCAAACGTGGGCTTATGACAGCAGAACAAAGGATTACATTTGGGCATTATGAGAAAGAGATAGAATAGTAGTTTTAATACCGAGGACAGAACGCCTCGTTTATTGATATACCAGTGGTGGAAAAAGTACTCACATACTTTACTCAAGTAAAAGTATCAACACTAACTAAAGTGTTCAAATAAATGTAGGGGAGTAAATGTACAATATTTGGATCCGAGATGTATTGTGGAGTAGAAGTAAAAGTATTGGAAATAGGAAACAGGTACAGTACAGTACAGTACAGTAATTTTGTTACTTTACACCATTGGATAACTTCCAAACTATGCATCCTCCTGTCTGCTGGAATTAACTAAAACATAATTTCAGCTAATTCTGACAGATTATCTTGATGTAGTTTTAGTCATAGTCTTTTGAATACATACCGGTACATATTTCCGTCATATTTTAGTCATCTGAAATGCTTTAGTTTTAGTCTAGTTTCTAGTATCGTACAATTTCAGTGTACTAAATCTACAGTTGATTTAGTCCACAATAAGGTATTTTAGCAGGCCTGGCTGGTGACATGATCAGTGTATTTCAATTGGGCTTTATGACTCAGAAAGGGATATTTAGCTTTCAAACAAGGTAATTTTAACATTTTTTTTAGCACCGGACTCACTGTTGTTATGTCCAAGGTTGGCAACCTCATGGTGGCGCTAGAAGAGGGGCATGTGAGAAATCAGGGGCTGTGGTTTGCAATCCAAGGTGTGTGTGTGTGTGCAAAGTTTGGCATGGATGGGGCAACGGTGCCGGAGATAAGAGTTAAGACAGATGGAGGGACGGAGGGACGGACTGACGGACAGACAGACAACCGGGGGAGCTTTTCATAGTAACTTGCAACCTGACAGTTGCAGACAGACTATAACACTGCTCTGCTGCTACTGTATGTGGTTGATCAGTAGTACATCTGGTTAAAATTAGACACAAATAAGCCAAAGGTGGCATTGTCAGTATGGATGGATATTGACAAAGACTAAAACTATGTTTCTCTGTGATTTTAGTTTGTTCTGATTAGCTTTGTATGGCAGGGTTGCTTTAACAACTTCCTTCTCCCCATGTTAAAATGCTTCAGGAATGTGTCTTATTAATGGTCTTTCTTTATTGTTTAAAACATGGATAGAATTTAGGTGAAGAGTTTCATCCCTGATGATGAAAGAACAACCTTGAAAACTCAGTCAATATTGTACATTTGTCAAATACTGTAGGTAAAAAAAAAATGCTTACCTAATAGTTTGATATGTTTAATGTTGATTGATATGTTACTGTATTAATGCATGTGTTATGATGTTTTTGCTGATTGAGAAAAGTGGATGGATTACAAACTACAGAGCAGAACACATGTGGCCGATCTACAAGCTCACAGCAGCTCGCATCCGCGTCTCCGCGCCGCGTTGTGAGCTTGCAGATCGGCCACGTTCCAGAGGACGCTGAAACTTGCAGGATGAGCACTGTGCAGCGGTGCGACCGCGGTTTTCCCCTGAACGGTGGGGGCGCAGGAGTGTGGCGGGAACACACACCACTGACTATTGCTGATGATGGAGAGGTTATATAGCTTTATGTATTGAGAGGAACTCTTGCCAATTTCATAAGAGACTCGTTGCCAATTGTTGCGACCGTAGGTCGCATTTACTACCAAAACCTCCACCGGCTGTCCGTCAGTGAGTCCGTCACACTTTTGCCCTGCTCATATCTCCACAACCGTTGCCCCCATCCATGCCAAATTTTGCACACACACTCCTTACCTGCCAAACTACAACCTCCAAGGACCCCCGGAGCCCCAGGGACCCTCCACTGCAGCTCACATAAAATGCCGTAACTCAGGCTAGGAGCGTCCGGGAGAGCCGGGGCCGGTACCTATTCGTCCGCCAAGGCAACGCGGAGACCCCACCCCTCATTTCTCACATGGCCCTCTTCTAGCGCCACCTTCAGGCCGATTTTTTCACAGTATGTCTACACTCATGTCATCACCATATGGATCAGGAACATTGTGGAAAAACACATTGTTGCCCTATTTGTGGAGATAAGCGACCTACGGTCGCTTATCTCCCGATTAGGGAGTCTTACTGGTAATATATTTAAAAGTTATTTGGGGCCATGTCATGATGATGATTGATAACCCCTTCTTCCCACTACTAGACAGAGACCGAGTCACAGCAGTCAGACGTGCAGTGCTCAGGTTCGGTCTGAAAAAAATCAGCCCGATCAACTCATACGACCGTCGCTAATTCAAATGACACCTGCAAATGGAAACATGCTAAATTCGCTTTGTCTTAATGCGTATTTCTGATAATTCGTTTCCCTAATTGGAATACGTTTATGGAAACATGGCTAGTGTCTCTAAAAGGCTCTAAAGAGGTTGTGTTGAAATGTCCAAATTTGAGGAACTTGTTACTTGTGGCAACACTGACTTCAGCTCAATGTCACTAAAACAAGTGTGTGATTAAGAAAGAGTCATTGTTTCTTCCTTATTTGGACATTGTGTGAGTCTCTGTGTGTGAGAGAGCACCTACGGACAAACCGGCCCACCGGGAATATTCCCCAACTTCCCCCAAGGCCAGTCTGTGCCTGATGGAGTGTGTGTGATTTGGATTGATGTGAAATGTGCATTTAGTTTTTACTAGCTATTCCCATTCGAAAGTATTATTGCATGCGTGTGCGCGTGTGTGTGCATGTGCTTGTGCGTGTGTCTGCGTGTGCGTGTGTCTGCGCGCGTGTGTGTGTGTGTGTGTGTGTGTGTGTGTGTGTGTGTGTGTGTGTGTGTGTGTGTGTGTGTGTGTGTGTGTGTGTGTGTGTGTGTGTGTTTGTGTAAATAAATAAATACTACCATTTATTCATGTTAAAATGATGTGGACAAAGCGTTCAGAATTGTCTCAAACTACATGTTTTCCCTTTGCAAAATAATGCAACTTTGGTATTCAGACAATTACCTCATCATGAGAGCAAAGAATGGAAAGTGTGTGAAGAAAGTGTGAAGGTTTCAGCCTTATTTGATTTCTAAAGACACTCTGTTGAGGGGGGGGGGGGGGGGGGGTGCTGTAACAATCTTTTGAAAATGCAAAGATAACACAGAATGTGAGTATTTCTTTTGAATGTATGCCATGTGTGCTTGTGAACATTGTTACAAGCTCACAACCTTTTGTATTGCAATGTGCTTTGAGCTTGTAGATCAGCTATTTTCACAAATGTGGGTCCCAGGCAGACATCACATTTATCTTTAGGGTCTCGAGCTCCATGGTTTGTGAACCATTGATATTAGTGTTAGAGAAACAGGGGTTTGGTTCATGACAGAATGAAAGACTTTATGCTCATCAACAGATGCCAACAGTGTGGCCTTCA
This sequence comes from Nannobrachium achirus, assembly GCF_963921795.1. Taxonomy (NCBI): domain Eukaryota; kingdom Metazoa; phylum Chordata; class Actinopteri; order Myctophiformes; family Myctophidae; genus Nannobrachium; species Nannobrachium achirus. Next base: position 79,105,510 of record NC_137810.1, on the reverse strand, counting down.
GTGGCTCAATGGGTAGACTAGAGTTGCAGCCTGTGAGTCCTAATTACATATTGTAATTACACATTGTCTGTCATGATGAGCGTCTAACGACCACAATGCTGAATAAAGAGCACTATTGCAAGTTCCTGATAGTGTGCACATAATTTTCCTTAATGATCAGAGATCCCCTTCTGAAAATATGCACTTTTGTGCATCTGCCCTTTTCAAACATGCATAATTACACATTGCATTCCTTAACCCCCATATTGTTGCTGTATTCAATATTTCAAAATCCTGGCAGCTAGGCCTGTTGATCACCTCTGACATGTAATGTTACATGGAAATAAGCATTATTTGTTACAGTTCATTGTTTGTTTAGTATATTTTGTGACTGTCTTCTGGTTAATAGTTGTATTGGCTTAAGTACTTTGCAGACAGAGTTACTGGTTTTATTCAGGGTTAGTGATAATAGTGATCAATAGGTTTATTCAGGATGATGTATTTGCACTGCACACTGTGTTCCATGTGTGCAGTGGGCACACAGCGTCGGGTGGCTGTGGCACGCGCAAATGTGTGTGTGTGTGTGTGTGTGTGTGTGTGTGTGTGTGTGTGTGTGTGTGTGTGTGTGTGTGTGTGTGTGTGTGTGTGTGTGCGTATATGTGCGTGTGTGTGCGTGCTTGTGTGTGTGTGTGTGTGCATGTGTGTGTGTGTGTGTGTGTGTGTCTGTGTGTGTGTGTGTGTGTGTGTGTGTGTGTCTGTGTGTGTGTGTGTGTGTGTCTGTGTGTGTGTGTGTGTGTGTGTGTGTGTGTGTGTGTGTGTGTGTGTGTGTGTGTGTGTGTGTGTGTGTGTGTGTGTGTCATTGTGCGTTCCAAACATCCATCGATATCATCCATATCTGAGAATAACTGAGACTAATCAACTGTGAGCTTTGGTTTCTCAAACAAGACATTTCTCATCGTTGTTTTATTTGAAACATTTCCATTTCAGACCTGACATGACAGAAAAGACGAGATGCTGATCTGGTGAAGCAGGGTCCTTATGAACATCAGAGACACTCATTACACCATCTGTTATCAGCTGCTTTGATTGAACAACACAATGGTAAGTTTGAGTCATTTTTCCTGTGTCAAATAATGCTGGACCAACCTGACTTGATGAACATGTTCATACAGTATATGCATGTGTTTCCATATTTGAATATACTGTAGCCAATAGCATACAAGAATTAAGCAAGGGGTAATTGACAGTAAGCCATTGTGGAGACACATCTGAAAGGTGCATTTTTGACAGGATACTGGTAAGGCCAATATAGGCCTGTAATTGTCCGAGCTGTTTAATTTCCCAGCCAGTAAAACACATGACTAGCATTGGTCTAGGTCTATAGCTGGCATGCTTAAGATGCTCTGCAGTGATATGATCCAAAACACATGCTTTATTATCAACAAGCAAATCAATAGCATCAGACACCTCACTTGACCTAACTACCACATTACTGACCAGATCAATATTATCAATAACAATTGCAATACTCAGAACATAGTTGAATAACTTGTTACAATGTTCATGCCAATTTTTAGCAAGTGTTGTCTGATTCAGAGACAGAATCAATATCAGATGGTAATGGTGTTGTGTTACTGTTCATCACTCTGACTGCTTTCCACAAGTCAACATGGTTGTTAGTTTGAAGCTTTCTACTAGCACTGCTACACCACGCTTACCCAAATCATTGCAGTGGACGATACGTTTATAGAAAAGCTTGTATCAATAAAGGTATAGTCTGCCGCCTTGGGCAACCATTGACCAGCACTGCACAGAACAGTACATTCACCCCAAAGTGGGTTCAGGTGCATGTTTAAAAAAATAATGATAATGTGTCACAGCATTGAGATCTGCTTTGAGCTTGTAGATCGGCTACGTTTGTTGTTTTTGCGTAACTCTGTAGTATGGTATATGGTATATATGGTATATGGTATATAAGTATATGGCTTTAATACTTTGCATTGTGATGCATTGTGATTTTGTAGATCAGCTATTGTTGAAAGATTTTGACACATTTTGAAAAGAATCATTATTTTTCATTTTGTTACTTCAAGATAACTTTATATAGTTTTGTATTTTTACTCAAGGATTATTATATTGTTTTCATACAGGAATGATTCTTCCATGTGTGCCTCCAGTAGACTATGTATGTCAACAAAATATATATTTTTTATTTTGGTGATACTTGATAACATGTGGAAAAACCTCATAGCACACTTGAAACCACCTATTACACGTGCACACACACACACACACACACACACACACACACACACACACACACACACACACACACACACACACACACACACACACACTCATTTTTAATCACTGCCTCCAGTCCAACGTGATGGACGACCCAAACCAGACTTTGTCCACATTCTCTAACTGGTTGAGACATGTCAAACACTGTTCAGTGACAAAGATGCTTTAATGCTGACATTAAAGGTGAAGCTTATTATGTTCCATGGGGATGGCTTCCAAGTTCCAAGTTAAATTAGCTTTTTTAGGATACTCTGGCTTATGTTAACATCCCAGACAGGGTGTAAGTTTAAGGAGCTTTATTTTTATAGGCATGAGAAAAAGTTACTTCAAATACCTACGTTTGGCATTTTTAATAAATTATTGGCTGTAAATACGTTACGTATTTCACAACCTAACTTAATCTGGTGGTCATTACTTTATTTATTTCCATGTTGCAGTGGAGATCAGGCTGATTCTTTGTGATGATGGTTTGGATGTTTCAAACACACTCCATTCTCCTGACTTTTGACTGGAAGCAGAGACCCCTGCCTCAACCAGCCTTGGCTGAGGTTGCTATGGCAACCAAGGCCCTATAGGCAAAACACATGCTATGTTAACCTGACAGAAGCTGCTTGCTTTTTGATTTCAATGTGTTCCTATCAATAATCTTTAACCAACCTGACATCATAAGGTTTTGATAACTTAATACTGCTAAGTCAAAGCATGCCAACATAGAATATGTCCATAGTTTAGTTAAAAGAAAACTAACAAAATGTGCCAGCCCTTTATTATTGTTAATATCAACATTACATACACTTAGAAAACAGTTTTTTGCCACAAACAATTATGCAACAATCATTCGCAGAACTTTTAAAATGCTGATGACATCACTTGATCAAGTTTCACGTAGGTCTACGGTACACATTTAAGTTCCCTTTTTTTCCTTTCTTCAGTTCACTTTTTTGCTGTAAACATCTGGTCAGATGATTTGAGGTTTGTTTGAATGTGTATTTGCAAGTTCCTTGTCTTTTGGCAGAAATGTGCAGTTTCTGCTAAATGGACAAATACATATAGTTAAACTATTGCTGACAGCACTTGATCCAGCTTCATGTGTTTTCTCTTCTGGTCTCCCACTTCAAAAGGTTGTAAGATTGTAAGGTTTATCTGTTGTCATTGACAGTTCATTGTATTGTAAAAGGAAAGGCAGAAAATATGGATTTTGAAACTGACAGCCAACACACTCCCTATTTGCTTTGTGTGTCTTGTGACCGTTTCATATCTAGAAACATAGAAGATCTAGCAAGTTCCCTGACATCACTGTTCAGCATGTTTATCAAGTGAGCCAGCCACACTAACACACGCAAACACACTTGCGCGCGCGACACACACACACACACACACACACACACACACACACACACACACACACACACACGTTATTACATGGCCGACCCAGACCTAACATTGTCCACATTCTCTAGCTGGTTAAGGCTCGTTAAACACTGTTCAGAGACAAAGATGCTTCAGGGCAATGTTGACACCTCAGAAAGGTGAAACGTCAAAATAATGAAGTTGTAAAAGAAGAGTCAGTCAAATCAATGTAATCTTAAAATCTCCCAGCATGACAGTCTACAGCAGAGGTTCATGTCAGAACCTCCACATAAATACCATTTGAGCCATGGACCCCCATCTGAACACATTTAGTGCAAGAGACCCCATACCAGATTTGTTTTGTTATCTGTTTATAAAAAAATAATCAGGGAATTTCAGTTCTACAAGTTGGCTTCACATCACAATGCATTGAGGGTTTGTTTCAAATAGCTGATGCATATACTGTACTGTAGTGTTAAAGTGTCTATACTGGTATACTGCTTTATGAACCTATAGGCTGCATGGGGACCCCTGGAAGCCCCTCAAGGACCCTACTTTGAGAACCATTGGTCTGCAAACTGGTCAGCCAAAATGCCACAGGAGAGTTGTGCGTGTTTGTGTGTGTGTGTGTGTGTGTGTGTGTGTGTGTGTGTGTGTGTGTGTGTGTGTGTGCGTGCGTGCGTGCGTGCGTGCGTGCGTGCGTGCGTGCGTGCGTGCGTGCGTGCGTGCGTGCGTGCGTGCATGCGTGCGGGAAAGGGTTAGTGTCTCTAAAAGGCTCTAAAGAGGCTGTGTTGAAATGTCCAAATGTGAGGAACGTGTTACTTGTGGATGGATGGATGGATGGATGGATGGATGGATGGATGGATGTGGATGGATGGATGGATGGATGTGGATGGATGGATGGATGGATGGATGTGGATGGATGTGGATGGATGGATGGATGGATGTGGATGGATGGATGGATGGATGGATGGATGGATGGATGTGGATGGATGGATGGATGGATGGATGGATGGATGTGTGGATGGATGGATGGATGGATGGATGTGGATGGATGGATGGATGTGGATGGATGTGGATGGATGGATGGATGGATGGATGGATGGATGGATGGATGGATGTGGATGGATGGATGGATGTGGGTGGATCACTGCTGCAACGTAGCTGTGAGCGCCTGCAAAGCAGGCGCGATCTCTAGATGTGAGCGGCCCGAAGGGCCGCGAACCTCTAGTTTATATAGTATGAGAGACAGCAGGAAGGCAAGCTAGCTATCCTTGTAGTGTTAAACCAGTCCAGTGTCGTTGCTGTGTTTTTCTGTTGTAACATTACAAGGCCTTGCCGAGCCATGAGGCCCATAGAGTCTATCTCCTGTTTCTGTAGCGTGAGGCAGCTTGATGTACAAGTACATCCCCTGGACATGACACTAGTATGTCACAACCTCTGTGCATTGACTGTTGCTAAATGATGTTCTGAATCAATAACAGTAGTCCTTACTGAGATCAAACAGTTGGTAATAATGTCCTCAGAAACTGCTACAGTGTCAGAGTCAGGTCCTACCCAGCGCAGGGATAGTCCAGTTCTCACACAGATGTCATTGAGGTCAAACCCAGTAGCATGTGTGTCCATTTAAGGCTGGGCTTTCTTTTGAACCCCAGGAAACTTGGCTCGTCCTCTTCTTGCCAGGAGCACTTTACACCGTTTCATATCTAGAAACATAGAAGATCTAGCAAGTTCCCTGACATCACTGTTCAGCATGTTTATCAAGTGAGCCAGCCACACTAACACACGCAAACACACTTGCGCGCGCGACACACACACACACACACACACACACACACACACACACACACACACACACACACACACACACACACACACACACACACACACACACACACGTTATTACATGGCCGACCCAGACCTAACATTGTCCACATTCTCTAGCTGGTTAAGGCTCGTTAAACACTGTTCAGAGACAAAGATGCTTCAGGGCAATGTTGACACCTCAGAAAGGTGAAACGTCAAAATAATGAAGTTGTAAAAGAAGAGTCAGTCAAATCAATGTAATCTTAAAAGCTCCCAGCATGACAGTCTACAGCAGAGGTTCATGTCAGAACCTCCACATAAATACCATTTGAGCCATGGACCCCCATCTGAACACATTTAGTGCAAGAGACCCCATACCAGATTTGTTTTGTTATCTGTTTATAAAAAAATAATCAGGGAATTTCAGTTCTACAAGTTGGCTTCGCATCACAATGCATTGAGGGGTTGTTTCAAATAGCTGATGCATATACTGTACTGTAGTGTTAAAGTGTCAATTCGGCTGTTAAGTATGACATCATTTTGTAGGCAGAGGAGAATTTCTGCCCCCAGTTTCCGTGAATCTTTTTACTATTTTTACTATTTACACATTTTTCTTCTCTTTGTTGTTGAAAGGAAAGTGTTAGAATTATACTTTAGTCGTTATTTTTTAGTTGTTGTTTTTTGAAATAGCGAGGGACAGAAAATGCTCTGGGGGCAGATTCTCCTCTGCCTACAAAATGATGTCACGGCTTAAAAGCCCCATACTGGTATACTGCTTTATGAACCTATAGGCTGCATGGGGACCCCTGGAAGCCCCTCAAGGACCCTACTTTGAGAACCATTGGTCTGCAATCTGGTCAGCCAAAATGCCACAGGAGAGTTGTGTGTGTGTGTGTGTGTGTGCGTGCGTGCGTGCGTGCGTGCGTGCGTGCGTGCGTGCGTGCGTGCGTGCGTGCGTGCGTGCGTGAAAGGGTTAGTGTCTCTAAAGGCTCTAAAGAGGCTGTGTTGAAATGTCCAAATGTGAGGAACGTGTTACTTGTGGCATCACTGACTTCAGCTCAATGTCACTAAAACAAGTGTGTGATTAAGAAAGAGTCATTGCTTCTTCCTTATTTGGACATTTTGTGAGTCTTTGTGTGTGAGAGAACACCTACAGACCAACCAGCACACCGGGAATATTCCCCAACTTCCCCCAAGGCCAGTGTGTATGTGTGTGTGTGTGTGTGTGTGTGTGTGTGTGTGTGTGTGTGTGTGTGTGTGTGTGTGTGTGTGTGTGTGTGTGTGTGTGTGTGTGTGTGTGTGTGTGTGTGTGTGTGTGTGTGTGTGTGTGTGTGTGTGTGTGTGTGTTTGTGTGTGTGTGTGTGTGTGTGTGTGTGTGTGTGTGTGTGTCACCAACACACATTATTCCTACTCTGCTCATTCCACCAGCATCCATTATCACACACATTTTCACCAACATGTCAGAACAGAGTTGTGTTATAATCATACTGGACATGCATTATTATAGAACATGACTCAACACACTGTAACAAACCATTTGTAATGTTCTGTTCTCTTTATGTTAAGTGGTGCAGAGTAAAGAAAATGCTGCAATTTCTGCATGTTAAAAATGAGGTCCACACAAAGGGTTCAGAACTGTATCAGATATGGAGTTGAACATTCTATCACCTACTTTTACACTTTTTAAGCAATGCAATGTTGGTATTGAGAGACACAATTTCCTCATCATGAATGGAAAGTGTGTGAGGAACTGTGGCAACAACATGAGGGTTCCTCTTTGCTTGGTCACTGGTGATGAGCACAGAGCATGTAGTGGTCAGTCTTCAGTGGCACTGAGTATAATGGTGTGTACACTACAGTACATCCACCCCAACGTGGCTTCAGGTGCAGTTTAAAAAGAAATGACTAGAATGTGATACAATGTGTTCTTTGAGCTTGTAGATCGGCTACTTTTGTTGTTTTTGTGTAAAACTTGATGAAGTAGGGCATTAACACTGACAGCCTGGACAGACTTGGTGCTGCCAGATAACAACTGTCTTTGGAGCAGAGTTCATTTTGACAGCAAACTTTGATGTAGTTTTAGTCATAGTCTTTTGAATACAAGTTTCAGTCATATTTTAGTCATCTGAAAGGCTTTAGTTTTAGTCTAGCTTTAGTTGACTAAATATAGATAATCTACAGTTGATTTAGTCCACAATAAGGTATTTTAGCAGGCCTGGCTGGTGACATGATCAGTGTATTTCAATTGGGCCTTATGACTCAGAGGCTTTCAGCTTTTCAGTCTTGTCATCACTGTTCAGCATGCTTATCAAGTGAGCCAGCCACACACGCACGCACACACACACACACACACACACACACACACACACACACACACACACACACACACACACACACACACACACACACACACACACACACACACACACACACACACATTATTATGGACAGCCCAGAGCTGACCATTGTCCACATTCTCTAGCTGGTTAAGGCACGTTAAACACTGTTCAGAGACAAAGATGCTTCAGGGCAATGTTGACATCTAGGAAAGGTGAAACTTATTATGTCCAATTAAATAGCTCTGTTTGTAGGGAGAGAGCCATACTCACACTGTGGTTCAGATTTAAAGGGATATTTAGCTTTCAAACAAGGTACCGTATTTTCCGGACTATAAGGCGCACCGGACTATAAGGCGCACTGTCAATAAATGGTCTATTTTCGAACTGTTTTCATATATAAGGCGCACCAGACTATAAGGCGCACATAATAGATGCTACCGTTGCGTTATGCATCCAACAGATGGAGCTGTGCTAAAGAGAATGTCAATGTCAATGAATGATCCATATAAGTATAAGGCGCACTGGACTATAAGGCGCACTGTAGTTTTTTGAGAAAATGAAAGGCTTTTAAGTGCGCCTTATAGTCCGGAAAATACGGTAATTTTAACATTCTGTTTTTTTGTGAGCACCGGACTCACTGTTGTTATGTCCAAGGTTGGCAACCTCATGGTGGCGCTAGAAGAGGGGCATGAGAGAAATCAGGGGCTGTGGTTTTCAATCCAAGGTGTGTGTGTGCAAAGTTTGGAATGGATGGGGCAACGGTGCCGGAGATAAGAGTTAAGACAGATGGAGGGACGGAGGGACGGACTGACGGACGGACAGCCGGGGGAGCTTTTCATAGTAACTTGCAACCTGACAGTTGCAATAACAGACTATAACACTGCTCTGCTGCTACTGTATGTGGTTGATCAGTAGTACATCTGGTTAAAATTAGACACAAATAAGCCAAAGGTGGCATTGTCAGTATGGATGGATATTGACAAAGACTAAAACTATGTTTCTCTGTGATTTTAGTTTGTTCTGATTAGCTTTGTATGGCAGGGTTGCTTTAACAACTTCCTTCTCCCCATGTTAAAATGCTTCAGGAATGTGTCTTATTAATGGTCTTTCTTTATTGTTTAAAACATGGAGAGAATTTAGGTGAAGAGTTTCATCCCTGATGATGAAAGAACAACCTTGAAAACTCAGTCAATATTGTACATTTGTCAAATACTGTAGGTAAAAAAAAATGCTTACCTAATAGTTTGATATGTTTAATGTTGATTGATATGTTACTGTATTAATGCATGTGTTATGATGTTTTTGCTGATTGAGAAAAGTGGATGGATTACAAACTACAGAGCAGAACACATGAATGGTTTACTGGAAACAAATCAGAAATTCTACAAATTGCTCATATATAAAAAATCGAACCTCTGTTCGAAGTGGAGCTGTGTGTGTGTGTGTGTGTGTGTGTGTGTGTGTGTGTGTGTGTGTGTGTGTGTGTGTGTGTGTGTGTGTGTGTGTGTGTGTGTGTGTGTGTGTGTGTGTGGCCTGGCCTGAACAACAGCGCCCTCGTGTGGTCACAAAAGGTACTGTAGGCTACAGACAGACAGACAGACACGCAGACATACCCACACACACGGCCACGTATAGGGAGCTTGTGTTCCACACAGCTCCAAAAATATAAAGTTTTAAAAGAGCAGTCAGTCAAATCAATACAATCTAAACAGTGTTTCCCAAACTTTTTAGCTCAAGACCCAAGAGAGAAATTAGATCAGGAGCCACACTAGCAGATCTACATGCTCAAAGCTGGTCGATTTGCACCGTGTTGAGCTTGTAGATTGGCTATTTTCAGTACTTCTTAAACATTTGTTTTCTAATTTATGGAATTTCTTAGATTTTATTTTATTTATCCATGACATTACTTAGAATCATTGCATTCTTTGAAATGTTTTGAAAGAATAATAATTAAAAACTAAATTTAGGAAACTTTAGGAAATTAAATGTGTCTGCGACCCACACATGGGTTCTGACCCAGTGTTTGGGAACCAGTAATCTAAAGGACCCCAGCATGACAGTCTACAGCAGAGGTTCTCAAACTGTTTCATGTCAGGGACCCCCAAATAAATATCTATTAGGACATGGACCCCATCTGAACATCTGTTTAAAGAACATCCTGGAAATGTCACAATGCATTGTGAGTTTGTAGATCAGTTATTTTCAAATAGCCGATGCATATACTGTAGTGTTAAAGTGTCTATACTGGTAGACTGCTTTATGAACCTATTAGGCTACATGGGGACCCCCTGGAACCCCCTCAAGGACCCCACTTTGAGAACCATTGGTCTGCAAACTGGTCTACCAAAATGTCACAATAGAGTATTATTATAGTGTGTGTGTGTGTGTGTGTGTGTGTGTGTGCGTGTGCGTGTGCGTGTGCGTGTGCGTGTGCGTGTGCGCGTGTGAGCGTGCATGGGTGTGTGTGTGCGTTCTTGCATGTGTGTGAGTGTGTGTGTGCGCGTGTGAAGAAAGTGCCAGTAGTGGTGTTTCCATAAAGCCTCTTAATGCGCATTTAAGGCTTATTCGCAAAATCTTTTTATGGAAACACTTCAATATGCAAATAAACGTTCATTATCCACAAAAAAAATTATCCGCTTGGAGGAGGTGGATTTTGAGGCTTTATCGAATAAACTAAATGTGCATTTGTGAATGGAAACGGGTCAGACAATGAATGCGAATAGATTATGACGTTCTGGGTCCATATCGTCGTCCAATTTAACACTTTCCTCTGCCGCTTAACGTCCATTAGCCCACAAACAAACCGGTTGTTTGTTACACACGGAGTGACACGGACCGTGTGTAAATTCCTCCCGTTTTCACCTCCCGGAGTCAAGCCATCCGTGGCTAACCCTTTCTCATCACACGGTGTTGCGTGCCAAAAGTGGCCGATCTACAAGCTCACAGCAGCTCGCATCCGCGTCTCCGCGCCGCGTTGTGAGCTTGCAGATCGGCCACGTTCCAGAGGACGCTGAAACTTGCAGGATGAGCACTGTGCAGCGGTGCGACCGCGGTTTTCCCCTGAACGGTGGGGGCGCAGGAGTGTGGGGAACACACACCACTGACTATTGCTGATGATGGAGAGGTTATATAGCTTTATGTATTGAGAGGAACTCTTGCCAATTTCATAAGAGACTCGTTGCCAATTGTTCGCATTTACTACCAAAACCTCCACCGGCTGTCCGTCAGTGAGTCCGTCACACTTTTGCCCTGCTCATATCTCCACAACCGTTGCCCCCATCCATGCCAAATTTTGCACACACACTCCTTACCTGCCAAACTACAACCTCCAAGGACCCCCGGAGCCCCAGGGACCCAGGGACCCTCCACTGCAGCTCACATAAAATGCCGTAACTCGGGCTAGGAGCATCCGGGAGAGCCGGGGCCGGTACCTATTCGTCCGCCAAGGCAACGCGGAGACCCCACCCCTCATTTCTCACATGGCCCTCTACTAGCACCACCTTCAGGCCGATTTTTTCACAGTATGTCTACACTCATGTCATCACCATATGGATCAGGAACATTGTGGAAAAACACATTGTTGCCCTATTTGTGGAGATAAGCGACCTACGGTCGCTTATCTCCCGATTAGGGAGTCTTACTGGTAATATATTTAAAAGTTATTTGGGGCCATGTCATGATGATGATTGATAACCCCTTCTTCCCACTACTAGACAGAGACCGAGTCACAGCAGTCAGACGTGCAGTGCTCAGGTTCGGTCTGAAAAAAATCAGCCCGATCAACTCATACGACCGTCGCTAATTCAAATGACACCTGCAAATGGAAACATGCTAAATTCGCTTTGTCTTAATGCGTATTTCTGATAATTCGTTTCCCTAATTGGAATACGTTTATGGAAACATGGCTAGTGTCTCTAAAAGGCTCTAAAGAGGTTGTGTTGAAATGTCCAAATTTGAGGAACTTGTTACTTGTGGCAACACTGACTTCAGCTCAATGTCACTAAAACAAGTGTGTGATTAAGAAAGAGTCATTGTTTCTTCCTTATTTGGACATTGTGTGAGTCTCTGTGTGTGAGAGAACACCTACGGACAAACCGGCCCACCGGGAATATTCCCCAACTTCCCCCAAGGCCAGTCTGTGCCTGATGGAGTGTGTGTGATTTGGATTGATGTGAAATGTGCATTTAGTTTTTACTAGCTATTCCCATTCGAAAGTATTATTGCATGCGTGTGCGTGTGCGCGTGTGTGTGCATGTGCTTGTGCGTGTGTCTGCGTGTGCGTGTGTCTGCGTGTGTGTGTGTGTGTGTGTGTGTGTGTGTGTGTGTGTGTGTGTGTGTGTGTGTGTGTGTGTGTGTGTTTGTGTAAATAAATAAATACTACCATTTATTCATTAAAATGATGTGGACAAAGCGTTCAGAATTGTCTCAAACTACATGTTTTCCCTTTGCAAAATAATGCAACTTTGGTATTCAGACAATTACCTCATCATGAGAGCAAAGAATGGAAAGTGTGTGAAGAAAGTGTGAAGGTTTCAGCCTTATTTGATTTCTAAAGACACTCTGTTGGGGGGGGGGGGGGTGCTGTAACAATCTTTTGAAAATGCAAAGATAACACAGAATGTGAGTATTTCTTTTGAATGTATGCCATGTGTGCTTGTGAACATTGTTACAAGCTCACAACCTTTTGTATTGCAATGTGCTTTGAGCTTGTAGATCAGCTATTTTCACAAATGTGGGTCCCAGGCAGACATCACATTTATCTTTAGGGTCTCGAGCTCCATGGTTTGTGAACCATTGATATTAGTGTTAGAGAAACAGGGGTTTGGTTCATGACAGAATGAAAGACTTTATGCTCATCAACAGATGCCAACAGTGTGGCCTTCAGTGGCTCAATGGGTAGACTAGAGTTGCAGCCTGTGAGTCCTAATTACATATCGTAATTACACATTGTCTGTCATGATGAGCGTCTAACGACCACAATGCTGAATAAAGAGCACTATTGCAAGTTCCTGATAGTGTGCACATCATTTTCCTTAATGATCAGAGATCCCCTTCTGAAAATATGCACTTTTGTGCATCTGCCCTTTTCAAACAAGCATAATTACACATTGCATTCCTTAACCCCCATATTGTTGCTGTATTCAATATTTTAAAATCCTGGCAGCTAGGCCTGTTGATCACCTCTGACATGTAATGTTACATGGAAATAAGCATTATTTGTGTGTGTGTGCGTAATTGTGCGTGTGTGTGCGTGCGTGTGTGTGTGTGTGTGTGTGCGTGTGTGTGCGTGTGTGTGTGTGTGTGTGTGTGTGTGTGTGTGTGTGTGTGTGTGTGTGTGTGTGTGTGTGTGTGTGTGTGTGTGTGTGTGTGTGTGTGTGTCATTGTGCGTTCCAAACATCCATCGATATCATCCATATCTGAGAATAACTGAGACTAATCAACTGTGAGCTTTGGTTTCTCAAACAAGACATTTCTCATCGTTGTTTTATTTGAAACATTTCCATTTCAGACCTGACATGACAGAAAAGACGAGATGCTGATCTGGTGAAGCAGGGTCCTTATGAACATCAGAGACACTCATTACACCATCTGTTATCAGCTGCTTTGATTGAACAACACAATGGTAAGTTTGAGTCATTTTTCCTGTGTCAAATAATGCTGGACCAACCTGACTTGATGAACATGTTCATACAGTATATGCATGTGTTTCCATATTTGAATATACTGTAGCCAATAGCATACAAGAATTAAGCAAGGGGCAATTGACTGTAAGCCATTGTGGAGACACATCTGAAAGGTGCATTTTTGACAGGATACTGGTAAGGCCAATATAGGCCTGTAATTGTCCGAGCTGTTTAATTTCCCAGCCAGTAAAACACATGACTAGCATTGGTCTAGGTCTATAGCTGGCATGCTTTGTTATCAACAAGCAAATCAATAGCATCAGACACCTCACTTGACCTAACTACCACATTACTGACCAGATCAATATTATCAATAACAATTGCAATACTCAGAACATAGTTGAATAACTTGTTACAATGTTCATGCCAATTTTTAGCAAGTGTTGTCTGATTCAGAGACAGAATCAATGTCAGATGGTAATGGTGTTGTGTTACTGTTCATCACTCTGACTGCTTTCCACAAGTCAACATGGTTGTTAGTTTGAAGCTTTCTACTAGCACTGCTACACCACGCTTACCCAAATCATTGCAGTGGACGATACGTTTATAGAAAAGCTTGTATCAATAAAGGTATAGTCTGCCGCCTTGGGCAACCATTGACCAGCACTGCACAGAACAGTACATTCACCCCAAAGTGGGTTCAGGTGCATGTTTAAAAAAATAATGATAATGTGTCACAGCATTGAGATCTGCTTTGAGCTTGTAGATCGGCTACGTTTGTTGTTTTTGCGTAACTCTGTAGTATGGTATATGGTATATATGGTATATGGTATATAAGTATATGGCTTTAATACTTTGCATTGTGATGCATTGTGATTTTGTAGATCAGCTATTGTTGAAAGATTTTGACACATTTTGAAAAGAATCATTATTTTTCATTTTGTTACTTCAAGATAACTTTATATAGTTTTGTATTTTTACTCAAGGATTATTATATTGTTTTCATACAGGAATGATTCTTCCATGTGTGCCGCCAGTAGACTATGTATACAACAAAATATATATTTTTTATTTTGGTGATACTTGATAACATGTGGAAAAACCTCATAGCACACTTGAAACCACCTATTACACGTGCACACACACACACACACACACACACACACACACACACACACACACACACACACACACACACACACACACACACACACACACACACACACACACACACACACAAACATACTCATTTTTAATCACTGCCTCCAGTCCAACGTGATGGACGACCCAAACCAGACTTTGTCCACATTCTCTAACTGGTTGAGACATGTCAAACACTGTTCAGTGACAAAGATGCTTTAATGCTGACATTAAAGGTGAAGCTTATTATGTTCCATGGGGATGGCTTCCAAGTTCCAAGTTAAATTAGCTTTTTTAGGATACTCTGGCTTATGTTAACACCCCAGACAGGGTGTAAGTTTAAGGAGCTTTATTTTTATAGGCATGAGAAAAAGTTACTTCAAATACCTACGTTTGGCATTTTTAATAAATTATTGGCTGTAAATACGTTACGTATTTCACAACCTAACTTAATCTGGTGGTCATTACTTTATTTATTTCCATGTTGCAGTGGAGATCAGGCTGATTCTTTGTGATGATGGTTTGGATGTTTCAAACACACTCCATTCTCCTGACTTTTGACTGGAAGCAGAGACCCCTGCCTCAACCAGCCTTGGCTGAGGTTGCTATGGCAACCAAGGCCCTATAGGCAAAACACATGCTATGTTAACCTGACAGAAGCTGCTTGCTTTTTGATTTCAATGTGTTCCTATCAATAATCTTTAACCAACCTGACATCATAAGGTTTTGATAACTTAATACTGCTAAGTCAAAGCATGCCAACATAGAATATGTCCATAGTTTAGTTAAAAGAAAACTAACAAAATGTGCCAGCCCTTTATTATTGTTAATATCAACATTACATACACTTAGAAAACAGTTTTTTGCCACAAACAATTATGCAACAATCATTCGCAGAACTTTTAAAATGCTGATGACATCACTTGATCAAGTTTCACGTAGGTCTACGGTACACATTTAAGTTCCCTTTTTTTCCTTTCTTCAGTTCACTTTTTTGCTGTAAACATCTGGTCAGATGATTTGAGGTTTGTTTGAATGTGTATTTGCAAGTTCCTTGTCTTTTGGCATGTGCAGTTTCTGCTAAATGGACAAATACATATAGTTAAACTATTGCTGACAGCACTTGATCCAGCTTCATGTGTTTTCTCTTCTGGTCTCCCACTTCAAAAGGTTGTAAGTTTGTAAGGTTTATCTGTTGTCATTGACAGTTCATTGTATTGTAAAAGGAAAGGCAGAAAATATGGATTTTGAAACTGACAGCCAACACACTCCCTATTTGCTTTGTGTGTCTTACCCCGAGTGCAGGGCATGGAGAGTGGATTTGTGCAGAGAGAAAGAAAGAAAGGGAATGCAGTGTGGCTCAATCTGCCCCAAATTGTCAATAGTCAATGTTTACATGTTTGAGAGAGAGACACTTGGCCATAATTTGCATTTGCTGACTATAATAAAGTTGTGAAAAGGCTTAGTTTTTGTTAGTTTTAGTTTTAGTGTTCTTTTTAGTTGATTATAGGTTGTCAGGGGCGAATCAGCGATTCAGCTGTGGAAGCTTGCAGTGGGCTTGTAGATCAGCTATTTTTGTTATATTTTTTAAAGAACCATGTCAGATTTTTGACAGTAGTCCTACAGATTAAAAAAAAAAAAAAACATCACACAGATCAGCACACAGTATCTGTAGTCATTAAACAAAACAGTTGTTGCAAACATTTTGTATTTTTTATAATACAATTGTTTTCCAAACGTTATGCAAATCGGTACACATTATCTCTAGAATCAGGTGATCAATATTGTTCTGTCCGATTTTTCATTGGTGGATTCCGAACATTGCTGACCCACAATAACCTACCTGACCTGGCGGAGACCACTTTTTCTAGTTCCACATCAGATCTTTTGAGACATTGTTCAACTTCCCTTCACTCCTCCTACAGTTTCAACTACACCACCATTGCTTGTAGATCCACTTCTTTTGATGTTTTTGTAGTAGTAGGGCATTAACACTTCACATTGTGGTGCATTGTGAGCTTGTAGATCAGCTATTTTTGAAAGATTTTTACACATTTTGAAAATGATTGCTTTTACTTTTGTTACTTCAAGATTATTTTATTGGCAACAGTTTTGTACTTTTACTCAAGGAAAATGTACCCAGTGCAGGGATAGTCCAGTTCTCACACAGAGGTCATTGAGGTCAGACCCAGTAGCATGTGTGTCCATTTTAAGGCTGGGCTTTCTTTTGAACCCCAGGAAACTTGGCTCGTCCTCTCTTGCCAGGGACACTTAACACACTTAACGCTGTTGCATACACACACGTTATTACATGGCCGACCCAGACCTAACATTGTCCACATTCTCTAGCTGGTTAAGGCACGTTAAACACTGTTCAGAGACAAAGATGCTTCAGGGCAATGTTGACATCTCAGAAAGTGGAACCTCAAAATAATGAAGTTGTAAAAGAGCAGTCTGTCAAATCAATGTAATCTTAAAAGACCCCAGCATGACAGTCTACAGCAGAGGTTCATGTCAGAACCCCCACATAAATACCATTTGGGCCATGGACCCTCATCTGAACACATTGTGTCCAAGAGACCCCATACAAGATTTGTGTTGTTACTAGACTGTTTATGAAAAATAATCAGGGAATTTCAGATCTACAAGTTGGCATTGCATCACAATGCATTGTGAGTTTGTAGAAGGGTTATTTTCAAATAGCTGATGCATATACTGTAGTGTTAAAGTGTCTTTACTGGTACAGCTACAATTTCCTCATGTTAAAAATAAGGTCCACACAGGGGGATCAGAATGGTCTCCAGTCAACCATTAACTGTGTTTTACATCAGATATGGATCTACTATTACACTTGATATGTAATACAAGTTTGGTATTGAGAGAGACAATTTCCTCATCATGAATGGAAAGTGTGTGAGGAACTGTGGCAACAATATGAGGGTTCCTCTTTGCTTGGTCACTGGTGATGAGCACAGAGCATGTAGTGGTCAGTCTTCAGTGGCACTGAGTATAATGGTGTGTACACTACAACAGTACATCCCCAATGTGGCTTCAGGTGCAGTTTAAAAAGAAATGACTAGAATGTGTCACAACTTGTTCTTTGAGCTTGTAGATCGGCTACTTTTGTTGTTTTTGTGTAAGACTTGACGAAGTAGGGCAATAACACTGACAGCCTGGACAGACTTGGTGCTGCCAGATAACAACTGTCTTTGGAGAAGAGTTCATTTTGACAGCTAATGTTGATGTAGTTTTTGTCATAGTCTTTTGAATATATACTGTACAAGTTTGAATACATACTGTAAACCTCATCAATAATAACAATTTCATTACTCAGAACACAGTTGAATAACTAGTTATAATGTTCACGCCAAATTTTAGCAATGTTGTCTGATCCAGAGACAGCCTCAATGTCGGATGGTAATGGTGTTGTGTTACTGTTCATCACTCTGACTGTTTTCCACAATTCAACACCCAAATCATTGCAAGTTGTGGGCGATAGCTTTGTTTATAGGTATATATATATATATATATATATATATATATATATTTATATGTTGCAATAAAAGGCCAATTCAGGTATAGTCTGCAATCTTGGGCAAGCATTGGCATTGTTTCAGCATGCGGCTGTTGCCATGGTGGTGACACTGTTTAATATCAGTGATGTCAGCATGCAGACAGACGGTCAGACAGCGGACGGACAGACATTCGATAAATGAATAGTTAGAATGTTTGAGATGTGCTTTGAGCTTGTAGATCGGCTACTTTTGTTGTTTTTGTGTAACACTGTAGTATGACAAAGTAGGGCTTTAAGAGGCTTCCAAATATGAACACAAGCAGTTTACATTTTTAACCAAGCTGTAACATAGCATCCTTAAGACGTTGTACTTAATTAAACAGCTTGAGGAATGCCTCTTCCAGACTGTGGTCAAAGTATATGCCATGTATTAGTGCACCACAGAGAAAGATTGAGTCAGGTTGGAAGGACATGTAAACTGGCTTTGACTGTAAAGGTGACTCATCAACTGCATCATCCTCACAACCTAATCAGAATGGGGTAGTGTGTATGTGTGTATGTCTGTATGTGCGTATGTCTGTATGTGCATCTGCAACTCCACATTCAGCAGTTGTTCAATTGTCTAAAAAACATAATACAAAAATCAATAACGCATATTCCTTGCTGACCATCAACTTTTCCACCTTCAAATGCGTCTCTACTTTTCATAATCACAGAATGTTTACAATTTTTTACCAAATTTTGGCCTGTAGGTGGCGCAGGGCCAGGCTGGGGGACCAAACAGTATAGGCACTGCATGGCCAGACTGGGCCACCACACAGGCAGTGCAGGGCCACACTGGGCCACCACACAGTATAGGCAGTGCAGGGCCACACTGGGGCACAACACAGTAGGGGCACACACACACACACACACACACACACACACACACACACACACACACACACACACACACACACACACACACACAGTAAGATACAGTAGATTACAGTACAGTAAGATACAGTACAGCAAGGTACAGTAGAGTACAGCAAAGTACAGTACAATACGGTGCAGCAAGGTACAGTAGAGTACAGCAAAGTACAGTACAATACGGTACAGTCAGGTACAGTAGAGTACAGCAAAGTACAGTACAATACGGTACAGTAGAGTACAGCAAAGTACAGTAAGGTAAAGTAGAGTACACTAGAGTACAGCAAAGTACAGTAAGGTAAAGTAGAGTACAGTTGAGTACATTAAAGTACAGTACAGTAAGGTATAGTAAGGTACAGTAGAGTACATTAAAGTACAGTACAGTAAGGTATAGTAAGGTACAGTAGAGTACATTAAAGTACAGTACAATACGGTACCACAAGGTACAGTAGAGTACAGTACAATACGGTACAGTCAGGTACAGTAGAGTACAGCAAAGTACAGTACAATACGGTACAGTCAGGTACAGTAGAGTACAGCAAAGTACAGTAAGGTAAAGTAGAGTACAGTAGAGTACAGCAAAGTACAGTAAGGTAAAGTAGAGAACAGTAGAGTACAGCAAAGTACAGTAAGGTAAAGTAGAGTACAGTTGAGTACATTAAAGTACAGTACAGTAAGGTATAGTAAGGTACAGTAGAGAACATTAAAGTACAGTACAGTAAGGTATAGTAAGGTACAGTAGAGTACATTAAAGTACAGTACAGTAAGGTACAGTAGAGTACATTACAGTACAGTACAGTAAGGTACAGTAGAGTACAGTAAAGTACAGTACAGTAAGTGGATGGATGGATGGATGGATGGATGGATGTGGATGGATGGATGGATGTGGATGGATGCATGTATGGATGGATGGATGTGGATGGATGGATGGATGTGGATGGATGGATGGATGGATGTGGATGGATGGATGGATGGATGGATGGATGGATGGATGGATGGATGGATGGATGGATGCATGGATGTGGCTGGATGGATGGATGGATGGATGGATGCATGGATGGATGCATGGATGCATGGATGCATGGATGTGGATGGATGGATGGATGCTTGGATGGATGGATGGATGTGAATGGATGGATGGATGGATGGATGGATGGATGGATGGATGGATGGATGGATGGATGGATGGATGTGGTTGGATGGATGGATGGATGTGGATGGATGGATGTCGATGGATGGATGGATCTCTAGATGTGTAGATCGCGATCTCTAGATCTCTTGAGTCTGATTGGCAAATCTATAAGAAGCTAAGAAATTATGTTACAGCTCAAAACAAAAGGAAAAAGCAATTGTTTTATGAGAACAAAATAAAAAATGTGAATAATGATAAAAAGAAAATGTGGAATGTAGTAAATGATATGATGGGCAGAAAGCCTAAATCCTGCCCATCTTATCTTGAAGTGGATGGTACATTTCTGACAAAGCCAGTTGAAATTGCTAATTATTTTAATGATTATTTTTATTCGAAGATAAATAATTTAAGAAGTAATATGCAACATATAAGTATAAATCCTTCAATTACATTAATTAAAGACTCTATGGGTGATAAGATATGTACATTTAACCTAGAAAAGGTAACAGTTAATGAAGTCGAGTGCCTGCTTAATAAATGCAAAGACCGACCAGCAGGGGTTGATAATTTAGATGTTAAATTTCTTAGTATGGTTTCCAATTTAATTTCTGTCCCTGTTTGTCATATTGTTAACTTGAGTATAGAGGAATGTATCTGTCCACAGGCTTGGAAGATAGCTAAAATCATACCACTTACAAAAAATACAGTTGCACCGTTTTCTGGTACAAACAGTCGACCTATAAGCTTGTTACCTGCTTTAGGGAAGGTAATGGAGAGAATAATTTTTCAACAAATCCAACTTTATTTTGATGTGAATGGTTTAAATACTGATTATCAGCATGCTTATAGGCCTTGTCATTGTACTGCCTTGACACAGATGACAGACGATTGGCAATGTCAGATTGATAATGGAAGATTTGTAGGGGCTGTTTTACTAGATTTTAGTGCAGCTTTTGATTTGATAGACCATGTCCTGTTATTAGAGAAGCTTAAACAATACGGTTTCACTGCTAGTGCGTTAAACTGGATGGGAAGTTATTTAAGTAATAGAAAGCAGACAGTTTTCTTTAATGGCAGTCTGTCTAAGGTCAGTCATGTTAACTGTGGAGTTCCTCAGGGAAGCTGTTTAGGACCATTATTATTCTCGATTTTTATAAATGATCTTCCTTTAGTTTTACATAAATCTCAAATCTCAATGTATGCAGATGACTCGACCATATATGCAGCAGGATCTACGTCAGATGAAATTAATTATATTCTGGAAAATGAATTAAAGTCAGTAATAGAATGGGTAAAGAATAATAAACTTGTACTTAATGTCGGAAAGACAAAATCTATATTATTGGGATCAAAACACAAGATGAAAGCTGAACCGAAATTGAATTTAAGTATAAACAATGTACCCATTGACCAGGTAAAGGAGACTAATTGTTAGGTATTACTTTCGATCATACCTTATCATGGTCCCATCAGGTGGATAATGTTGTGAGTAAAATGGGAAGGGCTGTCTCAGTGACGAGAAGAATTTCTAGTGGTTTGCCAACAGATGTTATTAAACAAGTCTTAAATGCTTTAGTTCTCTCCCAGTTGGATTATTGTTTTGTTATTTGGTCAAGTGCCTCAATGAAGGATATGGGGAAATTGCAGGTTGTTCAAAATAGAGCGGCACGTTGTGCTTTAAATTGCTCATACAGAACTAATGTACAAGACATGCATGACAGGCTGAGATGGTTGACTGTTAGTCAAAGGTCAACTTATTTCCGATTGAATTTTATTAGAAGCATAAAATGTACACAGCACAGTCACCAACAATATTATATAAAAGCTTATTAAAACATTGTGCTAATCATGAATATCAAACTAGACATGCAATAGAAGGTAGGTTTAATTTACCTACAGTGAAAAGCTCTGTTATACAGAAAACTGTTATTTATAGATCTATTGTAAGTTGGAATTCACTGCCAGGTTATATTATTGAAGCGAATACTAAAGAGGGGTTTAAAAGGATGGTAAAACAGTATATATCAATTTTTCATGAGCATATATAATGATCTACTTCTGCATTGTCTGTCTGTTTAAGCTCTGTTCTGGGCAACTTGCATTTTCCTCATCTGATCTATGAGATGATATGATTATTTAAAAAAAAAAAGAAAAGAAAAAAAAAAAAAAAAACCCTTATAGGTAACCCTTTATCATGAAATGTACAATATTGTGAATTAATTTTCAAAAGTGTACTTCTAAACTTTTGTGAACTATTGTCTGTCTGTCTTATCTGTTGTATTGTATTCTGTATGTTGTTGTACATGATGTATGTACTGGATGTGGGACGGACCCCAGGAAGAATAGCCATGCTTAGGCAAGTGCTAATGGGGATCCATAATAAAGTAAAGTAAAGTAAAGTAAAGATGTGAGAAAGCCCATTTAAGGCTGGGCTTTCTTTTGAACCCCAGGAAACTTGGCTCGTCCTCCGTTTCATATCTAGAAACATAGAAGATCTAGCAAGTTCCCTGACATCACTGTTCAGCATGTTTATCAAGTGAGCCAGCCACACTAACACACGCAAACACACTTGCGCGCGTGACACACACACACACACACACACACACACACACACACACACACACACACACACACACACACACACACACACACACATACACACACACACACACACACGTTATTACATGGCCGACCCAGACCTAACATTGTCCACATTCTCTAGCTGGTTAAGGCTCGTTAAACACTGTTCAGAGACAAAGATGCTTCAGGGCAATGTTGACACCTCAGAAAGGTGAAACGTCAAAATAATGAAGTTGTAAAAGAAGAGTCAGTCAAATCAATGTAATCTTAAAAGCTCCCAGCATGACAGTCTACAGCAGAGGTTCATGTCAGAACCTCCACATAAATACCATTTGAGCCATGGACCCCCATCTGAACACATTTAGTGCAAGAGACCCCATACTAGATTTGTTTTGTTATCTGTTTATAAAAAAATAATCAGGGAATTTCAGTTCTACAAGTTGGCTTCACATCACAATGCATTGAGGGTTTGTTTCAAATAGCTGATGCATATACTGTACTGTAGTGTTAAAGTGTCTATACTGGTATA
This sequence comes from Nannobrachium achirus, assembly GCF_963921795.1. Taxonomy (NCBI): domain Eukaryota; kingdom Metazoa; phylum Chordata; class Actinopteri; order Myctophiformes; family Myctophidae; genus Nannobrachium; species Nannobrachium achirus. Next base: position 79,082,301 of record NC_137810.1, on the reverse strand, counting down.
CTGCTTTATGAACCTATAGGCTGCATGGGGACCCCTGGAAGCCCCTCAAGGACCCTACTTTGAGAACCATTGGTCTGCAAACTGGTCAGCCAAAATGCCACAGGAGAGTTGTGCGTGTTTGTGTGTGTGTGTGTGTGTGTGTGTGTGTGTGTGTGTGTGTGTGTGTGCGTGCGTGCGTGCGTGCGTGCGTGCGTGCGTGCGTGCGTGCGTGCGTGCGTGCATGCGTGCGTGAAAGGGTTAGTGTCTCTAAAAGGCTCTAAAGAGGCTGTGTTGAAATGTCCAAATGTGAGGAACGTGTTACTTGTGGATGGATGGATGGATGGATGGATGGATGGATGGATGGATGTGGATGGATGGATGGATGGATGTGGATGGATGGATGTGGATGGATGGATGGATGGATGGATGTGGATGGATGTGGATGGATGGATGGATGTGGATGGATGGATGGATGGATGGATGGATGGATGGATGGATGGATGGATGGATGTGGATGGATGGATGGATGGATGGATGGATGTGTGGATGGATGGATGGATGGATGGATGTGGATGGATGGATGGATGTGGATGGATGTGGATGGATGGATGGATGGATGGATGGATGAATGGATGGATGGATGTGGATGGATGGATGGATGTGGGTGGATCACTGCTGCAACTTAGCTGTGAGCGCCTGCGAAGCAGGCGCGATCTCTAGATGTGAGCGGCCCGAAGGGCCGCGAACCTCTAGTTTATATAGTATGAGAGACAGCAGGAAGGCAAGCTAGCTATCCTTGTAGTGTTAAACCAGTCCAGTGTCCTTGCTGTGTTTTTCTGTTGTAACATTACAAGGCCTTGCCGAGCCATGAGGCCCATAGAGTCTATCTCCTGTTTCTGTAGCGTGAGGCAGCTTGATGTACAAGTACATCCCCTGGACATGACACTAGTATGTCACAACCTCTGTGCATTGACTGTTGCTAAATGATGTTCTGAATCAATAACAGTAGTCCTTACTGAGATCAAACAGTTGGTAATAATGTCCTCAGAAACTGCTACAGTGTCAGAGTCAGGTCCTACCCAGCGCAGGGATAGCCCAGTTCTCACACAGAGGTCATTGAGGTCAAACCCAGTAGCATGTGTGTCCATTTAAGGCTGGGCTTTCTTTTGAACCCCCGGAAACTTGGCTCGTCCTCTTCTTGCCAGGAGCACTTAACACCGTTTCATATCTAGAAACATAGAAGATCTAGCAAGTTCCCTGACATCACTGTTCAGCATGTTTATCAAGTGAGCCAGCCACACTAACACACGCAAACACACTTGCGCGCGCGACACACACACACACACACACACACACACACACACACACACACACACACACACACACACACACACACACACACACACACACACGTTATTACATGGCCGACCCAGACCTAACATTGTCCACATTCTCTAGCTGGTTAAGGCTCGTTAAACACTGTTCAGAGACAAAGATGCTTCAGGGCAATGTTGACACCTCAGAAAGGTGAAACGTCAAAATAATGAAGTTGTAAAAGAAGAGTCAGTCAAATCAATGTAATCTTAAAAGCTCCCAGCATGACAGTCTACAGCAGAGGTTCATGTCAGAACCTCCACATAAATACCATTTGAGCCATGGACCCCCATCTGAACACATTTAGTGCAAGAGACCCCATACCAGATTTGTTTTGTTATCTGTTTATAAAAAAATAATTAGGGAATTTCAGTTCTACAAGTTGGCTTCGCATCACAATGCATTGAGGGTTTGTTTCAAATAGCTGATGCATATACTGTACTGTAGTGTTAAAGTGTCAATTCGGCTGTTAAGTATGACATCATTTTGTAGGCAGAGGAGAATTTCTGCCCCCAGTTTCCGTGAATCTTTTTACTATTTTTACTATTTACACATTTTTCTTCTCTTTGTTGTTGAAAGGAAAGTGTTAGAATTATACTTTAGTCGTTATTTTTTAGTTGTTGTTTTTTGAAATAGCGAGGGACAGAAAATGCTCTGGGGGC
>NC_137810.1:79050286-79077786 GCF_963921795.1 Nannobrachium achirus | reverse complement strand
CAAAGACTAAAACTATGTTTCTCTATGATTTTAGTTTCTTCTGATTAGCTTTGTATGGCAGGGTTGCTTTAACAACTTCCTTCTCCCCATGTTAAAATGCATCAGGAATGTGTCTTATTAATGGTCTTTCTTTATTGTTTAAAATGTGGATAGAATTTAGGTGAAGAGTTTCATCCCTGATGATGAAAGAACAACCTTGAAAACTAAGTCAATATTGTACATTTGTCAAATACTGTAGGTAAAAACAATGCTTATCTAATAGTTTGATATGTTTAATGTTGATTGATATGTTACTGTATTAATGCATGTGTTATGATGTTTTTGCTGATTGAGAAAAGTGGATGGATTACAAACTACAGAGCAGAACACATGAATGGTTTAGTGGAAACAAATCAGAAATTCTACAAATTGCTCATATATAAAAAAATATAAAGTTTTAAAAGAGCAGTCAGTCAAATCAATACAATCTAAACAGTGTTTCCCAAACTTTTTAGCTCAAGACCCAAGAGAGAAATTAGATCGGGAGCCACACTAGCAGATCTACATGCTCAAAGCTGGTCGATTTGCACCGTGTTGAGCTTGTAGATTGGCTATTTTCAGTACTTCTTAAACATTTGTTTTCTAATTTATGGAATTTCTTAGATTTTATTTTATTTATCCATGACATTACTTAGAATCATTGCATTCTTTGAAATGTTTTGAAAGAATAATAATTAAAAACTAAATTTAGGAAACTTTAGGAAATTAAGGGATCCATAAACATGTGTCTGCGACCCACACATGGGTCCTGACCCAGTGTTTGGGAACCAGTAATCTAAAGGACCCCAAGCATGACAGTCTACAGCAGAGGTTCTCAAACTGTTTCATGTCAGGGACCCCCAAATAAATATCTATTAGGACATGGACCCCCATCTGAACATCTGGAAATATCCTGGAAATGTCACAATGCATTGTGAGTTTGTAGATCGGTTATTTTCAAATAGCCGATGCATATACTGTAGTGTTAAAGTGTCTATACTGGTAGACTGCTTTATGAACCTATTAGGCTACATGGGGATTGGGGACCCCCTGGAACCCCCTCAAGGACCCCACTTTGAGAACCATTGGTCTGCAAACTGGTCTACCAAAATGTCACAATAGAGTATTATTATAGTGTGTGTGTGTGTGTGTGTGTGTGTGTGTGTGTGTGTGTGTGTGTGTGTGTGTGTGTGTGTGTGTGTGCGTGTGCGTGTAGGTGTGCGTGTGCGCGTGTGAGCGTGCATGGGTGTGTGTGTGCGTTCTTGCATGTGTGTGAGTGTGTGTGTGCGCGTGTGAAGAAAGTGCCAGTAGTGGTGTTTCCATAAAGCCTCTTAATGCGCATTTAAGGCTTATTCGCAAAATCTTTTTATGGAAACACTTCAATATGCAAATAAACGTTCATTATCCACAAAAAAAATTATCCGCTTGGAGGAGGTGGATTTTGAGGCTTTATCGAATAAACTAAATGTGCATTTGTGAATGGAAACGGGTCAGACAATAAATGCGAATAGATTATGACGTTCTGGGTCCATATCGTCGTCCAATTTAACACTTTCCTCTGCCGCTTAACGTCCATTAGCCCACAAACAAACCGGTTGTTTGTTACACACGGAGTGACACGGACCGTGTGTAAATTCCTCCCGTTTTCACCTCCCGGAGTCAAGCCATCCGTGGCTAACCCTTTCTCATCACACGGTGTTGCGTGCCAAAAGTGGCCGATCTACAAGCTCACAGCAGCTCGCATCCGCGTCTCCGCGCCGCGTTGTGAGCTTGCAGATCGGCCACGTTCCAGAGGACGCTGAAACTTGCAGGATGAGCACTGTGCAGCGGTGCGACCGCGGTTTTCCCCTGAACGGTGGGGGCGCAGGAGTGTGGGGAACACACACCACTGACTATTGCTGATGATGGAGAGGTTATATAGCTTTATGTTGAGAGGAACTCTTGCCAATTTCATAAGAGACTCGTTGCCAATTGTTGCGACCGTAGGTCGCATTTACTACCAAAACCTCCACCGGCTGTCCGTCAGTGAGTCCGTCACACTTTTGCCCTGCTCATATCTCCACAACCGTTGCCCCCATCCATGCCAAATTTTGCACACACACTCCTTACCTGCCAAACTACAACCTCCAAGGACCCCCGGAGCCCCAGGGACCCAGGGACCCTCCACTGCAGCTCACATAAAATGCCGTAACTCGGGCTAGGAGCATCCGGGAGAGCCGGGGCCGGTACCTATTCGTCCGCCAAGGCAACGCGGAGACCCCACCCCTCATTTCTCACATGGCCCTCTTCTAGCGCCACCTTCAGGCCGATTTTTTCACAGTATGTCTACACTCATGTCATCACCATATGGATCAGGAACATTGTGGAAAAACACATTGTTGCCCTATTTGTGGAGATAAGCGACCTATGGTCGCTTATCTCCCGATTAGGGAGTCTTACTGGTAATATATTTAAAAGTTATTTGGGGCCATGTCATGATGATGATTGATAACCCCTTCTTCCCACTACTAGACAGAGACCGAGTTACAGCAGTCAGACGTGCAGTGCTCAGGTTCGGTCTGAAAAAAATCAGCCCGATCAACTCATACGACCGTCGCTAATTCACCTGCAAATGGAAACATGCTAAATTCGCTTTGTCTTAATGCGTATTTCTGATAATTCGCTTCCCTAATTGGAATACGTTTATGGAAACATGGCTAGTGTCTCTAAAAGGCTCTAAAGAGGTTGTGTTGAAATGTCCAAATTTGAGGAACTTGTTACTTGTGGCAACACTGACTTCAGCTCAATGTCACTAAAACAAGTGTGTGATTAAGAAAGAGTCATTGTTTCTGCCTTATTTGGACATTGTGTGAGTCTCTGTGTGTGAGAGAGCACCTACGGACCAACCGGCCCACCAGGAATATTCCCCAACTTCCCCCAAGGCCAGTCTGTGCCTGGTGGAGTGTGTGTGATTTGGATTGAATGTGAAATGTGCATTTAGTTTTTACTAGCTATTCCCATTCCAAAGTATTATTGCATGCGTGTGCACGTGTGTGTGCATGTGCTTGTGCGTGTGTCTGCATGTGCGTGTGTCTGCGCGCGCGTGTGTGTGTGTGTGTGTGTGTGTGTGTGTGTGTGTGTGTGTGTGTGTGTGTGTGTGTGTGTGTGTGTGTGTGTGTGTAAATAAATAAATACTACCATTTATTCATGTTAAAATGATGTGGACAAAGCGTTCAGAATTGTCTCAAACTACATGTTTTCCCTTTGCAAAATAATGCAACTTTGGTATTCAGACAATTACCTCATCATGAGAGCAAAGAATGGAAAGTGTGTGAAGAAAGTGTGAAGGTTTCAGCCTTATTTGATTTCTAAAGACACTCTGTTGAGGGGGGGGGGGGGGGGGGGGGGTGCTGTAACAATCTTTTGAAAATGCAAAGATAACACAGAATGTGAGTATTTCTTTTGAATGTATGCCATGTGTGCTTGTGAACATTGTTACAAGCTCACAACCTTTTGTATTGCAATGTGCTTTGAGCTTGTAGATCAGCTATTTTCACAAATGTGGGTCCCAGGCAGACATCACATTTATCTTTAGGGTCTCGAGCTCCATGGTTTGTGAACCATTGATATTAGTGTTAGAGAAACAGGGGTTTGGTTCATGACAGAATGAAAGACTTTATGCTCATCAACAGATGCCAACAGTGTGGCCTTCAGTGGCTCAATGGGTAGACTAGAGTTGCAGCCTGTGAGTCCTAATTACATATTGTAATTACACATTGTCTGTCATGATGAGCGTCTAACGACCACAATGCTGAATAAAGAGCACTATTGCAAGTTCCTGATAGTGTGCACATCATTTTCCTTAATGATCAGAGATCCCCTTCTGAAAATATGCACTTTTGTGCATCTGCCCTTTTCAAACAAGCATAATTACACATTGCATTCCTTAACCCCCATATTGTTGCTGTATTCAATATTTTAAAATCCTGGCAGCTAGGCCTGTTGATCACCTCTGACATGTAATGTTACATGGAAATAAACATTATTTGTTACAGTTCATTGTTTGTTTAGTATATTTTGTGACTGTCTTCTGGTTAATAGTTGTATTGGCTTAAGTACTTTGCAGACAGAGTTACTGGTTTTATTCAGGGTTAGTGATAATAGTGATCAATTAGTCTGGTAGGAAGGTAGGCCTCCCGCGCACCCGAGAGATATATTTTTCTAACCTACCTTTTTAGAATCCTTAAGGTGTCTAGTTAATGAATTTTGATGTTCCCAGATCCAATTATTGTCCCATATATGTTTTTTTTAACCATATGTTGTGTCCGTCCTGGATTTTTGGCTGTGAAAACGAATAACTTTAAATCAACATAGCTCCTGAACCATACATCCGACAGAAACCATTCACCCCATTTTATGTTCATCTTTGCAAGACGAATTGATTGATATGAGGATTTGCCATGGTTCCATCATGTTTAGTGCATTAAAACCCAAATAAACACAAAAAAAGTTAAACTTCGCCTAAACTGGATCACAACAACTCCTCCCCCATGCACCCTATTGATATATTTTTTCTAACATTTGCATTTTTACAATCTTCAAGATGTGTAGTAAACAAATGTTGATGTTCCCCACTTGAAATATTGACACATGTATGTTCATTCTGGCATAGTGTTTGCTATTGTGAATCTTTGCAAATGCAAAAAAGAGAATGTAAAATCTACATAAGGTCTTAACTATACATTATTCTGAGACAAATGTCCAATTTGTCTGTTTCATTTTGGCATGAGGCATTAAGGGAGATGGCTAGTGACATAATATGTACATTTATGGATCATCAATACTCAAATAAATGCTATAATGCACACAATTCAATAGGCGGATTTACATAAGGTCTTAACTATACATTTTTTTCTGAGACAAATGTCCAATTTCTCTGTTTCATTTTTGCATGAGGCATTGACAGGGGCGTAGCCAGAAATTCTGGGCCCCTGGACCAGGAATCTGTATGGGCCCCACCACGCTAGCGGAGAACCGGCCAACCGGCAACACTTTGTTACTGTTTGAATGACAGGTCTCACAATGATACCGTAGCCCTGATTGCCTCAGCACATTTATTCCTGCATAATAGGGGAGACACAGACACACTCACACAGAAGGGGGAATCATCACGTGTTCTATCCGTCTGTCATTCAATGTTATATGAGCTACTTCAATGGTTTCCTGTGTAAATAAGCCAAGTGCTTTCCTAGATCTCCTTTTAGTTGACTTTGTACCAGTGAACTGTACCCTCATGAAACTGTACCTTTTTCTATGCAACCTTCTAATAGTCTTCAATCAATCAATCGACAAAGGAATGTACTTTTTGCGGTCACATGATCTACTGAAGTATATGACACCCAGGAGAAGGGAGAAACTGGTCACTCATACCTTAGGGAAGACTACCATCTAGTGGCCAAAAACAGAATGAGAAGATGTTTTCGTCAATGGCAGTAAATAACTGTTAGTGTCTATATAAATATGTTTGCTTTATTCTTATTTAATGATATATTATAAAAATGATTCCTGAATAGCTTTTGCAGGGTACACATCTGACTTTAGGAGGGGCACACAAGTTTTGTTTTGGTTATTATTCCCAATCCCAGGGCATAAGAAAAAGAAAGAAAACCCCTACTGTACATTGACATAGCGATGACCATATAAAGGACAACTGAAACTACTTCAAGAGTCAAAAATGTTTATTAGCAGAACAGAACACCAACTATCAGTGGTGATCAACTCAAATATTTGTTTTATGTATCGATACAGAAAACTCTGTTACAAGTATAAGCCTGGAATTAAAAAAATAAAAAATAAAAGTACAAAAATGGCACTCAAATGGCACTCAAAGATAAGGATGGCAAACCATTCCCAACATATCTTGATTTTTCAAAGTCAGCCAATGGCCGTGAGAAAACTAAAAGAGACTGGCTCATATATAGTGTAAGTGCAAAGGCTCTGTACTGCATCCCATGCATTCTGTTCTCTCATGAGCTAAAAAAGGCTTCCAAAAGTGCACTGAACAGCAAAGATGGAATGAAGTTAATGGACACCAAATGGAAACCTTTGTACATGAAACTACCAAAGCATGAGACAGACAGTTCCCATAAGCAGTGCTACTTGAAATGGAAATCACTGCAGCAGTCACTATTGGCAGCAACAGGAGTCGATAGTCACATTCAAAAACTAATGCAAACTGAAGTAGAGAAGCATAAAATGATTTTGGAGAGGCTTTTGCATGTGACTCTTCATTTGGCTTCAAGGAATCTTTCATTCAGAGGCCACACCTCAATATTAGATGATGTCCATAATGGTAATTTTCTTGGCAGTCTTGAGATGTTGGAACGTTATGATCATGTTTTACATGAGCACTTAGAAAAAGTAAGGCAACACGAGAAAGGTTCACGGTTAACTCATTATCTAAGTGCTAGCACACAGAATGAGTTCATTGATCTCTGTGGCAAGAGAGTGCTAAACACAATTCTGGATCAAAGAGAAAGTGCAATCTATTACTCTGTGATATGTGACGCAACACCAGACATCTCTCACACTGAACAGAATGTGATAATGGTAAGATTTGTACATCGAGAAGAAGACAAAGAGAGTGGTGAAGACAGTGGTGTTGCTATCACTGGTGTTTGGAAGATAACTGAGAGGTTCATTCAATTCACACAATTTAACAAAAAGACAGGCAAGGATATTTCAGAAATGATTATAGTTTCATTGCAAGACAATGGCATACCGTTAGAGGACTGTAGAGGTCAAGGATATGACAACGGGGCCAATATGTCAGGAAAGGTGAAAGGAGTCCAAGCTCAGATTTTAAAAGCCAATCCTCTTGCTACATACTCGCCCTGTGCTTCCCATACCCTTAACCTGGTGGGTGTACATGCAGCTGCATCATGTACTGAAGTCAAAACATTTTTTGGTTGCGTTAATCGACTATACAACTTCTTCAGTGCTAGCCCAGAGCGATGGCAAATATTGAAGAGTAAGACGGGGTGCTCTCTCCATTCCCTCTCTGAGACTCGATGGAGTGCACGCATTGCTGCTGTTAAAGTTGTGGCTAGACGCTTGCCCTCTATCATTAAGGCACTGGAATGTGTATTAACAGAATGCAATCTGACAGATGAAGCCAGTTCTGAGGTCAGCGGTCTTTCAAAATATTTCCAGTCCTTCGATGCTGTTGTCCTTCTGACTGTGTGGGTCAAGGTCTTTCAGTGTATTGAGAATCGCAGCAAGATTCTTCAGGAAGGAGATATTTCTCTTGACAGACAAGCTGCAAACATAAACAGACTGCATAAAGAAATGCAGGGAATTAGAGACAAATGGGACTCGCTGCTCTCAGAGGCCAAAACAGTGGCAAAATCAATGAAGATCCCTGCTAAATTTACCTGTGAAGCGAAACGTACCAAGAAAAGGAAACGCATGCCTGATGAGAGTATGCAAGAGCAAGATGAACCTGCAGCAGAGAGTCCAGCACACACTTTCAGAAATAAAATATTCTATGTGGCAATGGATAGCATTATCTCCCAGTTAAAAGCAAGATTCCAGAGCACTGCAAACATATGCCAAACATTTTCACCCCTTCTGAATCTGACAGATATGTCCGAAGAGGAAATGATGACAGCATGCCAGACACTCCAAAAAAAATACTCCAGTGATCTTTCCAAGGAATTTGTAAACGAAATGCTTCACCTGCGCACGATATATAAGGAGACATTTCCACCCTCTCTGTCCCCTCTTGAGCTCCTCAATGCCATCTACAAGACCCAGCTGGTGAACATCTTTAAAGATGTGTGTGTCGCACTGCGCATCTTCTGCACCTTGCCTGTCACTGTTGCAGGTGGTGAACGCGCATTTAGCAAATTAAAACTTGTTAAAAACTACCTGCGATCAACTATGAGCCAGGAACGGCTCAACAGCCTGGCAAGGCTTTCCATCGAAAGCGAGTTGGCTAAAACATTGAACTTTAATGATCTAATGGATGATTTTGCCAACCAGAAGACCCGCCGGTGGGCATTTTAGAGCCAATACATTTCAGAACCACACTACATTTCAAAGGCAATTATTGTACTCCACTACAATTATTTGAAAACTAGTTAATTTGTACATTTAAGCTTGTGAAACAGGACATTCTGCACAATGGGTACTTTCCTTTTTGGTACTTTAAGTACACTTTGGTACCAATACTTTTGAGGTGTGGCCTCTGAATGAAAGATTCCTTGAAGCCAAATGAAGAGTCACATGCAAAAGCCTCTCCAAAATCATTTTATGCTTCTCTACTTCAGTTTGCATTAGTTTTTGAATGTGACTATCGACTCCTGTTGCTGCCAATAGTGACTGCTGCAGTGATTTCCATTTCAAGTAGCACTGCTTATGGGAACTGTCTGTCTCATGCTTTGGTAGTTTCATGTACAAAGGTTTCCATTTGGTGTCCATTAACTTCATTCCATCTTTGCTGTTCAGTGCACTTTTGGAAGCCTTTTTTAGCTCATGAGAGAACAGAATGCATGGGATGCAGTACAGAGCCTTTGCACTTACACTATATATGAGCCAGTCTCTTTTAGTTTTCTCACGGCCATTGGCTGACTTTGAAAAATCAAGATATGTTGGGAATGGTTTGCCATCCTTATCTTTGAGTGCCATTTTTGTTAGGTCTCTTTCTTCTGCACCTCTCTTAGCCAATCTGCAAACAATGTTGTCTCTCTGTTTATTAGTTAGATTCTCTGGCCATAGTCCTGGGTCCCCTGCTAAATGCGGTTCTGGATTGACCTCTTCCTCCCTCTGCTCATCCTCACTACCCCCATAATCATATTGGTCTCCATCATCCTCTCCCACCTCATCTTCTCCATCATCATCAGTAGCCATGTCTTCTCCATCAGTAACCACCACATCTTTTCCATCATCATCTTCATCATCAGTAGCCACACCTTCATCATCCTCTCTCACCTCATTTTCATCATCATCAGTAGCCAAGTCATCAGTAACCACCACATCCTCATCAGTAGCCACAACTTCATCATCCTCTGTCACCAAATCATCTTCATCAGACGATGTGGCTGTTTCTGCATCTGAGGAGGAGGGCATTCGAAAATAGTTATTAAGCTTCATATGTGTTTCTGTTGAAAAGCGTAAAATAATGATAAAATAATCGTTTTGTAATTTTTCCAGCCTGACTTTGTTTACATTCCTCTTCTATTCTTTTATATGGATTGATAAGGGATGTAAACCAAGTCAGGCTAACAATGGCCAAAATGATTATTTTATCATTATTTTATGCTTTCTGTGGTCATTTTTGAACAGAAACACACATGAAGCTTAATGTTTTAAAAAATATATTTTTGAAACATTATTTTTATTTTAGCATCCGTTTCTCAAGAAAAAGTTGACTATTAGCTCCTTTAAATTGTCATTATACAGTATGCGCTCACCTGTCATTTCTTCATCACAACCATCATCTTCATCAGACGATGGGGCACCGGCTGCTGCAGCGCCTCTCTCTCTCTCTGTTGCTGTTTCTGCATCTGAGGAGGAGGAGGGCATTCGAAAATAGTTTATAAAAAAAAGATTAAGCTTCATATGTGTTTCTGTTCAAAAGCATAAAATAATGATAAAATAATTATTTTGGCATTTTTCAGCTTGACTTTGTTTACATTCCTCTTCTATTCTTTTATATGGATTGATAAGGGATGTAAACCAAGTCAGGCTAACAATGATTATTTTATAATTATTTTACGCTTTTTGTGGTTATTTTTGAACAGAAACACCTACAGTATGAAGCTTAATCTTTTTTTTTTACAAAATATTTTTGAAACATTTTCATTTTAGCATCCGTTTTGACTATTAGCTCCTTTATATTGCCATATACAGTATGCGCTCACCTGTCATTTCTTCATCACAACCATCATCTTCATCAGACAATGGGGGACCGGCACCAGCTGCTGCACCGCCCCTCTCTCTCTCTGTGGCCGTTTCTGCATCTGAGGAGGAGGGTCATGTGTTTTGTGATGCTTTCTTAGTCGGTTGTAAATAATGATAAACTAATCTCTTCTATTCTTTTAGGTGAGCAGGTAAACCAAGTCAGGCTAACAATGGCAAAATGATTATTTTATCATTATTTTAGGCTTTCTGCTGTAATTTTTGAACAGAAACACACATATGATTTTTTTTTTTATAAAATATTTTTGAGACATTATTTCTATTTTAGCATCCGTTTTTCAAGAAAAAAGATGACTATAACTCCTTTAAATTGCCATATACAGTATGCGCTCACCTTCACAACTTTCATCTTCAGACGATGGGGGACCAGCTGCTGCACTGCCCCTCTCTCTCTCTGTGGCTGTTTCTGCATCTGAGGAGGAGGGTCATGTGTTTTGTGATGCTTGCTCAGGTGGTTGTTATATATTTATTATGTTGATGATGATGATGATGAATTAAATTGCCATATATGAGCTCACCTATTATTTCTTCATCATCATCATCAGACGATGGGGGACCCCAGGCTGGTGCAGCTCCTCTCTCTGGGGCTATGGTTGTTTCTGAAACTGAGGAGAGCCACATGTTTCATGATGCATCTGATCTTTGATTGAAGGCAGTCAAAAGAATCATGTTCACCTTATTTGTCAAATTGTAACACCACTTTTTTACTACAATGGTGTGTATATATATATCATATTTTCATTGTGTTTTGATCAGTCACAATGTTCCAATTGCAATTTCCAAACACCTCTTCCATCATCAATTTATTTGTATTATTCCCTTTTATTATTAATGATATTCTATGCAAAGTACTGTGTTCTCTGTCTTTCAATCAATAAGCTATTGTTATTCGGGCAGGAGGACACTTTTTTTATTTCTTTCATTCACTTGTTTATATTTTACTGTTCTATTTTAATGTTGTCTCACTCTCTTTATAATTTGTTGCTATAAAAAAGATGTGGTGTCTGGTGTTACAATTTGACAAAGGCAATTTATCATTTATGCAGCTTTATGGTCCATCATATGACGGTGTAAAATGACAAAAAAGTAGCAGATCTACAAGCCCACACATCACGGCATGCACGACACAAGTCAGGACATGTTTTCTGATCATGTAGATCGGCTATTTTTGGTGCACTGACACACAGTCTGACACAGTGACACTGCTCACCTGTTTTGGGGAAGAAACGTGTAATGGGCTGTTTTCCCTGTTGTTGTCTTCTCTCTCTCTCTCTCTTTTCTCAATGAGTTTCTGGTGGCCAGATTTTACCTTTTTTCTGGGCGGCGAAGGCATGAGGACTTCTTGTAGTTGTTTCTAGTTTGCGATTAAAGTTTGCAGAGAAAACGGTCGGCGCACGCTGTTGTTCTGTCTCAGTCATCATCATTCATCGATCACACGTGTGGACTCTATTATTGCAATCAGCTGGCTTTCACAGAGCCAATAAAAATACTTTTCCATGTACTGCAGATGATCGTATCCGTGTTAGAGCACACCTACTGATCCGGAAAAGTTCCACAACCATAACATGATGCAAGCACGTTAGCTTTTCCGTATCCTTTCAGGACCGGAAGCACAAACAGCAAAGCAAATACAGGTCTCAAAACAACGTGGAAGCAGGAGAAACCATTTTGGGCTGTAGGGGTGTTCAAAATATAGAGACCCAATACAACAGTCGCTCATTGGTTTTATTCCGGCGGCAGAAATTTTAAGTTTAGACAAAAATGATATTGAAAATAATTCTTATTATAATTGGGGGGGAAAAAAAGTTTTACTCCAGACTTTTCGAGGGCCCTGGCAGCCAGGGCCCCCTTACCTCAGTCTAACTTTCCTACCCCTGGCTACGCCGCTGGGCATTGAGGGAGATGGCAAGTGATGGATCATCAATACTCAAACTAAAATGCAGACAATTCAATAGGCGGAATTGGGCCAGAGGACATAGGCATTTTCTTTCTTCAAATTGTTAATATGAATGCTTTAGGTGCTTGATACACACATCCCATCCTCAATTCAAAATAGTGCCAGGTTTTAAGTTTGCCTACAGTCTTATCGATATCTGCAAACAATATCAAATATACGTGACATCTTAATTAAATGATTATGCATACATGGCGGAGAGAGTCGCAGCCCCAGCCTTGAAGCCTCAAAGGTCTAGTATCTCCCTTCTTCCATAGAGATACCCCTTTGGAGCGATGGTTAAGATATTGGACTTTCGCGTGGGAGGCCCGGGTTCGAAGCCTGGGTGGGGTGGTCCGATTCACCTCCGTTACAATGGTGCTGTGACCCGGATCGGGCTTCCCCATAGGAGGAGGTCTAAAGGGGGGTGAGTGTGGCGGAGAGAGTCACAGCCCCAGCCTTGAAGCCTCAAAAGTCTAGTATCTCCCTTGTTCCATAGGGATATCCCTTTGGAGCGATGGTTAAGATATTGGACTTCGCGTGGGAGGCCCGGGTTCGAACCCAGGGTGGGGAGGTCCGATTCACCTCTGTTACACATAGACAAATTACTCTATCTTGTTTTATGACATGTCATGCCAAAATACCATTCCCTGTACTGACATGCCAAATTTAGGACAATTCCATGCAGTGTTGGGTAAGAACCATGACGTTTTTTAATCCAGTAAAATATGTAAAAATGTATATCTGTTTTAGACCACATACATTAACTACTGTAGTGTCTTTAGAGGGTTCGATTCCAGGCAAGGGTAGCAATGTCGATGCGTGTGGAGGAAAATATCTATCTATCTATCTATCTATCTATCTATCTATATAGACCACTGCACTGCATCTCACCTCAACACAATTAAAAGCACATTTCTAAAGCACATTTAACATGACCAGGTCACCCAAAGTGCTGTGCAATTAAAAACAATAATAGAAAAGACATAACAATGCAATATAAATAGCATAGAATATCAAAATAAACAAAAGCAAAACATTAGCATCAGTAAAGGAAGATCATGGACTGCCAGTCTCAGCTAAAGATCAGACAGATAAAGACTGATTACTGGGCAGCTCTGATGTGTAGGGGCAAGCTATTACAGAGCCTGAGGGGCCCCAGGCTGTCCTGCATAGACCACAGTAGTGTATCTTTTGACCACTGTACTACATCTATAGACCACTGTACTACATCTATAGACCTCTGTACTACATCTATAGACCACTGTACTACATCTATAGACCACTGTACTACATATATAGACCACTGTAGTGCATCTGTAGACCACTGTTGTGATCTGTAGACCATTCTAGTGCAACTGTGGGCCACTGTTGTGATCTGTTGAACACATTAGTGCATCTGTAGACTACTCAAGTGCATCTGTAAACCACTTGAATGCATCTGTAGACCAATGTAGTGTCTATAGATGTAGTACAGTGGTCAACAGACGCACTACTGTGATCTATGCAGGACAGCCTGGGGCCCCAAGGCTCTGTAACAGCTTGCCCCTACACAACAGAGCTGCCCAGTCGACTGATATTTTATCTTTATTAAAGACCTCCCTGACAGTCTATGATTTTCCTTTACATGCTAATGTTTTGATTTAGTTTATTTTGGGATTCATTGGTATTTTATGCTAGGCTAATGTCTATTTATACTGCATTGTTATGTTATTTTTTTTACTGTACAGCAAATGGATGACCTGGTCAATGTGGTCATGTTAAATGTGCTTTTAATTGAGTTGAGATAATAATAATAATAATAATAATAATGGATTGCATTTTTATAGCGCTTTTCTAAGCAAGTTGCGAACTCAAATCGCTTACAATGTTCCATTCATTCATACATTGCAGATGCAGTGCAGTGGTCTATATAGATAGATAGATAGATAGATAGATAGATACCTATTTTCCTCCACACAGATCAACATTGCTACCCTTGCCTGGAATCGAACCTGGGACAACCAGGCAGGCTCCCCAACCATTCAGCTATTCCGCCCCTATAAAGAAAGTACAGTAGTTAATGTATGTGTTCATAAACAGATTTACAATAGGCGTAAATTACATATTTGTACTGAATACAAAAAACTGCATGGTTCTTACCCAACACTGCATGAGATTGTCCTAAATTTGGCATGTCTGTACAGGGGAGGCTTTCACGTGTTTCCATTCTCATGAATCGAGGCGAAAGCTCAAGGGTCCTTTTGAAAATTGGTGATGGCCGTTTATCCCTTGCCAAAATGTTGTCTATCTTTGAATCATTAGGCATTTACCCCCCCTGCCAGACAATGTAGCATGACAAGGTTGGTTCCATTGGAAACCTGAGGTTGTCTAGAATCAAATCTTGACATGACATTGGCATGACATGTCATGCCAAAATAAAACAAAATGGGGTAATTTGTCTATGCATATCATTAATTAAGACTTCATGTATATTTGAAATGTTTGCAGATATCCAAGACTGTAGGCAAAATTAAAACCTAGCACTATATTTTGAATTGGGGATGGGATGTGTGTAGCAAGCACCTAAAGCATTCATATTAACAATAATTTAAAAAAAAAACATAAACTCCTTCATTTGTATTGGTAAATGTCCTCTGTCCCAATTCCGCCTATTGAATTGTCTGCATTTTAGGATTTATTTGAGTATTGATGATCCATAAATGTACATATTATGTCACTAGCCATCTCCCTTAATGCCTCATGCCAAAATGAAACAGACAAATTGGACATTTGTCTCAGAATAATGTATAGTTATGACCTTGTGTAGATTTTACATTCTCTTTTTTGCATTTGCAAAGATTCACTATAGCAAACACTATGCCAGAATAAACATACATGTGTCAATATTTCAAGTAGGGAACATCAACATTTGTTTACTACACATCTTGAAGATTGTAAAAATGCAAATGTTAGAAAAAATATATCAATAGGGTGCATGGGGGAGGAGTTGTTGTGATCCAGTTTAGGCGAATTTTAACTTTTTTTGTGTTTATTTGGGTTTTAATGCACTAAACATGATGGAACCATGGCAAATCTTCATATCAATCAATTCATCTTGCAAAGACGAACATAAAATGGGGTGAATGGTTTCTGTCGGATGTATGGTTCAGGAGCTATGTTGATTTAAATGTATTCGTTTTCACAGCCAAAAATCCAGGACGGACACAACATATGGTTAAAAAAAACATATATGGGACAATAATTGGATCTGGGAACATCAAAATTCATTAACTTGACACCTTAAGGATTCTAAAAAGGTAGGTTAGAAAAATATATCTCTCGGGTGCGCGGGAGGCCTACCTTCCTACCAGACTAAATAGGTTTATTCAGGATGATGTATTTGCACTGCACACTGTGTTCCATGTGTGCAGTGGGCACACAGCATCGGGTGGCTGTGGCACGCGCAAATGTGTGTGTGTGTGTGTGTGTGTGTGTGTGTGTGTGTGTGTGTGTGTGTGTGTGTGTGTGTGTGTGTGTGTGCGTATATGTGCGTGTGTGTGCGTGCGTGTGTGTGTGTGTGTGTGTGTGTGTGTGTGTGTGTGTGTGTGTGTGTGTGTGTGTCTGTGTGTGTGTGTGTCTGTGTGTGTGTGTGTGTGTGTGTGTCTGTGTGTGTGTGTGTGTGTGTGTGTGTGTGTGTGTGTGTGTGTGTGTGTGTGTGTGTGTGTGTGTGTGTGTGTGTGTCATTGTGCGTTCCAAACATCCATCGATATCATCCATATCTGAGAATAACTGAGACTAATCAACTGTGAGCTTTGGTTTCTCAAACAAGACATTTCTCATCGTTGTTTTATTTGAAACATTTCCATTTCAGACCTGACATGACAGAAAAGACGAGATGATGCTGATCTGGTGAAGCAGGGTCCTTATGAACATCAGAGACACTCATTACACCATCTGTTATCAGCTGCTTTGATTGAACAACACAATGGTAAGTTTGAGTCATTTTTCCTGTGTCAAATAATGCTGGACCAACCTGACTTGATGAACATTGTTCATACAGTATATGCATGTGTTTCCATATTTGAATATACTGTAGCCAATAGCATACAAGAATTAAGCAAGGGGTAATTGACAGTAAGCCATTGTGGAGACACATCTGAAAGGTGCATTTTTGACAGGATACTGGTAAGGCCAATATAGGCCTGTAATTGTCCGAGCTGTTTAATTTCCCAGCCAGTAAAACACATGACTAGCATCGGTCTAGGTCTAACTGGCATGCTTAAGATGCTCTGCAGTGATATGATCCAAAACACATGCTTTATTATCAACAAGCAAATCAATAGCATCAGACACCTCACTTGACCTAACTACCACATTACTGACCAGATCAATATTATCAATAACAATTGCAATACTCAGAACATAGTTGAATAACTTGTTACAATATTCATGCCAATTTTTAGCAAGTGTTGTCTGAGTCAGAGACAGAATCAATGTCAGATGGTAATGGTGTTGTGTTACTGTTCATCACTCTGACTGCTTTCCACAAGTCAACATGTTGTTAGTTTGAAGCTTTCTACTAGCACTGCTACACCACGCTTACCCAAATCATTGCAGTGGACGATACGTTTATAGAAAAGCTTGTATCAATACAGGTATAGTCTGCCGTCTTGGGCAACCATTGACCAGCATTGCACAGAACAGTACATTCACCCCAAAGCGGGTTCAGGTGCAGGTTTAAAAAATAACGATAATGTGTCACAGCATTGAGATGTGCTTTGAGCTTGTAGATCGGCTACTTTTGTTGTTTTTGCGTAACTCTGTAGTATGGTGAAGTATATGGCTTTAACACTTTGCATTGTGATGCATTGTGAGCTTGTAGATCAGCTATTTTTGAAAGATTTAGACACATTTTGAAAATAATCATTATTTTTTCTTTTGTTACTTCAAGATTACTTTGTTGCCAATAGTTTTGTATTTTTACTCAAGGATTATTATATATGTTTTAATACAGGAATGATTCTTCCATGTGTGCCTCCAGTAGGCTATGTATGTCGACAAAATATATATTTTTTATTTTGGTGATAGTTGATAACATGTGGATAAACCTCATAGCACACATGAAACCACCTATTACACGCACTCACTCACGCACGCACGCAAACACACACACACACACACACACACACACACACACACACACACACACACACACACACACACACACACACACACACACACACACACACACAGTGACTTCACTCATTTTTAATCACTGCCTCCAGTCCAACGTGATGGACGACCCAAACCGGACTTTGTCCACATTCTCTAACTGGTTGAGACATTTCAAACAGTGACAAAGATGCTTCAATGCTGACATAACTCTCATAAAGGTGAAGCTTATGTTCCATGAGGACGATTTCCAAGTTCCAAGTTAGATTTAGATATAAAGGGATATTTTACTTTCAAACATGTTTGGGGTAGTGATGCGCGGATCGACCCGGTGCCCCCACCCGCCCGCCAACCCGCCCGCATGCGGGTGGGTGGGTCAAGGTTTTCAGACTCCATTGGCGGGCGGCGGGCGGGTGGGTTATCACCACTCTCATGTGCAAAAAATAAATAAGAATAATCTCCTGTTCTTATTTGCCTTTTATTCTTAATAAGAGTAGGCCTATAAGAATAAGAATACTACGTTTGAATACGAGCACGACCAGCGAGTGAGTTTTAAAATGCGCCAGAGAGGAGCGAGGTTTCTCCTCCGCTCCTTGGTGCAAGGACCGTCCCAATTCCGCTCCTGTGTGGGCCGCGAACCACATTTTGCCAACATTTGAAACAACGTGAGCACAGCAGAGAAGATGCACAAACAATTCAGCGCGTGTCGCTGATCAGGATTTCACTTATATGTCTCTGTCATCCACACAAGTCCGTTTATAAATACTTTGTGTCGGTTAAGTTATATAACCAGCCAGTCAACGGATACGATTTGAAACACAACTTTCGCAAGTGAGACAGATTTTTTGACTGAATGACCAACCACGCTCACCTCGAGACAGTCGCGCCCATCTCTCCAATCTGGTGATTAATCAATAACCAACAGGATTTAATATTGTCCGTCTTTTGCTGTCTGTTTAAAGTGCGAGGCGCTGTATAAATATGATTGACAGATAAAACCTGAAACGCCATTCTTACCCCGACGATGCCCCAGAGAGAAGGAACGTCTTTGAATGAATGTCTTTTAGGCTAAACCAACCTGGTCTCGCCTTTTTCTCATAAAAATAGTACAGCTAAACACCAATTTGAACAACACGTTTGTTTATTTAGCCCATGACAATATTGTGCTACTGTAGACCTTTCTGTAAAGCGACTTTGGGTATTTAGAGAGCCGTATATAAAGATGAGCTATTGTGGAGATGATATACCATCTTTTTTTTAAATGCGAGTTGCGGGGCGGGCAGATTCGTTGATTTATATATTGTTCTGCGGCGCGGGCGGGTTACGTTTCGTGCGGGCTGTGGGTCGTGCGGGTTATGAAAAAAAGCTGACCCGCGCATCACTAGTTTGGGGTCATTTATAGTCTACTCTGTCTTTTGTTAACAGTAAGTTTAAGGAGCTTTATTTTATAGGCATGAGAAGAAGTCAAATTCTTAGCATACATATGTTTGGCATTTTTAATAGGAAATTATTGGCTGTAAATATCCTACGTATTTCACAACCTAAATTAATCCATGCAGGTTTTGGTGATGTGGTCATTACTTTATTTATTTCCATGTTGCAGTGGAGATCAGGCTGATTCTTTGTGATGATGGTTTGGATGTTTCAAACACACTCCACTCTCCTGAGTTTTGACTGGAAGCAGAGACCCCTGCCTCAACCAGCCTTGGCTGAGGTTGCTATGGCAACCAAGGCCCTATAGGCAAAACACATGCTATGTTAACCTGACAGAAGCTGCTTGCTTTTTGATTTCAATGTGTTCCTATCAATAATCTTTAACCAACCTGACATCATAAGGTTTTGATAACTTAATACTGCTAAGTCAAAGCATGCCAACATAGAATATGTCCATAGTTTAGTTAAAAGAAAACTAACAAAATGTGCCAGCCCTTTATTATTGTTAATATCAACATTACATACACTTAGAAAACAGTGATTTGCCACAAACAATTATGCAACAATCATTCGCAGAACTTTTAAAATGCTGATGACATCACTTGATCAAGTTTCACGTAGGCATACACATTTCAGTTCCTTTTTTCCCTTTCTTCAGTTCACTTTTTTGCTGTAAACATCTGGTCAGATGATTTGAGGTTTGTTTGAATGTGTATTTGCAAGTTCCTTCTGCTAAATGGACAAATACATATAGTTAAACTATTGCTGACAGCACTTGATCCAGCTGCATGTGTTTTCTCTTCTGGTCTCCCACTTCAAAAGGTTGTAAGGTTGTAAGGTTTATCTGTTGTCATTGACAGTTCATTGTATTGTAAAAGGAAAGGCAGAAAATATGGATTTTGAAACTGACAGCCAACACACTCCCTATTTGCTTTGTGTGTCTTACCCCAAGTACAGGGCATGGAGAGTGGATTTGTGCAGAGAGAAAGAAATAAAGGGAATGCAGTGTGGCTTAATTTGCCCCAAATTGTCAATAGTCAATGTTTACATGTTTGAGAGAGAGACACTTGTCCCTCTCCCCCTCTCTTGCTGACTATAATAAAGTTGTGAAAAGGCTTAGTTTTTGTTAGTTTTAGTCAGGGTTCGAATTATACCCAGAGAGCTATGGGAGCCGTCACATTTTGGTGACATCTCGCCGGCGCTGAAAAATTTGGTATTTTCGGGTATAAAGTCGGCTAAAATGGATATTTTTGGGTATAAGGTTGTCTAAAATGGGTTTCCTTTATTAAATAATATTTTTCCTTTCACAATATTATTTTGGGTGTCTTTGGGGCTATAATGACAACTATGAATTAATTCATAGTTAAACAATGTTAGGAAACTCCAAGACTGATTGCTTTACAAGACATAGGCATTGTGATACAGAGCATAAAAATAAATAAAATCTAATATAAGAGTAGCAAAAGTGAACTTTTACAAGCTCTAACAGTAGGCCTACATTTATGGACTGACCATTTAGTGGAGCCTATAATAATTATAATTGTAATGATTACATAGCCTACTTTTATTCTCATAATTATTACTGCCTTCTCTGCAGCGAGATGTAGGATACAGCACATACAATTGCCTAAATCACTTTGCAGATCTTGAGCTCACAGCGCGGTGCGGCACGACGCCTTGTGAGTTTGTAGATTGAATATGGGTCGCGATTGAGGATATACAGTGCGCAACCGTCGCAGAATAAATTGGTTATTAGTGTATTGATCACAGCTGCCAGCCTATAGTGCACTGCCGAAAGACAGACTGCTTGAGAACGCTAAACTATCCAAAATTATAAAGAGGAGGAAACAGTGGAAAGAGGCAAACGAAATGTTTATTTTATTATTATTTTTTTTTTATCCTACCTCTCATCATTGTGTTTTGAAGCACCACAGCGGCTTTGCTTTGACGTTTTGGTTTTGGCTGCTTTCAGTCAGTCAGCACTCAGCACCACTGTGTGTGTGTGTGTGTGTGTGTGTGTGTGTGTGTGCATGCGTGCGTGCGTGCGTGCGTGCGTGCGTGCGTGCGGGTGTGTGTGTGTGTGTGTGTGTGTGTGTGTGTGTGTGTGTGTGTGTGTGCGCTGCGCTTCCTGACTGTCTACTCGCTTGGTATTAATTCTCAGCATGAATAAAAGTTGAATAAGCATCTTTCAGGTGGGAATACGTTTATCTAGGCTATTTGGACATTTAGGTATAACATATCGACGTTGTCGGGTGAAAACCTTGTATATCCAAAACCGTTCGTTTTGCGTTTATCATTTTAAAAATGATTTAAACTAGTGAAAACAGCCGATCTACAAGCACACAACGCCTCGCACAGCGAGGCGTTGTGTGCTTGTAGATGGGCTGTTTTCACTACTTTTGTGCAACGGACTTGGATGATGAAGCAGGGCTTTACTTTGCAAAAGAACGTACACATTTGAAACTTGGAGATACGAGGTTTCCACCCGACAACAACGTTATGTGGGACTGTCAGTCCAATATTAAAAAAAAAAAAAACACTTTAATAAAGAGATCCCCATAGGGGTTTTTGACTATGGGGGCCCAGACTTTATCTATGGGTGCCAAGCCCCCATTGGCCCCCACTTAATTCGAACCCTGGTTTTAGTGTTCTTTTTAGTTGAATCAGCGATTCAGCTGTGGAAGCGATTCAGCTGTGGAAGCTTGCAGTGGGCTTGTAGATCAGCTATTTTTGTTATATTTTTTAAAGAACCATGTTGGATTTTTGACAGTAGTCCTACAGATTTTGTAAAAAAAAAACATCACAGATCAGTACACAGGATCTGTAGTCATTAAACAAAACACGTCTTTCAGAGTTTAGTTTTAGTTATAATTTTTTAGTTTTAGTTATTTAGTTTTTTTATAATACAATTGTTTTCCAAACGTTATGCAAATCAGTACACATTATCTCTAGAGTCAGGTGATCAATATGGTTCCTGTCCGATTTTTCATTGGTGGATTCCGAACATTGCTGACCCACAATAACCTACCTGACCTGGCGGAGACCACTTTTTCTAGTTCCACATCAGATCTTTTGAGACATTGTTCAACTTCCCTTCACTCCTCCTACAGTTTCAACTACACCACCTCTAAACCATTGCTTGTAGTTCGCCTTCTTTTGTTGTTTTTGTAGTAGTAGGGCATTAACACTTCACATTGTGGTGCATTGTGAGCTATTTTTGAAAGATTTTGACACCTTTAGAAAATTATGGCTTTTACTTTTGTCACTTCAATATTATTTTATAACAGTTAACAGTTTTGTACTTTTACTCAAGGAAAAATGTGCAGGGATAGTCCAGTTCTCACACAGAGGTCATTGAGGTCAAACCCAGTAGCATGTGTGTCCATTTTAAGGCTGGGCTTTCTTTTGAACCCCAGGAAACTTGGGTCGCCCTCTCTTGCCAGGGACACTTAACGCTGTTGCATACACACACGTTATTACATGGCCGACCCAGACCTAACATTGTCCACATTCTCTAGCTGGTTAAGGCTCGTTAAACACTGTTCAGAGACAAAGATGCTTCAGGGCAATGTTGACATCTAGGAAAGGTGAAACCTCAAAATAATGAAGTTGTAAAAGAGCAGTCATATTGTTTGTGTCCCAAAAACGTTTTTCAAAAGGTTTGAGGCTAAATTACCACTCCTGAATAGAGAGCCTCTCTCATTTTTGAATGGCTCTCAGAGCATTTCAGCTGCAGTACCACCTTTGGCCTGAACTGCGCCACCCCCCCAAAATCCTTTTTTTCAAAAACGGCCGATGATGACGTCACGATCGGCAGCAAATCTGGATAGCCTGTTTTGAGAACCCGTGGGATACTTTTAACTTTCGCCTTCTCAAAACCAGAGAAAGACACAACGGTCAGAAATGGGACTTTGTGAGGATAGAAGGTGCTAGTGGGACCTCAAAAAAAGGTTTTAAAATTGGAAAAGTGAAATTTCACGGCTTATCACCTTTAAAAGACCCCAGCATGACAGTCTACAGCAGAGGTTCATGTCAGAACCCTAAAATAAATACCATTTGGGCCATGGACCCCCATATGAACACATTTAGTGCAAGGGACCCCATACAAGATTTGTGTTGTTAGACTGTTTAAGAATTATCAGGGAATTTCAGATCTACAAGTTGGCATCGCATCACAATGCATTGTGAGTTCGTTTTCAAGCTGTTGCATATAGTGTTAAAGTGTCTATACTGGTAGACTGCTTTATTAATGGATTTGGCTGCATGGGGACCCCCTGGAAACCCCTCGAGGACCCCACTTTGAGAACCACTGTGTTGAAATGTCCAAATTTGAGGAACTTTTTACTTACGGACTTCAGCTAAATGTCACTAAAACAAGTGTGTGCTTGAGAAAGAGTCAATGGCCGGGTTTCCCAAAGCGCAGTTGTAGAGTGGTCGTACGAACAGAGGCATCACAAGGGGGGAAAAGTAACTATTTTATACTTTAGCTATTGAAAAATAGCAGATATACAAGCTAACAGCGCGGCACCGAGTGCAGCACTGCGAGCTTGTGAATCTGCTATTTTGTGTGCAAATCTTTGAATATATTTTAAGAAAACATTTGTAACTCAAATTTTGTTTCTCGGGGGTCCCTGGAACTAAATATTTTTTGAGATGGGCGTCCGTGGCCAAATACATATCATTTTGGGGGTCCTTCACATGAAAAGGTTTGAGCACCAATGACATAGAAACCTAGGTTTTTCAAAAAACCTTAGAAGGTTTTGAAACATTCAAAGACTTGCACAAATGTTCACGATTAAAAAAAAATAGCAGATCTACAAGCTCTCTTGGTTGACCTTTGATTGTTAAGCGTGCATGTTGGCATATATTTTTAATTGACACCTTTAAAATACAGCAGTACATCGGTTATCGATGCTAAATGGATGATACATAAAAAATCCAAAGGTGCTTGGTGTGGCGTGCGTGTGCGTATGTGTGTGTGTGTGTGTGTGTGTGTGTGTGTGTGTGTGTGTGTGTGTGTGTGTGTGTGTGTGTGTGTGTGTGTGTGTGTGTGTGTGTGTGTGTGTGTGTGTGAACCCCAGCATACAGGGCCATGCACAGACATGTTTTGATGACAGGGTCTCAAGCTAAACAAGGTCTCTCACCAACACACATTATTCCTACTCTGCTCATTCCACCACCATCCATTATAACACCAAAATGTCAGAACAGAGTTGTGTTATTATCATACTGGACATGCATTATTATAGAACATGACTCAACTGTTCTCTTTGTGTTAAGTGGTGCAGAGTAAAGAAAATGTTACAATCTCCCCATGTTAAAAGGTATGTCCACACAGAGGGTTCAGAACTGTCTCCAGTCAACCACAAACTGTGTTTTACATCAGATATGGAGTTGGGAATTCTATAATCTACTTTTATACTTTTTAAGTAATGACATTTTGGTATTGAGAGAAACAATTTCCTCATCATGAATGGAAAGAGTGTGTTTGTTTGTGAAAGAAAGTGTCAATGATTCTGCCTTATTTGGTTTCTAAAGAGTCTGTTGAAACTGTGGCAACACTGTCTTCAGCTCAGTGGCGTCAGTTCAGCAAAAGCTAAAAAACGTGCGCCTTCACACGAGTGCAAGACACCAGTCATGTTGCCATACCTTAGCAACAGGCATGATGAATTTATTTTAAGTAGTACATGTTATGTGTTTCCCCTGTAGCCAATGCCATACCCAGTTGACGCCTCTACTTCAGCTTCTTGTTGTTTAATTATCCTGTAGTCAAACAACACAAGGGTTCCTCTTTGCTTGGTCACTGGGAAGTCAAGTCACCTTTATTTGTACAGCACATTTAAAAACAACAGTAGTTGACCCAACGTGCTTTCCATTACAGATAAAAGCATTAAACAACACAATTCAACATGAATGGGATCATCCTGTAAATGCTCCTCTGTGTGCAGAAGGGCAACCCTGACATCCACTGTGGGAATATGAATCCTTGTTTTATTTATAACACACTTTCAATTCAAATCTCAAAGTGCTACAAGGTTGAAAAACATGGAATAAAAAGGCAACCAAACAAGTTTGAAACCTGCATTATAATTGACACAATACAGACTTACATTACAATATCCAGTCCCTCAGCAATCTGTTCAGCTGTTTAGAATGCTCATTTGTTAAATGCATGGTCTTCTTTCTCTAGTTCAATCTATTATGATTCTATGGCTTATTGTGCATATCGCATATTGTGTGTGTGTGTGTGTGTGTGTGTGTGTGTGTGTGTGTGTGTGTGTGTGTGTGTGTGTGTGTGTGTGTGTGTCATTGTGTGTTCAAACCAGCTGAGCGATGTTGACTCCAGTCATCGATATCAACTGAGACTAATCAACTGTGAGCTTCTCAAACAAGACATTTCTCATCGTTGTTTTATTTGAAACATTTCCATTTCAGACCTGACATGACAGAAAAGACGAGATGCTGATCTGGTGAAGCAGGGTCGTTATGAACATCAGAGACACTCATTACACCATCTGTTATCAGCTGGTCTGATTGAACAACACAATGGTAAGTTTGAGTCATTTTTCCTGTGTCTAATAATGCTGGACCAACCTGACTTGAAACACATGTTCATATATGCATGTGTTTCCATATTTGAATATACTGTTGCCAATACCATACAAGAGGTAATTGACAGTAAGATGGCCATTGTTGAGACAAACCCGGCAGGGTGAAAGACTGATGTAAAGCGGAGTGGGCTTTATCACCCTGAGGGTGCATTTTTGACAGGATACTTGTAAGGCCAAAAGGCCTGTAATTGTCCGAGCTGTTTAATTTCACAGCCTCATTTTTAAGGACAGGGGCCAATTACAGACAGGATTGGATTAGGCAGGACACCATGTACCATAAAACCAGTAAAACACATGACTAGCATCGGTCTAAGTCTATAGCTGGCATACTTAAGATGCTCTGCAGTGATATGATCCAAACCACATGCTTTGTTATATTATCAATAACAATTGCATTACTCTGAACTAGGGCTGCAACTAACGATTATTTTCATAATCGATTAATTGGTCGATTATTTAAACGATTAATCGGATTATGGCACTTATTTAGCTATTACCTTATACATTGAGGTTCTTTTAGACATGTTTTAACTAACAAAAAGGACATTAAAGATGAATAGTTAATTAAAAATACATAATGTATTACATTTTTCTCAGCTGCTGATTAGGTTGCTACTAAAAGACAAAGCATACATACCCTTTTCTGACTGCATACTGATTAAAGAATAGTAACACATTTTTCAGGCTAAAGGGTAATAGAACTCTTTTGAAATAGGTCATTTAAAAATAAATATTCAAATCATATTCTTTGTTCTTGACCCTTTATTCCTGCACGGTATTAATAGAAATTCCAGCGATTAGTTGCAGTTTCAATTACGATTGTTAAATTAGTTGGCAACTAATTGAACAATTGATTCGATTATGATTAAACGATTAATCGTTGCAGCCCTTATCTTTTACACAGTTGAAGAACTTGTTATAATGTTCACGCCAAATTTTAGCATTGTTGTCTGATCCAGAGACAGCTTCAATGTCAGATGGTAATGGTGTTGTGTTACTGTTCATCACTCTTACTGCTTTCCACAAGTCAACATGGTTGTTAGTTTGAAGCTTTTTACTACTACTGCTACACCAAGCTTTCCCAATTCATTGCAAGTTGTGGGCGATACCTTTATAGAAAAGCTTGTAGCAATAAAAGGACAATACAGTTATAGACTGCCATCTTGGGCAACCATTGACCAGCATTGCACAGAACAGTACATTCACCACAAAGCGGGTTCAGGTGCAAGTTTGAAAAATAATAAATGTGTCACAGCATTGAGATGTGCTTTGAGCTTGTAGATCTGCTACTTTTGTTGTTTTTGTGTAAAACTGTAGTATGACAAAGTAGGGCTTTAACAATTCATATTGTGATGCATTGTGAGCTTGTAGATCAGCTATTTTTGAAAGATTGTGACACATTTTGAAAACAATGATTACTTTTTCTTTTGTTACTTCAACATCATTTTATCACCAATATTATTTATTTTGGTGATAGCTATCATTCTGACTTACATGTGTGGAAAAACCTCAGAGCACACCTGAACGCATCTATTTCAGACACGAACACACACACACACACACACACACACACACACACACACACACACACACACACACACACACACACACACACACACACACACACAGCACTCATTTTGAAGCACTGCCTCCAGTCCACCGTTATGGACTTTGTCCACATTCTCCAACAGGTTGAGACATGACAAACCAGTGACAAAGATGCTTCAATGTTGACATAACTCTCATAAAGGTGATGCTTATTATGTTCCATGGGGATTGATTGATTGATTGATTGATTGATTGATTGATTGATTGATTGATTGAAGACTTTATTAGAAGTTTGCATGCAAAGGTACAGTTTCATGACGGTACAGTTCACTGGTACATGGTCAACTAAAAGGAGATCCTAGAAAGCTCTTGGCCTATTTGCACAGGAAACCATTAAAGTATCTCATATAACATTGAATGACAGATGGATAGAACATAGTACTATGCAGTAGATATAGTCAGAAACATATATATACAATAGGACGACTTCCAAGTTCCAAGTTATATTAGCTCTGTTTATAGGGACAGATTCATTCATTCAACCTTTATTTAATCTTGAAAAGACATTGAGGTTGCCCTCATTTGCAGTGCCGTCGAGATACATCACAATACAACAACAATATTCACAAAAACAGACAATAAAAAAGCAAAATTGTAAAACAATTGCAGACATTTGTGGGTAGGTTATGGTAGAACATAATCTTGAAATGAACCTGTAGCTCATTCCAAGTGGTTGGGGCTTTAAAGCAAAAGGCTGTCTTCCCCAGTTCATTGTTTGCTTTGGGGACCTTTAATGTGAGCCAGTCACTGGAGCGTGTCCTATATGTCACAGGCTTCCAGTC
>NC_137810.1:78965286-79045286 GCF_963921795.1 Nannobrachium achirus | reverse complement strand
ACAGTCTCTTTACATAAACACTACATCTTATGCGTTAAGTTGGTGTTGTTTTCACGTTGTACTAACCTGAAAAACAGAGGAAATGTACACAGGAATGAGGACACTGAACCATCTCTTGTGTTTCCCAAAGCTGATCTGAAGGGGGAGGGGCACTCACCTACACCTTATAGGAGGAACTAAGGGAAACACCTGCTGCAGACAAAGGTTCCGGCTCTCCATCTCCAGTGCACTGTAGTGGATCACTACTGATATTATTTGGCTTGTAACCATTAGGCTTGTAACCATTAGAGTAATAAAAATAATAAGCATACTGACTGACTTTAAATAATGAATAAAGTGCACAACCATTTTCTGACATTTTCTGACAAAATAAAAGGTTACTTCACATTTGTGAGGATATCACACACTCCCCGACAAACAAAAGTGGCTCCTGACACTTGACCTTAATAATTGAAAACCCCAAAGTTCAAGTTTCACACCGTGTACATAGTATAAGAAAAAGAACACAATAAAGCATTTGAATGTCCTTAGTGTGCTGTAAAGTTTGTAGCACTTTAGTACTGTTCGTGCTCGCAAGTGTGTGTACAGTCTTTGCTGTGTCTCAGTTCAGTTCAGAAACAGTGAATGGGATATGTGGTGAGTGGGAATGGGTATGGGTATTGAGTGATGGATGCGGGCATTGGGGGCTGAAAGGGAAGGGGATAGGGCTGGGGGTAGCACATCTGGGTCCACTGCATCGGATGGACTCCAACTGCATTCACGGTGGGACGGGGCTGGTAAGCTGGTTGGCCAAGAGAAGGGTAAGTAAACACATAGTTAGGCCGTCTCACCCTGGTGGAGTGTCTGGGAGGTAGTTGACCTTCAGGCTGAGGCTCTGCGATGTCTTCCTCCTCGCCGACTGCTTCAGGTATCTCTTGGTCACCGTGGTGCTGAGGCTGATCCACACCCTGTTCAGTCTCACTCTGTACTTCCTGTTCCTCTTCTGTGACGCTTTCTCTCTCTTGTTCAGGTTCAGCTTGTTCAGGTTCGACATGGACACGCTCTTCCTGGTGAGTCTCACTCTGCTCATGATTTCTTTGTTGCTCGTGGGTTCCGTTTTGATCTGGGAAGTCGTCATCTGATAGGTTACAACTGCAGATACCTCTGGGCACCCGCAGCCAGTAACGGTACACACCTTCCTCTTCCTCAGAGTCACTTGCATCTGGGCTCTGTGTCTGTTCTGTAGGTTTTGGGGGTTCTTTGTGTCTCTTAGTTCTCTTGTGTGACTCACGTGTGTTGGTGACTGGTTCCTGGGGTGGCTCAAATGGCAGGTCATTCACTTGTAGCAGCAGGTTTCTATGCAGGTTTCTATGCAGAGTGCGAGTAGGGCGGTTTCCTGTCTCAGGGGCCACTTTGTAGACAGGATTGTCTCCAACCTGCTCTTTCACAGTGTAGATGGCCTGCTCCCAGTAGGACCTCAGTTTACCAGGACCACCTCTCTCACTGAGGTTTCGCACGAGGACTCTGTCCCCAGGCTGAAGAGTCACACCTCTGCACCTCTTGTCATAGTACTTCTTTCCCTTAGAGCTGGACTGCTGACTGTTCTCACTGGCTATTCGATATGCCTCGATCATTTTTCCTTTCCACTTTTCAGCATATCCTCTGTGGGTTTCAGCTTCTCCATCTGCTATGAGGCCAAAGAGGAGGTCGACAGGGAGACGGGGATGATGGACATACATCAAGTAATAAGGGGAAAAGCCTGTGGCCTCGTGCTTTGTGCAATTATATGCATGGACCACCTGGGGCAGGTGATCTTTCCAGTTAGCTTTTTCTTTCTCTCCCAGGGTCCTGAGGATCTGCAAAAGTGAGCGGTTCAGCCTCTCCACAGGGTTACCCTGGGGGTGATAGGGAGTGGTCCTGGAGTGGCCAACTCCGGCGAATTGTTTCAGGGACTTGAACAGCTCGTTTTCAAACTCCCGCCCAAGGTCATGGTGGAGTTTAGACATATAGCCAAATCTGGGGATAAAGTCATTAAACAGCTTGTCGGCGGCCGTCTTGCCAGCTTTGTTACGGGTGGGGTAGGCCTGCGCAAACCTGGTGAAGTGATCTAATACAACGAGAATGTACTCACATCCACCGCGGGAGGGTTCCAGGTGCAGGAAGTCGATACACACCAGCTCAAGGGGATAGTTTGATGTAATACTGCCCATGGGCGCTCTTTCAGGCACAGTTGGCTTTTTCTGTTTCAGACAAGGGCACTTTCTGGTGATGTATTCTTCGATTTCTCTCTTCATGAAAGGCCAGTAGAAGCGCTCTCTTGCTAGAGTCAGGACTTTTTCAACACCGACATGGCCCATGTTGTTATGCAGGTAGGTGAGAGCCAGTGGTCTGTAGGTGGCAGGCAAGACCAGTTGTCTTCGACCTATGGTTTTCCGGTAGAGTAGGCCATCTTCTATGTGCAACTTGCCCCACTCCCTCAAGAGTCTCATGGTGTCTGTGTCACAGTTCCCTTTGTTGCACTCTGTCGGTGGGGTGTTGTTCTCCTTTAACTCCATGACCTTTCCAATTGCAGGGTCTGCTCTCTGTTCTTTCACTAGCTCATCATGGCTGATCGCTTGCAGTGGTTCCACGTGGGGCTGGGTTTGGGATGTTAAGCTGAGGGCTGCTACCCAGGCAACGTCTCCCTGTTCAGCTCTGCGGGCTCCTTCCCATACAGTACACACAGCCTCATCTGATAGCTCCTCAGAGCACGCTGTCATGAGGTTTTCAATGTCAAGGGGGCAACGAGATAGGGTGTCGGCATCGATGTTGCTCTTGCCTGGCCGATATCTGATGTCGAAACGGAAATCAGCAAGCTGTCCCACCCACCGGTGGCCTACTGCGTTGAGCTTGGCAGTACTTAGGACATATGTGAGCGGATTATTGTCCGTGAAGACAGTGAAATGAGGGGTATAGAACAAATAGTCTCTAAATTTATCACACACGGCCCATTTTAATGCCAGGAACTCAAGCTGTGCAGGTGGTAGTTCTGTTCCGCTGGTGTCAGTGTGCGTGACCCGTAAGCAATCACTCTCAGCTTTCCATCCTGGTGTTGATAAAGGACTGCTCCCAAGCCCTTTTGGGACGCATCTGTATGTAGGGTGAAAGGTTGATTGAAGTCTGGGTACGCCAGCACTGGGGGTTCCATCAGCATGTCTACAAGGCGTTCCAAGATCTGCTGGTGTTTCTCCTTCCACTCAACTGGGGTGCGGGAGGACTGTTGGGGAGATTTAGTCTTCCCTCGTGAGGCTTTGGACGGGGGGTTGTCAGACTGTACCTTGAGCAGGTCATACAGGGGCTGGGCTATTCGTGAGAAATCTGGCACGTAGCTTCTGTAGTAGCTCAGGAAGCCTAGTACTTGTCTGACGTCTCCGACTGTCTTTGGTGTTCTCTGTTTCAGTACCCGCACTGCCTCCAGGTCTTTGGGATCCACTCTCACCCCGTCTGCAGACACCAACCGGCCAACATATCGAACCTCTCTGCGGAACAGTTCACATTTCTCTGGCTTCAGTTTGACGCCATGGCGCTGAAGGGCTTGGAGGACATTGCGCAGTACTTGTACATGCTCTTCAAAGGACTTAGAAAAACACAGCACATCATCAAGGTAGGGGATGCAGCATTCATCTCGGAGTGAGTCGAGCATCTCCTCCATGCTCCTTTGAAATGCTGCTGGGGCGTTCGATAACCCAAAGGGGATTCTGACCCACTCGTACAGTCCCCAGGGGGTCGTGAACGCTGTCATGTACCTTGATCCTTCAGCAATAAAGCCTTGGTGATAGGCTTTGCCCTGATCGAGTATCGAAAACCACCCGTACCCTCCCAGTGAGTCAGTGAGGTCTTGGATCCGGGGAAGGGGATGACGGTCGGGCACTGTCTTGTTGTTTAGGAGACGGTAGTCGATACACAGGCGCAAAGATCCATCCTTCTTTCTCACACATATGACAGGGGCTGCATAGGGGGACTGGGACTTGACAATCCATCCTTTCACTAATAGGTCCTGGACATATTCCTTCACTTCTTTGTAGAGTGGTTTCGGGATCGATGCGTAGGCCTTTTGCACTGGGATGTTGTCCGTGAGCCTGATCTCCATCTGTAGTGAGGGGATGCGACCGATGTCACCACTGTCCTTAGCAAAAGCCCCAGACTCCTCACAGAGCACTCTCTTCACCACCTGCTGTTGTTCAAGGCTCAGATGGCTGACATCGACAGGCGGCAGCCAGGGCTCAGCGGGGGTTGCACTGGGAGAGGTGGTGTGGTTAACCTCTGCTGTTACCTGTGTCAGCGGAACATTAGGTTGATGTGACTCTGCTGCATCAGTCTCTAGGACCTTGGTGACATGTTGAATGACACCTAGGGGCGTTCTCTTGGGCAGGGTGACCTCATGCTTTGAGTGATTGGAAACAGGCACTTTAACATAAGGCCGCTGTGTGTGGTTGATTTCCAGGAGGCCTTCTCCCACACTCAGCTCTCCTAAAACAGGGTTCTCTTCTGCAGGCTCATAGAGGACAAGGGGATCAGAGGTGTCGAAGTTAGGGGGGACCCTGCACCACACATGTACTGCACTTCCTGCTGGAATTACAACATTGTCTCTGCCCACTCTCAGAGTGGCTGTGCCACAGAAGGTCTTTTGGGGGGTCTGAATGAAGTTGACCATGGCCTCCGCTTGCTCTTCCTCCATTCCGAATGCACTGCGTAGGAGGCTGACTACGGTGGCTACCGCAGCACCAGAGGACTCTTGTCTCTTGATGATCTGTTCAAGTACGTTGGCTCCTAACAAGGGCTGGGGTAGGGACAACTGGCTGACGAGGAAGGGGGCTTGGACAGTGAGATTTGGGTTGTCATTTCCTGCGAGGTTGACGGTGAGCTCCACCCACCCGTCATAGGGGATGACTTGGCCATTAGCTGCATAGACTTTCAGGTCTGTTTCCAGGAGCTCCTGCAGCGATCTCACTGGGTAGCTGGGGATGTGAGCACTAGCCCACGCTCTGTCAATGATGCTCACCTGTGAGCCGGTGTCAAACAGGACTGTTGCTGGGTGCCCATTAATCGAACATTTCAGTTGGCTTTTCTTTCCAATTAGGGGCGCTTGGCATCTGGTGGTACTTTGGTAGGTAAGGGTTTGGGTTGTCTGTGGTTTGGGGTTCATGGGCAGTCTTGGTGGGTGTTTAGGGGTGGGGTTTACTGGTCGGGACTGAGGCTGTGCACCGGTCTCTGACTGTCCCTCGGCAGAGACCGGATCTCGTTTCCCTGAAACCTGGTCCTCTTCAAGCATCCCACCGCCCGGTGTCCTGTCTCTCCACACACAAAGCAGTGGTTGCACTCCTGCAGGTTCTGTTCTGTACATTTGGCACAGCGAAATGTCCTTCCCCTCGCTTGGAAGGAGGATTGGGGGATGTGACTGGGGGGTGACTGGAAGGGGTGGGGTGATGGAGCATGGTGAAATGGCTGTGCTGGCGATGGCATGGGAAGGGTGTGACTGGGCGGTGGCTGGACGGGGTGGTATGACTGAGTTTGGGGGAGTACTCGGGCTGGCAGCGGCAGTGAATGGGCCATCTGGGTGTTGTTTACCTGGTGATCCATTAAGCTGGCCACCAGCTGCGTCAGGGTCTCCACCTGCGCACTGAGCTGTTGTATGGTCGGGAGGTTCTGGTGGTCTGCAGCGGGACCTCTTGGCTTATCATCAGTCTGTTTATCTCCTGTCTCCACTTTGGCACTGTGGGCCTGTGTTTGGCGGGGGAGCTGGCCAAGTCTGCGCTGATGTTCATTCTCGTCGCTGATCATTTTTGTCATTTGGCCGAGGATTTCTTCATCAGTGACTTGGCTGTTTGAGACGAGGGGTCTCAGTCTCTGTCGGAGGTCTGCATGTTTTGCTCCCAGGCCCTGGTAAATTGTATTGAGGAAGACCTCTTGGATGGTCTTCGGATCATAGGAAATGTCTGTGCTGGCCTGCTTTGACTGGAAAAGGAGTCTCTGCTTTAGTCCAATCATGCGGTACAGGAACTGTTGGGGTGACTCTTGTTCAGCTTGCCGGGCACACATTAACTCCTGAAACATCTCTGTCGTAGCCTTCTCACCAAGATGGGACCTGAGGAAGACCTTGAGTTCAGGGATGGCCAACTCGTCTTTGTTTGACAGCATGTCCTTGAATGTGCCCGGTTTGATGATTCTCAGCACGCCCCGGACCACCTCCGCGTCTGCGAATCCATCTTTGACTCCTTCCTCGACCTGCTTACTTATGCTATTGTAGCTAATGTCAGAGCTCTGGTCCCCAATTTGGCCCCCATGTACCTTGAACTCTCTGCGCTGGAGGTAGGGGAGGTCTTTCAGGGGAACCATTCTCTCCGGTGTGTTCTGTGAAGGGGGGTAGGGCACTGACCCACCTTGGTGGTTGTGTGTAGGGGCAGGGGAGGCAGCTGTAGCTTCACAATGTCTCAGTTTCTTACCCAGCTCCTCGTACAGCTTTCTCAGTTCCTCTACTGGCTGGGAGGTGCTGTCGTGTTGGGGGTGGGGTGGTAATGACGCGTGATCTGGTGGGGCCGTGTTGACAGGGGGGTTTGAATGGGGATGGGGTGGCATGATGTTGCCGTCAACCCGGGAGTTGGGGGTTGGGGAGGTGTGGTTGGAAAGGGGAGGGGTTGGGCTGGTATTGGGTACCACCTCATGTGGTGTAACGTCACTTGACGACGTATTTGATTCTTCCTCCATTATTATCTTGCATATCACGTCACTCAGCATCAGCAGCTTGCCCACGCCTTCATCCTCACTTCCTAGCAGGGCTCCAGACTGCATGTAGGAGATGATGTAGTCCATGCATCCCTCCTCATCAGTCGGGCTCAAGTGCTCGATGTCCTTGGTGTCAGATGAAAGGTCTTTGGCAATCTGGTAGATGTTGGCACTTGAGAGCTTAAACAAGTTCCTCTTTATGCTCCACACCAGCTCCTTACGTACTTGAGACATGGTGCGCGTGGCTCTGATGTAGGGCGATGTCTTCTTGTGGTGAATGCTGGCTTGGTGGGCCAGCAGCGTTGCTCCTCGGTGACTGGCGTGCGGTGACGTCCCAATTCAGCAGTGCGGCTCCCTGGAGAGATCTTCTTCCTTATCTCCTCCTGTGGACACCCACTGGCTGACTCCTGGACTGCAGTCACGTCTCGTCACCTCGGTCTCCTGGTTCTGGTATCACTGAATCAGCATCCCACCAGCAGGTGGCGCTGATCCCGGACGAGCCCCCACAATTTGTAACGGGTCCCAAGCTGGGCCGGGTACCACAGTTACAGTATTGAATATGTTGGGTTCAATGCCTCTCTTGTAGCGGTCTCTGAAAAACAGAGGAAATGTACACAGGAATGAGGACACTGAACCATCTCTTGTGTTTCCCAAAGCTGATCTCACATTTATTCACAATTCAACATCAATAATAATAAATCACAATAAATCCATTCAATAAATCATTTCCCCATACTGCAACAATGTCTCTTTTTCACAAAGTCCTTTCTCAGGTTCAAACTACATGTAAGCATGAAATGTGTGTGTGTGTACTGTTCTTTCTTTCACAGGTCGGTAAGTATGTGTGTGTGTGTGTGCCAGGTGGGTAGGTATGATGTATGTGTGACTATGTGTACTGTATGTGTGACTGTGTGTACTGGAGTGTGTGTCTTACAGGTGAGTATGGAGGTGAATATGGAATGTCTGATGTGTGTATGTTCTGCTGTCCCTTCAAAATACATTTGCATATACAGTATGTCCACTTTCTCAATAACACTGTTTCCACATACAATAACCCTTTGGCTTCAATATTCCCATTAAACCTCTTAGTCATCATATAACATTGAAATACATCCAAGTGCATCTTCAGTATTTGTACTGGTCCCATATACAGTAGCTACCATTACTTAGTGCATTAGATTCAACAGTGTTGCATCTGCTATCAAATAAAGGCTCAGTGGCTCACAATTACAATGCAGCATAAAGCCACATTATTAGCTCAAAGCTATTTTCAGTAGTTGACTATTGTCTGTTCAAAACCATTTGACATCATCACACAGGGAATAATAATTGAAAAGGAGATTAGCATATTCAAATTCACTCAAAACACAATAACCTCTATAAATGCACTTCTGACATAAAGCCAATAGCCATTAATCAATAAAGATAGTTTCAGCACCCAAGTACTCATTAGGAGATAGAAATATAAAGACAAGAATATCAAATGCAATATACTGTATGTTCACCACCTCAGCTCCAAGTAGTGAAATAAAATGAATATAGCTGCATCTAATCATTACAAAACCCTTCACCAGTCATACATCTGTCAAGTGTTCAGGCAACCAACAGTGGAAATGTCGTGGATAAAACGAAACAAGCATGTTAACTTGTGCAGTACACAACAAAGCAGGCGGCAACTTCAAAGGCTTCTCAACGTGGCCGCAGCCATTATGCAACCCTGCAAGGCGTTCATTTCGCGGACTTTTTCTCGACTTTTAAACTCGATATTAAACACACAAAACCTTCATAAAAACTCAGCACAGTCTCTTTACATAAACACTACATCTTATGCGTTAAGTTGGTGTTGTTTTCACGTTGTACTAACCTGAAAAACAGAGGAAATGTACACAGGAATGAGGACACTGAACCATCTCTTGTGTTTCCCAAAGCTGATCTGAAGGGGGAGGGGCACTCACCTACACCTTATAGGAGGAACTAAGGGAAACACCTGCTGCAGACAAAGGTTCCGGCTCTCCATCTCCAGTGCACTGTAGTGGATCACTACTGATATTATTTGGCTTGTAACCATTAGGCTTGTAACCATTAGAGTAATAAAAATAATAAGCATACTGACTGACTTTAAATAATGAATAAAGTGCACAACCATTTTCTGACATTTTCTGACAAAATAAAAGGTTACTTCACATTTGTGAGGATATCACAATGACACTGTTTAATATCAGTGATGTCAGCATGCAGACAGACGGTCAGACGGTGGACGGACAGACATTCGATAAATGAATAGTTAGAATGTTTGAGATGTGCTTTGAGCTTGTAGATCGGCTACTTTTGTTGTTTTTGTGTAACACTGTAGTATGACGAAGTAGGGCTTTATGAAGTAGGGCAAATATGAACACAAGCAGTTTACATTTTTAACCAAGCTGTAACATAGCATCCTTAAGACGTTGGTACTTAATTAAACAGCTTGAGGAATGCCTCTTCCAGACTGTGGTCAAAGTATATGCCATGTATTAGTGTACCACAGAGAAAGATTGAGTCAGGTTGGAAGGACATGTAAACTGGCTTTGATTGTAAAGGTGATCAACTGCATCATTTATATAGTATGAGAGACAGCAGGAAGGCAAGCTAGCTATCCTTGTAGTGTTAAACCAGTCCAGTGTCGTTGCTGTGTTTTTCTGTTGTAACATTACAAGGCCTTGCCGAGCCATGAGGCCCAGAGAGTCTATCTCCTGTTTCTGTAGCGTGAGGCGGCTTGATGTACAAGTACACCCCCTGGGCATGACGCTAGTATATCACAACCTCTGTGCATTGACTGTTGCTAAATGATGTTCTGAATCAATAACAGTAGTCCTTACTGAGATCAAACAGTTGGTAATAATGTCCTCAGAAACTGCTACAGTGTCAGAGTCAGGTCCTACCCAGCGCAGGGATAGTCCAGTTCTCACACAGACGTCATTGAGGTCAAACCCAGTAGCATGTGTGTCCATTTTAAGGCTGGGCTTTCTTTTGAACCCCAGGAAACTTGGCTATGTCCAAGTAAATAGCTCTGTTTATAGGGAGAAAGCCATACTCACACTGTGATTCAGATTTAAAGGGATATTTAGCTTTCAAACAAGTTTAGAGGTCATTTTAACGTCTATTCTGTTTTTGTGAGCACCCCCGGACTCACTGTTGTTACACCCAAGGTTATAAATATATATTTATAACAGACTATAACACTGCTGTTACTGTATGTGGTTGATCAGCAATGCATCTGGTTAAAATGCCAAATGCATTAGACACAAATAAGCCAAAGGTGGCATTGTCAGTATGGATGGATATTTACAGACTAAAACTATGTTTCTCTATGATTTTCATCATCATCACCTTTATTTATACTCAAAGTACAGTCGAGGGCAAGCCCTCATTTGCCATGTAGCCGAGGTTACAATACAGAACAATAAAAACACAATATTAAAACATTATGAATTAAACAGAGTAATCTACTTTTAATTAATTAAGTAAGAAATTATTTTAGTTTGTTCTAATTAGCTTTTTATGGCAGGGTTGCTTTAACAACTTCCTTCTCCCCATGTTAAAATGCATCAGGAATGTGTCTTATTTATGGCCTTTCTTTATTGTTTAAAACGTGGATAGAATTTAGGTGAAGAGTTTCATCCCTGATGATGAAAGAACAACCTTGAAAACTGAGTCAATATTGTATATAAATACTCTAGGTAAAAAAAAATGCTTACCTAATAGGTTGATACATTTAATGTTGATTGATATGTTACTGTATTAATGCATTAGTAATGTGTTATGGTGTTTGTGCTGATTGAGAAAAGTGGATGGATTACAAACAACAGAGCAGAACACATGAATGTACTGGAAACAAATCAGAAATTCTACAAATTGCTCATGTATAAAAATTATAAAGTTTTAAAAGAGCAGTCAATCAAATCAATACAATCTAAAGCAGTGTTTCACAAACGCTTTAGCTCGAGACCCAAAAGAGGAATTAGACGTTTGTCCGGGACCCAAACTAATGAAAAGAGCAGATCTACAAGCTCACAGCTGGTCGATTTGCACCGTGTTGAGCTTGTAGATCGGCTATTTTCAGTACTTCTTAAACATTTGTTTTCTAATTTATGGAATTTCTTGGATTTTATTTTGTTTATCCATTAAATTACTTAGAATCATTGCATTCTTTGAAATGTTTTGAAAGAATAATAATTAAAAACACAATTAGGAGACCAAAAATTAAGGGACCCATAAAAATGTGTCTGCGACCCACAAATGGGTCCTGACCCAGTGTTTGGGAACCAGTAATCTAAAGGACCCCAGCATGACAGTCTACAGCAGAGGTTCTCAAACTGTTTCATTTCAGGGACCCCAAAATAAATATCTATTAGGACATGGACCCCCATCTGAACCTCTGTTTAAAGAACATCCTGGAAATGTCACAATGCATTGTGAGTTTGTAGATCGGTTATGTTCAAATAGCTGAGAATAACTGAGACTCATCAACTGTGAGCTGTGGTTTCTCAAACAAGACATTTCTCATCGTTGTTTTATTTGAAACATTTCCATTTCAGACCTGACATGACAGAAAAGATGAGATGCTGATCTGGTGAAGCAGGGTCGTTATGAACATCAGAGACACTCATTACACCATCTGTTATCAGCTGGTCTGATTGAACCACACAATGGTAAGTTTGAGGTAATTCATCCTGTGTCTAATAATGCTGGCCATTGTTGAGACAAACCAGACAGGCTGATAGACTCTGATGTAAAGAGGAGGGTTTTTATCACCCTGTCTTTATCACAATGACTCAACACTGTCAACTACAGGGTTGAAATGTGTGGGTCTGTAGTGTTGTTCCGACATCTCATTACTCCAACGTTGCGACTCCAACGACTTTTCCTTTTACTAACCCTACTGTATCTCTAACCCTAACCGCACACATAGACACATAGTCAGAGTAATGAGATGTACCGAAGGTTGCAGTTTACCATGAGAAATGTCACAGCTTGTCTGTGTGTAGACGTGAAGCCGCGAAGCCGTGTGTGTACACATTTTTACAGTCTATGGGTTGGTTCCCTTGACACATCACTGTGACATCACAGGTGATATCACAGGTGACATCACCTTTGTAAAAGTCCATATATGGGTATTCCCCAGAATCGCTTTTATGCCCATATATGAAGATCCCTGATGGCATCGATATATCTCACTGGATCTCCATGTAGGGGCGTAAAATATATTGTATGTTGTGATGTCATGGGAACCACTCAGAATATCTTTTATGCCCATATATGGAGATCCCTGATATCATCAATATTAAGCCCATATCTAACTAACGTAAATAACCAATTAATAGCCCAGTGGCAGTTTGCCACTGGGCTATTAAAAGTCCACTATCCGCCAGGGGTCCGACCCCATTTTGCGCAATAAACACCTGTCTCAAATAAGCGCCAGGTTCGTTTAAGCGCCTGGGCTGTTATTTGCAATTAATATTATCATGATTTGGTTTTATGTAAGAGCCCGGGCCATTATTTGCCATTTATTTTATCTTTGTTTGGTTGTCTTATATTATTTGCTATTTATTTAACTTAACTGGTCATTTATGTTGCATGACAGTGGATGCTGAAAACAGCAAATCTACAAGCTCACAGCACGTCACAATGCACCGCTCTCGCTCAGTGCACGCCCCGGTACCAGGCAGGCAGGCAGTCTGCTGCTCCCTCTGTTAAGAATCATTTGATAGGCTACTCTGAAAAGTTGGTGTGAATACTTTGATGGCAAAGGATCTTGATGTAGAAATCTCTACTACTGGATGTTAATCAATCGTTACCTCGAGTAGTTTACATGCCCGCTGCCTCGTTGTGATCCGGTTATTTGAAGATAATAATCCACTATTTTGAGGTGAGACCATGGAGGCTTAATAATAAGTTGGAGTTGGCTGAGAATTCCATAGATTATGGTTTAAAGTAACATTGAGGAGTGCTGAGCTGGTCACTTTGCATATGTCCAGATCGAGTCTGTCCAGCTGCGGGTGCGCTGGAGTTAATTGGTATTTAACCTAGATGTGCGTCTTTAGCTGGCTGATGTAATGACTTATTTAGGAGCAGTTTCCAATAGTATAAACATTTTAAAAGGCTTTCACTCTTGATATATTTTTTTCTTTTTCAAATGAGATTTGTCCTAATAGATTGAAATGTGCTCAGTTTGGGCTATATATAATTACAATAAATAAATGAATCAATTATTCGGATTGAATAGGCCTACGTCTATTTTTGTTTCCAAAAATGTTGTGTACACGTCAGTGAAATGAACTGCTAGGAACATCCCAAAAAAACAGGAACAGTTTGTATGTGTGATAAAGAGGAAAGAAGCCCATGCCATAACATGAAATTGTGTATTAGTTGGGTGCGCATTGCACATACAGTACATCTGCAAACACGCATGTGACTTTCATTATAATATGGAAGAATGTATTGGGGTAAAATATAAACCTTGCTCGCCTTATAGTTTGAGAAAAGTACCCAATTAATGGCCCAGTGCTGGCCAGTGCCAAAATAAATAAAAGCCTGTTACCAATTCAATTATAGCCGCCTGGCCTCTTTGAAGCTACTGAGCTAATTGGTGATTTACGGTATCTTATCTTCATATGGGAATGGACAGCCCATATCTGTGCGGCTGGTTCAGACAGGAATCTCCATGTATGGGCATAAAAGGGATATACTATATACAGTACATGGATCTCCATGGGTAACTAGTCCGATATTACATCACTGGCCAGATGGTCCTTTGGTCGCATGTCAATCATGTTTAAAAGGACTCTTTCCAGCACTTTTGACAGGATACTGACAACAACAATAAACCTGTAATTGTCCAAGCTGTTTAATGTCCCAGCCTCATCTTTAAGGACAGGGGTCAATAAAACAGACAGGATTGGATTAGTCAGGACACCATGTACCACCAGTAAGACTCCCTAATCGGGAGAAAATAGGGCAAAAATGTGTTTTTCCAAAATCTTCCTGATCCATGTTGATGACATGAGTGTAGACATACTGTGTAGTGACTTTCGTGATTTTAGGGCAAAATCTGTAGGAGCAGTGTCCAAAAGTGTGTTTTAAAAAATCGGCGTGAAGGTGGCGCTATATGGGACAGATTCATGTTGATGGGATGAGTGTAGACATACTGTGTAGCGATTTGCGTTATTTTAGGGCAAAAACTGTAGGAGCAGTGTCCAAAAATGTGTTTTAAAAATCGTCCCGAAGGTGGCGCTAGAAGAGGGCCATGTGAGAAATGAGGGGTGGGGTCTCCGCGTTGCCTTGGCGGACGAATAGGTACCGGCCCCGGCTCTCCCGGACGCTCCTAGCCCGAGTTACGGCATTTTATGTGAGCTGCAGTAGAGGGGGTCCTCCACTGGGGGCGCCACCACTTTTGCATCCGTTCTGGAGCACCAGGAGTGGGTGGTCCCCAGGAATTCCCCGTGAGCAGCCCCGTTGGGGTGGTCATTTGGTCATTTTTGCACATTTGGTCATTTTTTACACCTGGGGGTCCCCCAGGGACCTGGGGGTCCCTGAAGCTCCGGGGGTCCTTGGAGGTTGTAGTTTGGCAGGTAAGGAGTGTGTGTGCAAAAGTTGGCATGGATGGGTGCAACGGTTGTGGAGATATGAGCAGGGCAAAAGTGTGACGTGTGACGTATGACTCACGGACGGACATTTTTTTACACCTGGGGGTCCCCCAGGGACCTGGGGGTCCCTGGAGCTCCGGGGGTCCTTGGAGGTTGTAGTTTGGCAGGTAAGGAGTGTGTGTGTGTGTGTGTGTGTGTGTGTGTGTGTGTGTGTGTGTGTGTGTGTGTGTGTAAAATTTGGCATGGATGGGGGCAACGGTTGTGGAGATATGAGCAGGGCAAAAGTGTGACGTGTTACATGTGACTCACTCACTGACTGACGGACGGACAGCCTGTGGAGGTTTTGGTAGTAAATGCGACCTACGGTCGCAATAAAACCAGTAAAACACATGACTAGCATCAAGTCTATAGCTGGCATACTTAAGATGCTCTGCAGTGATATGATCCAAACCACATGCTTTGTTGTATCAGACACGTCACTTGACCTAACTACCACATTACTGACCAGATCAATATTATCAATAATGATTGCATTACTCTGAAGACTAAGAATAAGCAATTTTGTCTGATCCAGAGGCAGCCTCAATGTCAGATGGTAATGGTGTTGTGTTACTGTTCATCACTCTGACTGCTTTCCACAAGTCAACATGGTTGTTAGTTTGAAGCTTTCTGGCTAGCACATCAGCTCTAATTGTGTTTTCATTGTTAATAATATACCAAAGAGCATATTTGAATTGATTATTAGTTTGTTTCTTATGCTCCAACACATCCCCCTGTCATGGCCTACCTGCATCCGGCCAGCGTTTAAATGCTTCTCTAGCTGCTGCATGATGTTCAGCCACACACTCCTTCCACCCCGGCTTGATGTTAAACACAGTTTCATGCCTACAGAATGGCTCGCTAGAGGCATTTAGAGCTGTTGTGATGTTAACGTTGAATGACACGGGAGGAAGTTCATCCAGGAAGTGAGAGACAAATAGGGAGACAAATATTGGAATGTCTTGTCCGCACTCATTGATCTCTTTGAGGCACAGTTTAACATTGTTAATGTCTTTTTGTGGGCCTTTATAGGCAGTACAGCGTTGAGATG
Source organism: Nannobrachium achirus (assembly GCF_963921795.1). Lineage (NCBI taxonomy): Eukaryota > Metazoa > Chordata > Actinopteri > Myctophiformes > Myctophidae > Nannobrachium > Nannobrachium achirus. The sequence goes on along the minus strand of NC_137810.1, from coordinate 79,029,833 downwards.
TGTTACAGACCGCAAACCGTGACTTCTTAGCAGCTTCAATCCGTTCTGAGGTGAAACTGCTTACGGTCAACTATAGAATCTCATCGTGGCTAATGGTTCTCATTTTAATCACAATGAAGTTTAGTAGCTCATCTTCATCTATTACTTTCCCATCAGTTATAGTGTAATTCTCCGGTTTAAGTCTGGAAAACTCTACAGCAGCACACCATAGTGAGCTACCAGACAGGGGTGTCACACCAAATTCTGGGCCCTGGGTACAAGGACTCACTGCGGGCCCTGGGAACATTATTACATATTATTTTGTGCTTTAACTATTGAAGAATAGCAGATATGCAAGCTCACAGCGCGGTACCGAGTTCCACACTGCAAGCTTGTAGATCATATATGGAGATCCATGTACTGTAGGCTATATAGTACATCCCTGTTATGCCCTCATGGAGATCCCTGTCTGAACCAGCCGCACATATATGGGCTGTCTTCCTCCATATATGGGCATTCCCATATGAAGTCCTGTTAGATATGGGCCATGTGATATCGATGACATCAGGGATCTTCATATGGGCATAAAAGGGATTCTGGGGAATACCCATATATGGACTTTTACATATGTGATGTCACCTGTGGTATCACCTGCGATGTCACAGTGATGTGTCAAGGGAACCAACCCATAGATCTTAAAAAAAAGTGTACACACATGGCTTCACGGAGACAAGCTGTGACATTTGTCATGGTAAAATAATTAAGGCCCCTCCACCTTGGGCCCGAGTATCTCAGTCCCACTTTCCCCCCCTTGTGACGCCCCTGCTACCAGACTCCATGGCCGCCTCTAGACAAAATATTCTTTTATGCTCCGTGTTTTCCTCTCACAACCAAACCACACAATCTGGACTTCAGGTGCACTGGCAGAGGCAAATTAAATTCTACCGACATTCTGAACATTTTTTTGTAAAAAATGTAAGAATAGTTTATTTAGTTCTGAGTTATAGTTATGTTCAATTTAATATCAAGTAATTTAGCTGTTTGTGTTTGATGTTGATATTGATACTGACGTTTTGACATTGTAATTAAAAAAAAAGTACATGCATTACATACAAGACATGTAATGCATGTGTTCAGGGATGCATGAATGAGGAAAACAATGAGAAGATGAATGTTAGGGTATATAGTTACAGCAATAGTTTTTACCTCTGGTCAACAAAACAGTAATGAAAGTAAAATTATGCCAGGTGCATCCAGCATGTTTTGATAGGAGCTCAGGCTCTGTCCATAGCAGTGGTCTGTTATTGATAGCGGCGGTTCGTTATTGAAAATTATACAATACACTTCAGCCTGGAACTCGCCTATCAGCTCGTTCCTGCAGCAACGCTGCTGTGGCGGAGAGAGTCGCAGCCCCAGCCTGAAGCCTCAAAAGTCTAGTATCTGCCCTCATTCCATAGGGATATCCCTTTGGAGTAATGGTTAAGATATTGGACTTTCACGTGGGAGACCCGGGTTCGAAGCCGGGTGGGGAGGTTCGGATCACCTCCGTTACACTGCCGTGCCGATAATCATGATAAAGCACACACTCTCGTTAAATATTGCTTAAATAACAGACCACTGAATTCTGTGGTTGACCAGTCAGAATCAAGCATTCAACCAAACAGTGTAATAACATTGTTTTTATGTGATATAATAATATGTACAACACGTTGTGTACAACAGGATGCCAGTGTCGACTTGACTTCAGAGAAAATGGACAAAAAAGCAAAAGGTGAGCTCTTTTGTCAGTTATAGGGTGTGCCAATTGTAGTCCTAGAGCGGCCATATTTTGGGTCAAACACAGCCTTACACAGGTGTTCTGATTGGAGTAGTAGTATTAGTTCTATGCCAAAAAAACAATTGAAACACCTGTGTTTGACCCAACATATGGCCCCTCTAGGACTACAATTGCGTCACCGTTGGCACACACTATACAGTATAGTTACTGCTTGGCTGCTTGACTTAACCAATGAGGAAGGTGTTTAATTGTGTTTGGTAGAGTGTATATCCTTTATATCTTATTCCAAAACTATAAACACCCCATTTGTAACACCAGGGACGTGCTGGCCATTGGGAAAAGCGGGACAACTCCCGAACGGCCGGTTAATTCCCGGCCGGTCCAGGCCGGCCATTAGGAATTGTTTTTAAATAAAATGATGGCCTTCGTTCCATTTTGGGGGCTGGGCGGCCAAAAAAGTAAATTGTGACTGTCGGGCAGAAACCTTGTATCTCCAAGTTTCAAATTTGTACATTTTCTCGCAAAGCAAAGCCCTGCTTCATCATACAAGGCTGTCGCACAAAAGTAGTGAAAACAGCAGATCTACAAGCACACAACGCCTCGCGGTAGATCGGCTGTTTTCACTAGTTTAAATCATTTTTTAACCCATTTAGGCCTAACCTATACTTAGGCCTAAATCAGAATTTAGCCTACAAAAACAAATATGTTGCAACACATATACACATGTACTATAAGCCCCTCCCATACACTAAAATGTGTACCCGGCCTGAAAGGGTTAAATGATAAATACAAAACAAACAGTTTTGGACATACAAGGTTTCCACCCGACAACGACGAAATATAACTCATGTAATTGGCCCACTGGCTTGTCACTTGTCATGATCTGAAATGGCAAATCTTTGAGTAGCAGCAGCACTATAGAGAGAGATCTCTCTCTATAGCGCATAATGAGGGCCTCTCCAACTCTTTTTCCCGGGCTGAATCAGGGGCCCAGCACGTCCCTGTGTAACACTACTATTATGTGGGGGTGTGGGGGGGTCATTGATATGATGATGTGATTTTTCTCTGATAAATGTTTAGCTAATTTGCCAATTAACCACTCTGTTTTGCTGTTGCAAACAGCAAGTTTTGTGTTCCAGCGCAGGGCGAGTTTGATTCAAAGAGTTGCCACGGTCATGCCGATAGTAGACCGTCTAGGAGCCTTGGTCCACTCTGAGCTGTATGCTGGGATTCTAGCTGAGAAGACGAGACAGGACCAAATGAGGAGACTGTATACAACTGTGCTGGATCCAGGGGGAACACGCATCAATGCAGCATTTTATGATGCCCTGAAACAACACCAACCCCACCTGCTGGAGGGTTTTGGTAAGATCAGACGTCATGACATTCTTAAAATTATTCATTTATTTTCCTTTAAAAATATACAATAGTTCTCACTATAGTTTAAAATAACAGAGTGAGAGGCAAAGCAGAAGAGAGAGAGAGAGGGGGGGGGGGGGGGCAGAGCTCTCTGGCCATGTTCAGGTGTTTAGACATTTTATAGCAAACTAAAGATGGTTGTTTCCTCACTCAAACGTGCACTTCCTCGGTCGAGCAACTCAAAAACAAACTCAACATGCCTGCAAGTTTTATTTACAGTACCTGCCACGGGCAGGTGGGCAGCTGTTAGTGTCAACCCCTGTGTCTTCATGCTACACATGTGTAAGACTGTAAGTTGTGATCTTTTTGCCTTTCCAATCATAGAACGACTCTGTAGGTACAGTCAATGTAGATGTGTTACGGTGAGTGAAGACACAGACCCAAACAAATAGGTCAAACAAACCATCAAATGTTTAATAATGAGTCTGACTTAAGACAAGCAAGTCACTCACACTACATAGACTGACTAGCAAAGAACTGAACACACAGGGGAGTATAAAGCAACACAGGGATAGGATAGGTTACAAGAACAAACAGGACACTCAGGAACAATAATACACAATAAAAAGCACTGGGGAATCAACAAACCAGAATGTAAAGAAAATTACAGGACATACAGAGCTAAAGAAAACAAGCTAGGTAGATATGAGTTTATGTTGAATTAAGTCTCCCTAAAACTCCAGGATCAACTCTCAATAACTGCTGTCAGCACAGATCAATCCTACTGTCATTTACTGTAGACTGCCTATTGTTGGTTTCAATACCTAATGACATCTCTCTCTCTCTCTCTCTCTCTCTCTCTCTCTCTCTCTCTCTCTCTCTCTCTCTCTCTCTCTCTCTCTCTCTCTCCTAGCAGATGTCAGTGATGTTGGAGAGTCTTCAGGTACCAGTCTCCTCACAGCATCCTCACAGCCTCCACAAGAAGGTAGAGTAAATACAGTGCTGCATGCAGGGGTGAGATGCCGTGGGCTCGGTTGGCTCGGCGACCCCACACTTATCAAGCTGTACGCACGCGCACCCCACATGCACGCACGCACGTGCACGCACATCGTCAAGTTGTGTGACGGCTCGACGGCTCGGTCAACACTTCAATCCCCTACCTGTCTGCTTTGCATAACAATACTCGGGTAGGCAGGCTCATTTACACTTTTGGAACCTCTCCCTCCACTATGCAGCTCCTCACTCATTTTGTCAGAGCTGCATATCAGAGGGAGAGGTTCTGAAAGGAGCTAGCAGACTTTACTGTGTGTGGGTGAGTCTATAAAGTCTATGTAAACTAAAGTTATTTTATATAAAACTTAAAGTTGTACCATGTAACTTTTTTTATAAAACAAATCTTAAAATTGTCCTAACTGTTAAATCGCTAAAGTTTTAGAACACCCACTCCGTTATTTTCAGCTTCTGAAGCCTTCTCTTTATATGTTTTCTATGATCCTGGCCGTGGACCGGATTTCGCGCCAAAATGACGTAATCTGCATCATCTGTATACGTTGTGTATACACTACCGGCCAATCACAGCTTATCTGCTCTGGTCTCCAGGAAGCGCCTCCGCTTGGCTACAGTGTTTACCATGGTGAAGGATTTTAACCTCTTAATCCACAAATCCTGGCCAGAAAATTACGTTCTACCATGCGTTCTACCCCTCCACGGATTACTATCGGTCGCGGTGGTTTGCGGCGCCGCTCCGGTGGTCCGCGGCGGTGGTCCGCGGCGGTGGTCCGCGACGACTCCGGCCGAAAAACGGCCGAAAAAAGCAATACCGCTACTGACCACTAGTTGAACTTACACAGTATAGCTTTAAAACAAAATACATTAATTGAAACTAAAATGAAAACAACAAATTAAGAATGTAACTAAATAATAAGTAATATAATTACATTAAAAAATGTTGTGTTATACAGTATTAGCACCGAGCGGCAGGCATGCGTGCACATGCGTGTGCATGTGCGCACGCACGTGACGTGCACGTGACGTCATGAATTTAGAGCGCCACCACTTCAAAAATCCATATCACACCCCACTGGCTGCATGCAATCCAATCGGCAGCTTCTGAGTGGGACTCAGTCACTTCAAACAGAAGCAGTACAACTGCTAGGTGTGAGAAGGTAGAATAGTTCTTCATGAATAGCCCAGCCAATAGTTAATGAAGAGAAAAAGGCTGCTGCTGCTGTTCAAAAAAATGGCAGGCTCTCAGGCCGGGCCCAGTTTGTCTCATATTTCTCTGGCTTCGAGACAGGCTGGGCCGGTCAGGCTCAGATCTTTAAGCCCGATTAAAGCACTAGTCACAATACCCCGGTGGATCACTGGGTAGAGCACATAACATATCAGTCCTTACTGCCCCCAGGTTTGAATCCAACCAAAGAAGCTTTGCTACATGTTTTACCCCCCACTAAACCCTGATTCTCAATCTGTGTGTGTGTGTGTGTGTGTGTGTGTGTGTGTGTGTGTGTGTGTGTGTGTGCGTGCGTGCGTGCGTGCGTGCGTGCGTGCGTGCGTGCGTGCGTGCGTGCGTGCGTGCGTGCGTGCGTGCAGATGTCAGTGACGTTCCAGAGACCTCAGGGAGCAGTGCACTTTCCTCTCAGAGACCAAATGATGGTAAACATCATCTACTTCAGAGTCCTGCAACGGGTCGGGGCCCCGCGGGTACCCAACGGGTGCCCGTGTTTGACGGGCGGGTGACATTTTATTGTGAAAAACTGTTTCTGCCTAAACAACGTCACTGGAGCGCACACAGTAAGCAGCTGGACAGAACCACGGCATGCATACAGCACTGTTTCCGCCTAAACATCAAGTCACACAAAGGAGCGGCTGGAGCGCACCGCACACAGTCAGTCACAGACTCAGCAGTGGCCAGTAGCAGCCTGCTGCTGCCATGACGGTCAGGCTATCTAAGATAATTAAGAGTGGCAGCCGACCTGGCGTTTATGTAAATACTGTAGCCTATATTGAGGATGGCATGCAGGGACGATCCATTTGGAAGCATGCACGCACGGCTGTAGGCTATTTACTTTACTGCATGTAATCACGGGTAGCGGGGCGGGCGACGGGTCCATTTTTTGACAGTGGGGCGGATCTGGTTTTGATTTTGATATAATCACGGGTAACGGGTCGGTCCACGGATCTGATTAATTGACGGGCAGGGCGGGTGCGGGTTGTCAAAATCGGCCCGTGCAGGACTCGATTCAATGACTTCCAGATATTGTGGATGTCAGGAACCAACCATCTTCACATATCTGAACAGCCAATCCTCTTACAGGACAGCATACTTTGAATATTGTACACGATATATGTCCTTGTGCAACAGATGTGTTGGGTGTGGTCAATAAGATAATGTATTTTTGACATCTCAATCATAGAACAACTCTATTCATGGGTTGCATTTGTAGTCCTAAACAAGCCATATTGAGGACCAACACATAGAACCAATTTTCTACGTTAATCAAAACACCTGTGTGGTCCTCAAAATGGCTGGTGTAGGACTACAAATGCAACCCATGAATAGGAGTTGTTAGATAGATATGAGTAGATGTTGAGTTCAATCAGGTCCATGAACCCTAAAACACACAATAAATGCTGTAAGCACATATTATTCCTAGTCTGCTAAACTGATGTCTAGAATTGGTTGCAATAACTGATAACATCTCTGTCTGTCTGTATGTCTGTATCTCTCTCTCTCTCTCTCTCTCTCTCTCTCTCTCTCTCTCTCTCTCTCTCTCCTAGCAGATGTCAGTGATGTTGGAGAGTCTTCAGGTAGCAGTCTCCTCACAGCATCCTCACAGCCTCCACAGGAAGGTAATCATTCATTTACTTCAATAGGAGATCAAGACTAATCAGGCAAGTGTATACAGTCAGTGGGCACTTGGTTACTTTGGATGGCTGTCATTATCCCAGTTTATTCTATTAATAAGGAAGGTAGCCTACCTTTTTCCCTAAAGAGATGCTTGGAAGTACTGAAAGATCCACATTACAGTGGTGCTAAGAAACATAAGGAACCTTATGCACTAGAGGTTTTGTGATGTCTGGTGTTAAATATAGTGTCTGAATGTTTCCTATATCACCTTTTACAATTGAAACAGCAGTACAGGCCTATACAGTATCATGTAGATGTCTTGGCATCATGTAGTGATCAAATAGAGATGTTACACTCTTTTTCAAGTGTTATAATGTATTGAAAATAATAATTGCGTTGTTCCTTACAGATTTGCTCATGCAGGGCACACAGAGAAATGTAAAACAGCCGGTTTCCTTCTACCAAAACGGACTGAAACAAAGAGTTGTAATACCATTCATATCTGTACCTGAAGGGACATTCAACATGGAGGATAAGGAGCATTTTAAAGAATGCTACACATATGTCAGCCTCATACGTGTGGAGGCCACAGAGGTCAGCACTAGCAGTGAGCATGAAGTCACACGGTTGGAGATGCAGAAACCAGGGCAGGAGATCAAAGTCAGTGAAATCTTTAAATCACCTTCCGGACAAAACGCCAGAATAGTGATGTCCATTGGTGTCGCAGGAGTTGGCAAATCCTTTCTCGTACACAAGCTTGTTTCTGACTGGGCAAAGAAAATGAATGCACTTCCCCATCTCACATTCGTGTTCCAATTCCGCCATCTAAATTTGCTGCAGGGAAGAATGTTTACACTGTCACAACTAATTCGTGAATGCATCAATGCAACCAAATTCATCCCGGAAGAGGCTCTCAATCATATCTTCACAATGCTGCAGGAGTCAGGAATCTCTGATTACGACCATAGTCCTTTCAAACTTCTGTTTGTGCTGGATGGTCTTGATGAAAGCAAGTTAAAATTGCCCTTCGAGAAAAAACACATCTGCTCTGATGACTTCTCCCATGCCACGTCACTGGAAGTCTTACTGGTCAACCTCATTGAAGGGAAACTGCTACGCTGTGCTCACATCTGGATAACCACACGCCCTGTAGCAGCCAAACAGATCCCTTCCTGCTTTGTTGATATATGGACAGAAGTGATAGGTTTCAGTGATGACAAGAAGAATCAGTACATCATGAAGAGATTCAGGGATGAGAACCAGGCCAACACTGACAGAATCATCTCACACATCAATGAATCAAGAGGTCTCCGCATCATGTGTGAAATCCCAGTCTTCTGTTCAATCACTGCCACAGTCCTGCAGCACATGTTGAAGACAGACCAGACAGGAGAGCTGCCCAAGACCCAGACTGCGATGTACTGCAACTTCATGTTAGTTCAGCTAAGTAGGGATGAGGAGAAATATGAGACACAGGCTGTTAGAACTGTTCTTCTGAAGCTGGCCAGACTGGCATTTGAACATCTGAAGACAGGAAACCTCATCTTCTACAAAAAAGACCTGGAAAAATGTGGTATTGGTCTTGAAGAGGCCTCACAGTACTCAGCCATTAGCAAAGTGATCTTCAAGAAAGACAGTGATTTCAACTACGAACCTGTCTTTTGCTTTGTTCATCTGAGCATTCAGGAGTTTCTGGCTGCAGTTTACCTGTACCACTGTTTCACAGAGAGGAAGATGGATGTAGTGCATACATTCCTGGCTGACTGGAAGATATTCTTGAAATTAAAGAAGATCTGGTCCTTGGATAACCTCCTGAAGAAGACCATGCTCAAAGTCCTGAAGAGTAAAAATGGCTACCTGGACCTCTTTGCCCGTTTCCTTCATGGCCTCGCACTGGATCAGCATCTGTTACGACCCCTGCTGGGGCAGACAGAGAATAGTCCAGAGATCATCCAGAGAATCATCCAGAACCTGAAAGAGATGAACACTGATGCCTCTCCTGACAGATCTATCAACATCTTCCACTGTCTGATGGAGATGAAGGACCAGTCAGTATATCAGCACATCCAAACCTACCTGAAGTCAGAGAACAAGACGGAGAAACTCTCTGAGATCCAGTGTTCAGCTTTGGCCTACATACTGCAGATGTCAGAGGAGGTTCTGGATGAGTTGAAGTTCAAAGAATACAACACAACCTTGGAGGGGCTACGGAGACTGATCCCAGCTTTGAGGAACTGCATAAAGGCAGAGTTAGTAGTCATTTAAATATCAAGTTATTATAACAGATAAAATCATTCTAAAGCCCCTAAATCATTGTTATAAATGCTGACTTGATTTTTTCCCATGTGTGTATAAAGCAACATGCATTTCTCAAAATTACTCCTCATGCCAATCTAGTTGTCAATGTTTACTACTTTTACTACTTGAAGGTCCACAGCTATTGAGCATTTCATGTCCAAAAATAAATGGACTCCTGGATTGTGTGTGTGTGTGTGTGTGTGTGTGTGTGTGTGTGTGTGTGTGTGTGTGTGTGTGTGTGTGTGTGTGTGTGTGTGTGTGTGTGTGAGCGTGTGCGCGTGCGTGTGCGTGTGCGTGCGTGTGTGTGTGTGTGTGCGTGCGTGTGCGTGAGTGTGCATGCATGCGTGCGTGTGTGTGTGCGTGTATACGTCAGTACACACACGTGTTTCTGAGCGTGCATGCAGTGGTGGACAAAAGTACTCACAATTTTACTTACCAAAAAAACTCTTTAAGTCTGATATTCAAAATGTACTAAAAATAAAAGTACAGTGTTGGCATCAAGATATACATGAAGTACTTGCAATCGATAGTTCCGATGCTGGTTGCTTAAACTGTGCTAGACTCGCTGACAGTGGCTGAGACGAAAGCCTGATGCCTATACTGGAGCACGCTAGATGGAATACACTAAACTAAACCAATGAATTCTCTAGTGTTGACTTGAGACTGATAAAGCCTGGGTTAAAGAGCTGTTAGTTAGTTCATTTCTAGATTCCGGACCACCACACAAGCTGTCAGACAGTGATACCATTGGCCTTTGCAGACATCCCAAGTCTCCCGGATGTTGCGGGAGTCTCCCGGAAATCAGCATCTCCTCCCGGACACCCGCGAGTAGCACTAAACCTTCGGGAAATCCCGGCCACTCCTGAAAATGCCTGCCATATCCAGCTGGATCCGGTCTAGAACCGGATCTGCGACCCGCGATGCAAATAAATGTGTTCTCATTCGTCGTCAAACTGTCAATCTGGCAAATGAATGAATTGTCATTCGCTGTGGGAGATGTGGGCGTCTAAAAGTGACCAACCACTGGTCTCAGATGCAGAGACTGGGTTCTCATTAAGCGCGAAGGATAGCTCATAACAGTAAACAGACAGGTTTTGACAGCTGCTTAATATGAATAAAAAAATAGTACTTTACAACTGTCGGTTCTTTTTCACTGGACATACAACTGGACAAATAGCTGAGTGCATCAGCCTGTGCGACGCACGGCAGCCTGCAGGCAGGCTGTTGTGTGTGTCTCACTGTGAGAGTGACAGAACTTTCTCCCAAATAGGTAAGAAATACATCATTCTATAAATTAACCTGATTATATTAAGCCTAAAATGGTTCCGCCGCCGTGCAGAACCGTTTTTAACAGTTTTTAACATTTTTTAACCGTAGAAAAATGAGTAAAATCCGAGAAAGCGCACGTGCACAGGGGACCTCCCAGAAATGCTGATCTCCAAGTTGGGATGTCTGCCTTTGTAGGGCCATGAAGTCAGCCGCGGTAATGCAGACCATCTTAACTGTATGACGATAGTCTCATGTGACACGACAGAGTTATCTCCCTACATGGGTCTCCAGACATTATGCCCCTATAAGGTCCTTTACAGTACTCATTGCACATTGCAAATATTTTCTAAATAGCAGATCTACAAGCTCGCAACGCATCACAGGACATTGCATTGTGAGCTTGTAGAGAAGTATATAGGGCTGAAAAGGTTACTGTATGTTTAATAATAATCACAATCTACTGTATAAAGTAGCTAAAGTTAAACATAGTTGTAGTGGAGTAAAAGTGCAATATTTGCATTCTGGGATCCAATGGAGTAGAAGTAAAAATATTGAAAATTACAAATATTCCAGTAAAGTAATGTACTAATAGTACTTGAGTGCATGCGCTTAATTACTTTCAACCAATGTGTGCATATGTAATGTATGTGATGTAGTGTGTGTGTGTGTGTGTGTGTGTGTGTGTGTGTGTGTGTGTGTGTGTGTGTGTGTGTGTGTGTGTGTGTGTGTGTGTGTGTGCGTGCGTGCACGCACGCGGGTGTGCGCGGGTGCGTGCGTTGTGTTGTGTGTGTGTGTGGGCATGCTTTTGTGTGTGTGTGTGAAATGTTGTATGATTGATGATTTGAGGATTAGCTGTTTATAAACATTATAATGTGTGTTTGTGGTTGAATGGTGGCTGCACTTTGTAAATCTGCTCATCCAGGAATATATTTAAATGAAGCACACTGAGTTTATCTGTTATGAAATGTGATGCATAAAATGGACTTGACCAAAGACAGTTAATAAGAATAACATTTCCATGTGTTCATCTCCATTCAGTTTGAGGTGCTGTGGACTCACAGAGAGATGTTGTGAAGATCTGGCCTCAGTTCTCAGCTGCAGCTCCTCCAGTCTGACACACCTGAACCTGACCGGTAACAAGCTGCGAGATGCAGACGTTAAGCATCTCTGTGTTGGACTGCAGAGTCCACATTGTAAACTGAAGAATCTCAGGTCAGTAGTCCTGAAGTGTATCACAGTCCTGTCTTTTTCTTCAAGCCTGTCTGTCTCTCTCCCTGGTGGCATGGCTTTTCTAAGTTGCAGATTGGTCCAGTCAAATTGACCGTTATCATGCTATGGATATGAGACCAACAAATACACACACTAATACACACGGATGCATGCGCGCACACACACACACACGCACGCACGCACGCACGCACGCACGCACGCACGCAGCGTTGTTCACACCAAAAATACGCACATACCGGTAGGAACGCGATTATGGCTGGAACGGCTGTTGTTGATTGACAGTCACTCTGTCGGATCACTTCCCTGTCATTTCCCAAAGCCACACCTACACGCAGAGCAGCACTGCTTTCATTGGCTTCTAGAGCTCATGCATACACAAGATTTGAATGAATTCGGTTGAGATGAACTTCATTCAAATTAAATCTGTCCTTGCCAGTCAGTCTGATGTGTGCGTTCAGCGTGACATTTGTCATATTGGTGCCATATTGCACTAGACGGACTGTCTCACAAACCTCCATTGGAAATGAATGGGATGTATGCGTTCACACACGCATCACACGATTGGTGTGAATAGCCCTTTATGAGTGGTGTGTCGCAACTCGTGATGCAACACAATGTGAGCTTGTAGATCAGCTATTTTCAAAACATGTTGGAGGGAAAAACTACATTTTAATTTGGGGTTACTTGGAGTGAGAAAGTCTTAGATTAGTAAAGAACGGGGGACCTTGGCAAAACATTTTTATCAGCTGGAGGTCCACAGCTATTGAGTGCCTGGGTTAATGTGGTCAGGGGCGTCACAAGGGGGGAGGGGGAGGTGGGACTGGGTTACCAGGGCCCAAGTTGTGTGTGTGTGTGTGCGTGCGTGGGGGGCGGCTGTGGTCAGTTAGGTGTGTGTGTGTGTGTGTGTGTGTGTGTGTGTGTGTGTGTGTGTGTGTGTGTGTGCGCGCGCACGTGCTCGCACTTTGTGCGTGCACACACACATAATATAATATATAATGAATACAAAATGCCATCGGCTGCCCTTCTGAACTGCGCCTTGCAACACACACGCACGCCACGCACACGTCACACAAACACATTAATGTTATCCGCTCAACACCATCGTCCATCGCGCAACGGAAACATTGTTGATTGTTGACAACAATCTCTTCCCATTGACTGGTAGCGTTTAGAGAGAGAGAGAGAGAGAGAGAGAGAGATCAACAGGCTGTCGCATCAAGCGTCTGAACAGCAGCTGTCTCTATCTCGGTCCCCTGCTGCTGTTCCATACCAGTAGTGATCCAGAAAAACATCAAACATGTTTTAAAATAGTCTTGCTGTTCCTGATCGTCCTGTGAGCAACTGGGCAAGGTTAAGATTGGATTTTTGTACCCTCACACTAGACAACATTTATGCCCGACAATCTTCCCCGATCCAGACACAGCCAGACCGATACTCTGGAGGGTTGTTAAATTCCCCGATCTGCTAGTATACAGCTAGCCTCGCAACAGCCAGACTCTCCCAGGGGAGAGTCTGGGAGTCCTCCTTAGACAATGCATTACGCAATGACGTAGTTACTCACTTTGACTGACAGGTCCAGTCAGTAGTCATCAGCGCATCAAAACATCGTCGGGAGAACATCAAATACGTCTTTTCCAGACAGAAATTCCAAAGGTGCAAACTGTTGTTCGTTTTTAAGTTATGAGATGCCGTTGATTTCAGATAAAACTTTGCTTAATGCAGCTTTTATTTGCGTTTTGTGAACTCGCATCGGACATGGGGTCCGCCAAATGTTTGTTGTCAAAATGCGAGAGCTGTAGCAGCCGCTCGACCAATCAGGAGAGGTGTGAGGCGGGTTCGCTTGAAATGCAGCCTTTTGATTGGAAATTAGAAAGAAATTGCTAATAAAGAGGCTCAATGGGAGGGACACCAGACCGAGAAAGGAAGCACATTGGTGATGACGTAGCTCGGGATGGCTTGCGAGGCTAGTATACAGCCACCCTAACCCTAACCTTAACCCTAACCTTAACCCTAACCTTAACCCTACCCTAACCTCAGTAAAACTATGCCAAACCCTAACAGTATAATGTATGTAACAATGTGCTTCTGTCTATTTTTTAACTGGCTGGTCTTTCATATTGTCTGATTGCACTGGCAGTGTTTTGTCCTTTGTACGAGGCATCCTTGTACTTCTGTTCATGGTCATAGATAAACATTTCAAAATGTATGTGTGTGTGTGTGTGTGTGTGTGTGTGTGTGTGTGTGTGTGTGTGTGTGTGTGTGTGTGTGTATGTGTGTGCGTGCACGCGTGCGTGCACGTGTGTGCGTGGCAAAATGTTGATGTACCGTAAATCACCAATTAATCGCCCGGTGGCAAACTGCCACCGGGTCCCATATATCCGCCCGGGGTCTGACCCCATTTTGCGCAATAAACGCCTGTTTCAAATAAGCGCAAGGTTCGTATAAGCGCCTGGGCCGTTATTTGCAATTAATATTATCCTTATTAGGTTTTATGTAAGAGCCTGGGCTATTATTTGTTTGGTTGTTTGGTATTATTTGCTATTTATTTAACTTAACTGGTCAGGGTTGGCACTGCTGTCACAGCAGTGCTGTGACAGCACGTTGCAACGCACCGCACTCGCTGTGCGTTGCTACGGGTCATATTATGTTGCATGACGGTAGTGCGCTGAAAACAGCAAATCTACAAGCTCACAGCCCTGTGGACAGACACTTCTAAGCCAAATGGTGTCCAGCCCAGTGCTGCGCTACCATGACGCGCAGTGTGCGTCGGGGAACAGATTGCCAAAGGACACCAAAAAAAGAGAGAGGAAAAAAGAAAAGGAGTCTGCTGCTCTCTGCGCACTGGCCATCATTCATTACTGTCTTAAACGTTGCTACAATGCAAAGTTTATGTGAGTAGGCTACTTTAATGGCAAAACGTTGTGATGGAGAAAGACTGGCCAATAAAGAACAGCTGGATCAGAATAACTTATTACCTACTGTTGCTGCCTCTTATCCAGTCCGCATTTTGAAGAAGTAATCCATTATTTTGAGGTTCAAGGGGAAAGCAGAAGGCTTAATCATAATGCAATACCATAATAGACAGGTCTAAGCCTACAATCTTTCGATAAAAGGGTGTACCAAACTTTTCTCAGTTGATTCTAATGTATTTTTTCCTGTAGAATCCATTTCTGCCTTGTACCTTTTTGTATTGTGCATAATTAATTAGATAATTAGCATATTGACTCAAATATGATAATTATCTCATTAATTATGCATGATACAAAAATGTACATGGCAGAAATGGATTCTACAGGAAAAAATACACTAGAATCAACTGAAAGAAGTTTGGTAAACCCTTTTATAATTATTTTATGATTTCTTCCCTGTTCGTTCTGCCCTTGTGTCAAATTATTTGTAACATGGGTGGAAATGACAGGACAAACTCTATTTAAAAAATGATAAAGGGGTTTACCAAACTTTTCTCAGTTGATCCTTATGTATTTTTTCCTGTAGAATCCATTTCTGCAATGTACATTTTTGTATTGTGTATAATTAATGAGATAATTAGCATATTTGACACATGGGCGGAAATAACAGAACAAACTCTATAACACTTTGATAAAAGGGTGTACAAAACTTTTCTCAGTTGATCCTAATGTATTTTTCCTGTAGAATCCATTTCTGCCATGTACATGTTTGTATTGTAAATAATTAATGAGTTAATTAGCATATTTGAGTCAATATGCTAATTATCTCATTAAATATGCAATACAAAAATGTACATGGCAGAAATGGATTCTGCAGGAAGAAATACATAAGGATCACCTGAGAAAATGTTGGTAAACCCTTTTATCAAATTGTTATAGGGTTTGCCCTGTTATTTCCACCCATATGTCAAATATGCTAATTGGCTCATTAAATGTGCACAATACAAAAATGTACATGGCAGAAATGGATTCTACAGGGAAAAATACATGAGAATCAACTGAGAAAGGTTTGGTAAACCCTTTTATCAAATTGTTATAGGGTTTGCCCTTTTATTTCCGCCCATGTGTCAAATATGCTAATTATCTCATTAATTATGCACAATACAAAAATGTACATGGCAGAAATGGATTCTGCAGGAAAAAATACATAAGGATCAACTGAGAAAAGTTTGGTAAACCCTTTTGTCATTTTTTAAATAGGGTTTGTCCTGTCATTTCCACCCATGTTACAAATAATTTGACACATGGGCAGAACGAACTGGAAAAAATCATAAAAAATGTATAAAAGGGTTTACAAAACTTTTTGCATTTGATTCTAATGTATTTTTTCCTGTAGAATCCATTTCTGCCATGTACATTTTTGTATCATGCATAATTAATGAGATAATTAGCATATTTGAGTCAATATGCTAATTATCTCATTAATTATGCACAATATAAAAAGGTACAAGGCAGAAATGGATTCTACAGGAAAAAATACATTAGAATCAACTGAGAAAAGTTTGGTACACCCTTTTATCGAAAGATTGTAGGCTTAGACCTGTCTATAATGGTTTAATGTCAGGATAGTGGAGCTGTTCAGTGGTCATGTCAGCGAGTCCAGTCAGAACAGCACCAGCTGCAGGACTTCTGCGCTAATTGGGTCGTTGACTCGTCGAGCTACTGCTGGCATGCGGTAATTGACTATTTTGGAGAAAGATTCCCTTAGTATAAATATAGTATATATATTTTTTTTAAAGGCTTTCATACACTCTTGATATTTTTTAAATGAGGTTTGGTCTAATAGATCGCAATGTGCTATTTTCTGGGTGTTCATAACAATTAAAATAATAACAATAATAATTATAACATAACATTTTGATTATTACCCCTATTATATAGTTTGAGAAAGAAACAAATACCAAATAATGGCCCAGTGCTGGCCAGTGCCAAAATAAATAAAAGTCTGTTACCAATAGCCGCCTGGTCCCTTTTAAGCGCCCGGGGTCCGACCCCATTTTGCGAAATAAACGCCCGGGCTACTAATTGGTGATTTACGGTAGTTTTAATCATAGTCTTTTGAATTAGTTGTAGTCATATTTCAGTTATCTGAAATATTTTACTTTTATTCTATTTAGTTGTCTAAATCTACAGTATGATCATAAGTATAATGGCTGAGTAGCCTATAGAAAGCAGGACAGGGTCCAGTTCAGTCCCCGCACAGCCAGCCAGCCAGCCAGCCGTGTGTGCGTTGTGCGTTTGGGCCGACGATATCATTTGATAGCAAGATAGACCCCAGACCCCCTACACCAGGGGTTTTCAAAGTAGGTGACGGGGCACCCTGGGGTGCCTCGACGGCAGTCCAGGGGTGCCGCAAGATAATTTGATAATATTTGAAATTCATTTGGACATTTAAAAATATATTTAGTACCAATTTAAACTTGAAGTACAAAGTTATTTTCAGTCAGTTCTAACCAAAATGGCTATTATCTTGCTTCCCTCACAACATAATCGCTAAAATATGCTATAAATATAAGGTGCTGGGAGGGAAAATTAGTAATTAATAATTAATAATAATGCAGGGGTGCCTCAGATGAAAAAAATATTTATAGGGGTGCCCGAGCCAAAAAAGTTTGGGAACCCCTGGTCTACACAACATGCTTTTTGCAGATCTGCTATTTTCGGTGGGCTACCCAAAGCCATAGCCTATAAAGCTTTGATTAATTGATCAACTTAATTAAAAAGTTGCCTATAGGCCTATAGTTCCTTATACTGCTAAAACTGATTGTAAAGTATCTTTTAAATAGGACATATATCGCAAAGTGGGTGATTATTGGCTTTGTTCCAAACAAAGATATGATATGAAATGAAGCCCTATTTAAATACAACATATTTGAGTTCATAAAGTCAGAAATGTGCTTGTTTATAACACACAAATTTGCACTATTAATGTGGCAAGACAGACTTGGATATACAGTATATCTGATATGTATCAAATGAAAAGGAACAAAACAGAGTGGGCGCTCCCTTTTTTATTTATTTTTTGACGAAGGTTAGCCAGGTTGCTTGAATGGAGACAGATATTTTTTATCTGTTTATCTGGCCCAGTGGGAAAGGTGCTGTCCATGGTTCTGAATCATACCTCTGTTCCACTGTAGGCATACAGTAGGCCTATGCCTATATGTATTTAGAGTTAAGCCCTACTCGTCAACCACACATGCTAATTTACATATTCTATTTGCTACTATCCCTTTCGTCGTTATACATTTGAATAAATGTTAGCAGCAGAGATTCACAACATGAACAAGTTTACCAGGTTTACCAGTGAGTGGTGGGCTTGTGCATCCCCCATAGATTCACAAGTCTATTCATACGGATAGGCTACTTCAACACCAAGGCTACTGTAGGTTTCCAGCAGTGACTATATGTGCGACAATGTGCGTGCGTCCTCATAGGCTATACATTACTCCATTGCTGTATATGTACTGATTCGTTCAAAGCAAACATTTAGTTTCTCTAGAGTTAAAGATCTATAATATCCATTTATTTATTTGACCCATGCGCACGTGTAGGCACACACATCTAAATGCGCGTGTGCATGTGATGTCAATAAATGATGTCCCCCCCTGAAAAGAAAACCCTAAAGGATCCCTGATTAAAGTGTAGGCTACTTAATAGAACGGGTCATTAAAGCATTATGTGGGCTATATGTTTGTTCTTTGGTTATTAAACCTGACGTGGTGGTGAATAATATTTATCCAGAATGCTGGACTGAGTTTTATGACAGGCGTAGAGAAACGATGAATAATGAAGAAGATATGCGTTGAAACATGAAACATATGCATGAATTCGATTAAGGAGGACCTTTGGTTAATTTAGGAGAAAAGAAAATTGATGGTTTATTTTTCGTAAATAGTGCTTTATATTATAGATCTTTAACTCTTGAGAGCGTAAAATTAAACCAAATGGACCCGCGTGCAAAACATGGATAGGACTCTCAATGTTATGACTGGTGTGAGTTTCACCCAAATGCACAGCAAGGAGGAGGCAGTAGCAGGTTGAAAGCCCACCTGGGCGTGTATTTATTAACACTGGAGCACAGAGTTAATTCACGAGGGGGGCAAAAAGGGGAATTGGGCTCTGCGCTCTGCAGCTGCTCCAATCCAAACTAGAGAGGAGAAAAAAAGGCAGAGTCCACAAAGAATAGCAGTGCACAGCAGCTACGAGGAGCAAAAACTGTCTAAACTCTACTAAACTGGGAAATCTAGGATATGGCTGTCTATATTACCAACCATAACGTGGTGAAGATCTGGCACCGCGCTGCAAACAGGCGAGGCTCTTGTAGGCTTGGAGGTGATTGCAGATAGTGACCAGCTGAGGAGATTGGCAACGAGAGGCAGCTGGGAAGACTCCCGGAACTCAGAGGTCTGTAGAGGCGTGATTTGGCTCCCTCTCGTGGCCAAAATAGGGAGTGGAGATGAAAACGTTATCAATCTCTCTCCCTCCCTCAGAGAGAGTCCCTCCCCTGACCCCCCTATATGTTCGGAAATGCCTTTCGTTAATATTAAACCTGACTCTGACTAGGGGTGTGAAAGAATATTCCATATTCGAAGATTCGTTCGAATGTTAACAATAAACGAATATTCGAAAGTAAAAAATTGAGCTTCGAATTAATTTATATTTAATTAAAACAAATCTACCGCACTTCTCGCGAGATTCTGGGCGCATGGAACGTTAAAAGGTGGCTGGTCTCGCAAGGCAGAAGTCTCCATTCGCTGCTGCAAAAGTGGGCTGATCTACAAGTCCACAATACGTCGCTGATCCAATACGCTGTGGGCTTGTACATTAAGGGTGCCTATTTAGCGACACCGTCATACAGCGAAGAATAAACCTCCAGCTGCTTCACTTTCCCTTCACACACTGGCCGTCACATGTCGGAGTGGAGAGACAGATGCACTCGTCCGCCTCGCAGACAGTGCACAGTGCACACACAGTGCTTTTAAACTGGCTCACGTTGATTCAGAATGATTAACGAGTTAAGCTGAAACGGGCGACTCGTTTCGGTAGTGACGGGAAGGCATACAACAACGAGACTTCTCCACCGAAAACACTATAAAAAAGCATGGATTTCTTCTCTCACCGAGTCAATCTCCCCGCACGCAATAACGGTAAAACTCCCTCCGTCACTCACACTGCTCTTAATGTAGACTATCTAATTTGGTTCAAACCAGAACATAATCCATTGGTGTGATTATAATTGCTCATTTCATGTCGTGGCTGTTCCAACTCAACTCAATCACGGCTGCTGTGAGTGACGCTTTGCAACGAGGATCAGATTCTGCTCTAACGCAGGCACGTGCACACATACATCAAACGGGGCTTGAGCCCCTGCCCTTTTAACAGAGAATTGTCCACCAAAAGGCCCTTTTAGAAATGTCAGCCCCTGCCTCTCTTAACATTCTTTGCACGTCCCTGACCAACGCGGACCTGCACACAGTAAAAAAAAAAGAAAAGCGATAGAAGCGACTGTCTAGAATAAAGGGCTTCGAATTTCGGATGCTTCGAATTATTCGATATTTTCGAATATTCGAATTTATTCGAATATACGGGGGATTTTCAGGCGAATATTCGAATGCTATTTTTGGCAAATTTTCACAGCCCTAACTCTGACGTGGTGAATAATATTTAACCAGAATGCTGGTTACAGAATGAATCCAAAGATTTGCGCACGACAAGCACGGAGAAACCATATACATGCCTACCAAAAATAATAATGAAGAACATTCGAACACATTCGATTAAGGAGGACCTTTAGTTAATTTTGGAGCAAAGAAAAAACTAGAAATGAAAATTTCGAAGACATTTTAAGTGTGCCTGCAGCTCGCTAAGTGTGTGCAAGCTTGTGTAGCGGTTGGTGTTAGCATTATAATTGTTAGCATTAACATTAACATCTAGCATCCAGTTCCTATTCCTATTGGCTGTTTAAAGCCCAGCCAATAGGAATACAGAGGGGGCGGGGCTTAATCAATTACAGCTCGTCCCTATTGGCTAGAAAAAGTCCAAAGCAGCTCATCCCTATTGGCCGGAAAAAGTCAGAAGTCGTGTGAGTGTTTTAAAGTTTAAATCACGTAGCTAGGCAAAAGTATGGCAGAGTTATGTGGCACCAAAAGTTTCTGGGTCCGTCTGTGTGCGGTAGTTATGAAGTGCCGAAAATTGTGGGCGACATTACTTACTTACTTACTTATGGCGGATTACAATAAGTGTTTTACCATTGCATGGCAGACACACTTAATTACGGTTGATTCGACTGATATTAATGTATTTGTTTATTTAACAAAAATTTATATTCAGGGTGACGGGGTCGGTAGCCAAATATAGATCTTTAACTCTTGAGAGCGTAAAATGAAAGATGCTTAAAAGAACAATAACGGCAGGTGGTGGCGATAGATGGATAGGCCTAGATGGATTATGGATTGATGCCGGTGCAGAAGGGCTGACAGATGACGACATGTGTCAGCGTTGCTGGGGCAGAAGCGGCGTTGCCGGCGGACGACGGCATGTGTCTGCGTTGCCGGCAGATCCGGCAGATGAGGGCTTGTGCCGGTGGTCCCCGGCCAGTCGGCAAGCGACCACCGGAGAGAGCAGATGTGACCGCTTGTTTTAATACAACTTTATTCATTTGGTTATTTATTTATTTATTCATGTATAGACTACATTATTGACTGCAAGCACACGCTGGTCAACTGGTGGTCGTGGTGTGTGTGTGTGTGTGTGTGTGTGTGTGTGTGTGTGTGTGTGTGTGTGTGTGTGTGTGTGTGTGTGTGTGTGTGTGTGTGTGTGTGTGTGGAGCGGCAGACAAAGCTCCATTGAGGCTCTATCATCAAATTATTGGCTTGGAAAAAACATCTCCATTCGTTCAAGGCTTCATGGGGTGATAATTGATAGAAATGAAGTCAGAGTTCTTCTTCCACCACTGATGTGATGTAATGATGAAACTTGTCAGTGAATTGAAACATGTTGGTCATGTTTGGTCAGTTGTTGCACCTTGCCTTCATCTCCTCATCATTACACAAGGGTTAATAAGCAGAACATTGTACAACCATCTCCATCCATCAACAGGGATCATCAATATGTCCATGGTTGGACAAATGTGTCCATGACAAGACTTGGCCTTGTCCATGGCAAATTTGAGATTTAATTTTTACACACCATTATAATGTTCTTATTTTGATCATAATACCCAATTGCTGAATGACAATCTCCAGGTTTTGTTCAGAATATGTATGACACTGATTTACTACGTCACTATGGCACATTAGGAGTCCATTACTACTAGTGGGTCTCAAATGTTTTATTTGCAAGGACCACCATAACTCTGAGAGTCTACACATGGAACCACATGTACCCATAGGGTCCATTTGGTTCTATTTGTACACTCTCAGAGTTACAGACCTGTTATAGTCATCTAGCTCATTGTGTTTCTGGTCATTTTATTGTCCCACTAATTGTGTATGTGGCAAAAACATTCAATGCCCAAAATGGTTGTTTTTGCCCCGACCTTTGAAAAGTCGCAGAATATTTTCTGTCGTGCACACCCGTCCACGAGCACGACTATTTTAGTAATGTGAAGAAAATAAATCTGCGAGTGTGCGCGATCCTCTGTGACTAAAGTCCGCCCTACAGAGTACAACATGCTTTGAGCAGATCGCTCCATACAATAACATTGGAGGAGTTTTTAGAAGCCCCTTCCAAACAAAACAAAAAACTCACATGCTGTGTGTGTGTGTGTTTGTGTGTGTGTGTGTGTGTGTGTGTGCGTGCGTGCGTGCGTGCGTGCGTGCGTGCGTGCATACGTGTGTATGTGTACGGTATGTGTGCGAGTGGTGAGGTTCTAAATGTTATGGGATTTAAAATGTATCTGGTATGAAATGTCTTTTTTGCAAATAACATGGACTTGACCAAAGACAGAATAACATTTTCATGTGTTCATCTCCATTCAGTTTGGGGCGATGTGAACTCACAGAGAGATGTTGTGAAGATCTGGCCTCAGTTCTCAGCTGCAGCTCCTCCAGTCTGACACACCTGAACCTGTGGGACAACATGCTGCAAGATGCAGGCGTTAAGCATCTCTGTGTTGGACTGCAGAGTCCACATTGTAAACTGGAGGATCTCAGGTCAGTAGTCCTGAAGTTTATCACAGTCCTGTCTTTTTCTTCAAGCCTGTCTGTCTCTCTCCCTGGTGTCTTTTCTTTGGCTTGTAAATCTATGTTGCAGATTGGTCCAGTGGAGAAAGGCTGAATTATTAAATGGAAATAATGGAAAATAATTAAGTGCATTTATGCAAGTACCGTATTTTCCGGACTATAAGGTGCACCGGACTATAAGGCGCACTGTCAATGAATGGTCTATTTTCGAACTGTTTTCATATATAAGGCGCACCGGACTATAAGGCGCACATAATAGACGCTACCGTTGCGTAATGCATCCAACAGATGGAGCTGTGCTAAAGGGAATGTCAATGTCAATGAATGATCCATATATAAGGCGCACTGGACTATAAGGCGCACTGTAGTTTTTTGAGAAAATTAAAGGCTTTTAAGTGCGCCTTATAGTCCGGAAAATACGGCTGTTAATTCCTACTTTATACTTTGGCTATTTGAAAATAGCAGATCTACAATGTCACAACTTGTTGTGATGCTGGGCTTCTAAGCTTGTAGATCTGCCATAACTGAATGTTTTCAAGTCATTGTGAGAAAAAAAGGAGAAGAGTGAAATTGGACATTCTGGGTAATGAGTATTTTTTTACTTTTGATATCAAGTATATTCTGAACCAGAAGGTTCCCAGCACTTCCATCCTGGACTCCCCTAGAGTTAGTGTTGAAGTGTCCTTGAGCAAGACTTTGAACCCCTAATTGATGAAAGATAATTCTTGAAAGATGGTGTGTGTGTGTGTGTGTGTGTGTGTGTGTGTGTGTGTGTGTGTGTGTGTGTGTGTGTGTGTGTGTGTGTGTGTGTGTGTGTGTGTGAATGTTTTTGACAAAATGTTGATGTAGTTTTAGTCATAGTCTTTTGAATTAGTTATTTGAAATATTTTACTTTTATTCTAGTTTTAGTTGACGAAATCTACAGTTGATTTGTCAACTATTTTGGCAGGCCTTGATGTCGTCATAAGTATGATCATAAGTATAATGGCTGATTTTACACTTTGTTGCATGCTGAAGATAGTCAGTCTCCAAGCTCACAACGCGGTGCAGCACGACGCCTTGTGCAGAAAGAGGGAATACACTTTTTGGCACCGGCACCTGCCGCGGTGTCGCCAGAAGTGTCGCGGCAATGATTCCTAATCTGTGGCACAGCCGGACAGACCAGCAACGGAGCTTTGTCTGCCACTGTTGCCGAACCTATCACCCCTAACCCTAGTTTGGTGTGCAGTGGAGGAAAAAGTACTCAATTTCTTTACTTAAGTAAAAGTATCAATAGGATACTGCAATGGCTATGTAGAAATGGCCTACTCTGTTAGAAACCAAAAGTAGGCTACTGGTATCAAAATGTACTTAAAGTAACAAAAGTAAAAGTAATCATTTTGTAGAATGTCTCATTTCAAGTTTTCAAATGTATAAAAATCTTTAGAAAATAGATCGTCTATGGCCAAAATCTATTGAAGTGGTTAATGTATCTGTGTTGTAATAATAATTATTACCCGGCTTCGTTGAATGCTTGATTCTGATTGGTCGAGCGCTGAAATCAGCGGTGAAATATGAGCGTATAATGACCGCTCCGCTCTATAATTCACCGCTGCCTAATCAAAGGCTCAGAGCAGCTGTTGCAGTCAGGATGCACTGTGCGTTTTAGTGCCGTATCCAACATGGCAGCCATGTAAACAAACACACAACGTCATTTACAACCAAACGTTGCTCTGAAAAATGTTTTAAAAAACATTTGAGGCGAGAAATAGAACACAGTAACAGAAAATGGATTCTATTTGACCAGCACTTCCTTGTTTTCCAAGGCGACCGTGTTGCGCTCGGAGGGGACGCACTTTCAGACGTCTGTAAACAAGGAAATACTTTGTTTTGTTTTTAATTTTGAGTCAAATTATTAATGTTATGTATTAGCCGGGTAATAAGTGCTATAAGGTCTTGCTGCTTGGTCATTATGGCTTATATGGACACTTCGGGCTAATAATTCCCCTCGGCTCCGCCTTGGGGAATTATTACCCCGTCGTGTCCATATAAGCCATAATGACCGCGCAGCAAGACCTTATCGCATACTTAATCTACAAAGTAACTAGTAAATAGTTTCCAAATAAATGTATTGGAGTAAAAGTACAATATTTGGATCCGAGATGTAGTGGAGGTGAAAGAAAAATCATTGGAAATTGGAAATAGTAAATGTTCTAGTTACTTTATACCACTGGTAATAGTGTTAGCTGCTCAATACAGTTGAGAATGTATCGTATTTTATTAGTTGACTTTTATTTATTTATTTCAATTATCAACTGTATTTGACACTTTCTTTCTGTTGTACTTGTACAAATAAAGGCATTCAGAACTGTACTAATTTTCTATAATTTCCTAATGTAAGTGGGTAGCCTAAATATATATTGTATTTGTCACATATTGGTACAGTAGTAGGCCTACACAAGAGTATAATGTCATTTTCTATGATCACGCATATGAATTATATGAATGACACTGTTTCAAGATTCAAGAACGTTTATTCGAGATCCAATAGCCATGCAACGTCTCTTGGTTAACTGGTTAACTCTCCACTGAGCTAAACCCTGACAAATTGCTAAACCCTGGCATCCCTTTGCAAAACAACTCTTTGCCATCAAATCTCTTAACATGTTCACAAAATGGAACTTGTGTTTTCATTTGGTAAACACAGCCATATTTTCACATGACACATTGAATAAACACAACTAACTTTTGGCTGAACACTACCAAGCATGTACAGAACACTGAAGTGCAACATTTAAAACACAATCGTTGAAATGGAATGCACCATATGAATGACAATGGCTCTGGAGAATGAGCTATTTCTCCTTTTGTAAAATGACCTGTGTAGGCCTACTTTAAAACATAAAACAGCACACAAATATGCATCCAAAAAAGTTTTATTTGGGTATATGATTTACAGTAGATTTACTGTAGGCATCATGCCCCCGGTCAGAGATGGGCACAAAATACAAAAAAGTATTTTGAAAGAAATTCAAAATACTTGGTCAATACAGGTTCAATACTGACTGTCACCAAGATACTATCCTGGGTACTCAACTCAACTCAACTCAACTTTATTTATATAGCACATTTCACATGACAATGGGAGGGATGGGAGAGTCTAGACCAAAGGTGATAATTTACTGTCATTGAGATTAAGGAAGTTTGAAGCCATCCATGATTTAATATCTGCCAGACAGTTTTGCAGTAACTGTAATGGGTTGTAAGCTGGGTCGTTGTGTTTTGACTTGAGGGGCAGGTAGATTTGGATGTCATCAGCGAAGCAGTGAAATGAAATATTATGTCTTGTTATGATTTCTCCTAGGGGCAGAATGTACAGTAAAAATAGAATGGGACCCAGGATCGAACCCTGAGGGACCCCACAGGTGAGAGGGGCCTTACTAGAAGAAAATTCCCCAAGCTTCACGGAAAAACTCCTGTATGTTAAATAAGATTTGAACCATTGCAGGGCGGTACCAGTGATGCCTACACTTTGTTCGAGGCGAGATAATAAAATATTATGATCCACTGTGTCGAATGCAGCCGTCAAGTCAAGAAGCACCAGAACAGCTGGGCAGCCGTCATCTACAGTTAAAAGGAGATCATTAAAAACTATTAAAAGTGCCGTTTCTGTACTGTGGCCTGGCTTAAAACCAGACTGGAACTTTTCGTGAATACCATGGGTGGTTAAAAACTGCTGCAACTGTGCGTACGCTGTCTTTTCTAAGACCTTGGATAAAAAAGGCAACTGGGAGATGTGTCTAAAATTTGATAAGACAGAGGGGTCCAGATTTTTTCTTTTAATTAAAGGATGCACCACAGCATGTTTGAAGACAGCTGGGACGCAACCTGTGATGAAACATGTGTTAATGATTGATAAAATTGTAGGACCGACAGAGCTAAAAACATCTTTAAGAAGGCGAGAGGGAATACAATCCGATGGGCTGTGGGACGTAGGTGACTGACTATATCCGACAGTGCAGAGAGGGATATAGGGTCAAAATTTTCAAGAGATGCATGGCAGAGGGGAGGAACTGGGGAAAGAATAGCAGGCATGTGAGCTGATCTAAGGGTTGCAATTCTATCAATAAAATATTTTAGCTAGATTAGCGGCTAACATTACGCATCCAGCTTGATTTGGATGGAGACCATCATGGTTGAAAAAGGAGTTGCGGCTCCAGAACAAGTTAAAATTGTCGATAAAATTAAGCGGAAGAGTGCGACACAGCCTATTCAACCAGGAGTTCATGCTGGCTATACGGCTGAAACGCTCGTCACTGCCTTTAATGGCTGGAATGGGACCAGATATAAAAAATGTAAATCGACTGGCAGTTAAAAAGTCGATGAGGCGTAAAAAGTTATTTTTAGTTACCTCGGAAGTATGGAGGGAAGTATCGTTCGTCCCAATATGAACGAGGACCTTTGTGAATGACTGAGGGCATGAATTAAAAACACCTGGGAGTTTCTCGAGCAGGATTGGTATAGTGGCACCCGGGAAGCAGCGTGTTATTGCGTTTGGATAATGGATATGTCTAACAATACTATCGCCGACTATCAATGAAGACGGGGGAATAAGTGGAGGAATGGTGGATGGAGGAATGGTGGAGGGACTACTTGTGGCGACATTGTTGGCTATGGGGTGATTCTGGACGGCCAGCGGCGAGGCAGGTGGGTTCGAGACGGGTGAGGATGTCGGCCTCGACTGAGTTGCGGTGGGCAACGATATTTCTGCTCCAGGACGGGTAGGAGAAGGCGGCCGAGTGGATCCAATGGGGTTCGATGCTGGTGCACCAGGCTGGACCTGGTTTTGGTGGATAGAGGGGCCCCTGGACTGACCTTTTACAGCAGACAACATCATCTTTTTTCGAGCAGTGGACTTATCCCTCGGTTCACTGTTGACCGGTGGCATGGGGGGATGTTTGTGGCTTGAAAGCGGGGATAACTCATGCGCGCTCAGCACGGAAAATCTGTTGCTGGTGGAGATTTGTGGAGGATGATGGGATATAATGGCAGTGGATTTAATTGTTTTGCTCCGACCGGCAATTGACAATGGGACAGGAGTTGAACAGGACTGAGGACAGGCATTGGGCTTGCCTCTCTTTTTGACCCAGCAGTCAGACTGCCCCATCGGGACAGTGATGTCCAGGTCCCGCACCGCCTTGGTTAAGGCGACGGGGGTCGCAGTTCCCGGGAACACTGCCATCGGGACCGTGAGATCCAGGACACCCCCTGCTTGGGGTGCCACGGCGGGGCCCAAAAATACTTCGGGATCCGGCTCATCCAAAACCGGGGCTGCGGCTCACTGTCCTTAATCTGATGTAGCGTGGTAATCCTTCCCTCCAGCTCGACAACTCTATGGGTCAGACGGAGGCAGCTGTCGCGGCTTGTTGACAAGTTAGGTGTATCCATGGTGGTGCTGTGGGAAGAAAGCATCTTTGGCCAGTAAAAGTGTAACAGCAATGTATAAGTGAAGCAGGCAGGATGAGGTGTTGACAGGCAGCAGACAGTACAGAGCAGCAAACGTACCCACGCAAGGGCTACACTAAGGTAGCCCGCTGCGAGAAGTAGACTCAGATCAGTAAGTCCAACCGGGACGAAACTCACCGGCAAAGGCCCAGAACTGGGCCTATTGCGTTGAATCAGCCTCTCAGTGACGGCAAGGATCCCAGCGATGCAGCTGGATAGCCGTCGAGCTAGCCTCCCCGGTGTACTGTAGGCAAGCTGTCAAACTAGCCCAGTAGGCTAAAGCCGGTGCCGTTCCAGCGAGTCGGCATAAAACCATATCAGAACTAGAGATCGGTGCTGCTGATTGTTTTAAGGATCTAATGTTTTAAGGATCTAATGTTCTGTTAAAATATAAAGGTGAGGCGAACATGATCCAACATAACTGGTAAAAGAAGGCCTAAAACTATGGTAAAAGCGATCAGTTAGAAGCTGCTACAACAGCAACACACAACGCCGTACATGCGCAGACAGTGACAGTATCCTGCTATTTGTATCTTTGTATTTCAAATACTTTTTTGGATTTTGTAATTTTGATGTGTAATTGGCATCAGACCTGAAAGTGTAGAGATTTGAATAGTTGTGTGTTATAGGTTGATACTTTGAGATTTTCCGTGAGAAGTGTGTGCAAACCTGAAAATTGTGTGTTGTGTTTTGACAACAAGGTGATGTGAAATTGACATCAGAGGGTAAAGAAGGAAAGTCAGAGTCTAATATGATAAGGAAATCTAAAGTAGTAACAAATTGAGTCAAGCGATTGGGGACAGAAGTAAAGGTTGTGAAAATTGTGCCTAATTTTTTATTTTGTGTTTTAGCAATCGAAAAAATAAAGTAATATTAATAACAGTGCCAGCATCATTACGCACACATTTTCGCATTAATCCAGACCAGACTGGACAGCTGTGCGATCTCAACTCATGGACGCCTTCTAAGGCTTCAATTGTGAGCATGAAGTGGACTATTATGGACACCCCTGCTGTTTTATTATTGCACAGTGCATGCACATAATGTGGCCATTTGGAGAGCTCCAAGTTGCACACGGATGATTTTGTTATTTTTTCCTAGTTCCTTAAATGCTAGAATTTCTTCAAAAATATCTGATCTCCTAGTTCACAACTCACAAGGCGTTGTGATGCGTTGTGAGCTTTTAGATCAGCTACATACGTGAAAGTGAGAATACAGAGTTTGCGTTTATTTGAAGCATGCATGCATGCTGAGAGACAGAGAGAGAGAGAGAGAGACAGAGAGAGAGAGAGAGAGAGAGAGAGAGAGAGAGAGAGAGAGAGAGAGAGAATAGAACTGTTTTGAGTGAATGCTATTTATTAGCTTACAGTAGGCTCATGATGCCCGCATCATACATGAAAGACAATATGCAAAATACATGTATGATTGAACAATGCTCCAAGAAAAAGGACAATGTGTTACTGTTACTGGCCAGCTCAATAACAGACCTACTCAGTGAGTGTGTGTGTGTGTGGTAGGCTGCTGTGGTTGGTAGGTCAAAGACACACAGGAAAGTAGCCTATAGACAGCAGGACAGGGTCCAGTTCAGTCCCCGCACAGCCAGCCAGCCAGCCAGCCAGCCAGCCAGCCAGCCAGCCCTGTGTGCGTTGTGCGTTGTGCGTTTGGGCCGACAATATCATTTTATAGCAAGATAGACCCCAGAACCCCCCGTGGAGGGTCGGGATTGGTCGCCAAACAGTGAAAAATAGCTGATCTACAAGCTCACAACTGGTGGGTCTACACAACATGCTTTTTGCAGATGTGCTATTTTCGGTGAGCTACCTAAAGCCATAGCCTATAAAGCTTTGATTAATTGATCAACTTAATTAAAGAGTTGCCTATAGGCCTAATTGATCAACTTAATTAAAGAGTTGCCTATAGTTCCTTATACTTCTAAAACCGATTGTAAAGTATCTTTTAAATAGGACATATATCGCAAAGTGGGTGATTATTATTATTATACACAAAGAAGACAGAAGAGATTGCTGCAACTGCTGCAACAACTGAACATTTGTTCAAAGATAGTTGGACAACCACTTCAGAGGCTATATACGACTACGTACGATAACAGCAGGGACATGCTGGGCCCCTGATTCAGCCTGGGAAAAAGAGTTGTAGAGGCCCTCATTGCACGCTATAGAGAAAGATCCCTCTCTATAGCGCTGCTGCTACTCAAAGTTGCCATCGTTGTTGTCGGGTGGAAACCTTTTATGTCCAAAACCATTTTTAAAATGATTTAAACTAGTGAAAAAAGCCGATCTACAAGCACACAATGCCTCGCACCGCGAGGCGTTGTGTGCTTGTAGATCTGCTGTTTTCACTACTTTTGTGCGACAGCCTTGTACGATGAAGCAGGGCTTTGCTTTGCAAAAGAATGTACACATTTGAAACTTGGAAATACGAGGTTTTGTGCCCAACACAGACGATTTACTTTGTTGGCCGCCCAGCCCCCAAAATGGAACGAAGGCCGACATTTTTTTTTCCACTAATGGCCGGCCTAGACCGGCCGGGAATGAACCGGCCATTCGGGAGTTGTCTCGCTTTTCCCAATGGCCAGCACGTCCCTGGATAACAGCATTCTAAGGTTGGCAAGAAATATTACCTCTAACAGTAGCCATGTGTTGCATAGAGAATATAGGTTGCTGCCTTCAGGAAGGAGATACAGTGTTCCAACATACAATAAGGTCAGACTAAAAAGGTCCTTTGTCCATCAGTCGACTTTAAGGCTTAATCAGGAGTTTGGCCATAGGTAGGCTAGGTGGTGGACATTGCTCTTGTCTGTTTTATCCTTATGTATGTAATCCTGTCTTTGTTCCTTCATGTCAATTGTTTGTAGTTGTTGCATACATGGCCGCTGTGTCGCAAGACACATTTCAGTGTGAACTGACAATAAAGTACTATATCATATCATCATATCATTATTGGCTTTGATCCAAACAAAGTGATATGAAGCCCTATTTGAATACAACAAAATGAGTTCATTAAGTCAGAAATGTGCTTGTTTATAACACACACATTTGCGCTATTAATGTGGCAAGACAGACTCTGGATAAGTGGATATATATCTGATATATATCAAATGAAAAGGAACAAAACAGAGTGGGCGCTCCCTTTTTTATTTATTTTTTTGACGACAGTTAGCCAGGTTGCTTGAATGGAGACAGATATTTTTTATCTGTTTATCTGGCCCAGTGGGAAAGGTGCTGTCCATGGTGCTGAATTCTACCTCTGTTCCACTGTAGGCATACAGTAGGCCTATGCACCCTGTAGACAATATGCCTTCCGGTGTGTTCCAAGATTTCTAGCGGAAGTCTGCGTTTAACGGACGTTACGCCATGCGGTGCGGGTCTGTTTACATTCCCCAGCGAAACAACTAAAATAGATTGTAGCTCTTAACTCACTCTTACTAGGTGTAACATTGCTTGAATCAATGTTTTTGTTTGTATATTGTTTATTGCTAGCGCTACCGACGGAGCAGGAGACGTAGACCAGAGTTAATTTCGTGCAGGGAATACGTTTGCAGGAACACCGCAACGTGAAAAAAATACAGCTTCCGGTGAAATTCCTACGGCGAAGTTGAACACTTTCTGCCTTCTATTGTCACCAGGCTTTTCTCTTCGGAGATGAGTAAGCCTGGCTACGCGAGGCTAAGGCCTATGCCTATATGTATTTAGAGTTAAGCCCTACTCGTCAACCACTCATGCTAATTTACATATTCTATTTGCTACTATCCCTTTCGTCGTTATACATTTGAATAAATGTTAGCAGCAGAGATTCACAACATGAACAAGTTTACCAGGTTTACCAGTGAGTGGTGGGCTTGTGCATCCCCCACAAGTGTATTCATATGGATAGGCTACACATTACTCCATTATGGACTGTTTAAGATTCGTTCAAAGCAAACTTTTAGTTTCTCTAGAGTTAAAGATCTATAATATCCATTTATTTATTTGATCCATGTGCACATGTAGGTGTCACAGTTCGCTCCTCGCGGCCCCTCTTGGCCGCGTGGAGTCATGCCACACTACACTTTCAGTCCTCGCATTCACTGGACACTGCAAGACTAGAATGTTCTTTGACACTTTCTCAGGCTTATCATACACTGTACATGCAAAGACTCAGTCCGCTCCTCGCAGCCCCTTGGAGCCATGCATATTAGACTTTGCATACATTGGACACTGAATGTACTGTCTCTTTAAGATTATGTGGACAGAAGGCTTCAGCTTCTCTGTTGAAGCTTGCACTAAGTTTCTCTTGTCTAGAAGTATTGCTTTTGCCAATCACACTGTACTGTCTT
This sequence comes from Nannobrachium achirus, assembly GCF_963921795.1. Classification (NCBI taxonomy): domain Eukaryota; kingdom Metazoa; phylum Chordata; class Actinopteri; order Myctophiformes; family Myctophidae; genus Nannobrachium; species Nannobrachium achirus. The sequence continues at coordinate 78,997,099 of NC_137810.1, read as the reverse complement.
GTCTGTCTGGACTTAGTTTTTGAACCTTGAGGCGATGCCCTTGTATTTGAGTTTGGAACGTGAGGCCTTGTTGCCTTTCTGTATCTGTTCTTGTATTTTGGTTTCTTTGTTGTGCTTTTACTGTTGTGCCTTTTATTTTGTAGTTTGGTACCCAGTGTTTCCTGTCTGCCCCTGTTGTAGTTTTCCCTGCCTTGTCTCACCTCACCTTGATTAGTTATGTTCTCCTCCTGTGTCCTGTTGTGCCCCAGCCAATCCCTGTGTTGATTGTATGTTTGGTTTCACCTTTGTCTAGTTAGTCTTGTGTATTTATGCTCCCCTGTCTGTTCAGTTCTTTGTCAGATCATTGTTGTATGTCACTCAGTGTTCTGTTGTTCCTGTTACCTGCAAGTTTTCGGAATAAACTCTGTTTCACTTGAATTTACTGCCTCCGCCTGCCTGTCTGCATTTGGGTCCTAAACCGCCTGCCTTTGCACATCGTGACAGTAGGCGCACGCATCTAAAGGCACGTGTGCATCTGACGTCAATAAATGACCGTCCCCCCTGAAAAGAAAACCCCAAAGCACCACTGATTAAAGGGCAAGTTCACCTCTGTAACAACCTGATCTTAATTTATGCAAAATGTATCATCATTCATGCTGAAATACTAAACTATCTCAAAACACCTGTAGATTGAACACAAAAAATAACTCGTGTCCCAAACAACAATATAATAAGATCAGGTTGTCCTAGAGGTGAACTTGCCCTTTAAAGTGTAGGCTACTTAATAGAACGGGTCATTAAAGCATTATGTGGGCTATATGTCCAGAATGCTGGACCGAGATTTACACATGACGGGCGCAGAGAAACAATGAATAATGAAGCGGTGTACTAGGTTATAGGGTGTGTGTGTGTGTGTGTGTGTGTGTGTGTGTGTGTGTGTGTGTGTGTGTGTGTGTGTGTGTGTGTGTGTGTGTGTGTGTGTGTGTGTGTGTGTGTGTGTGTGTGTGTGTGTGTGTGTGTGTGTGCACGTGTGCGTGAGTGCGTGAGTGCGTGTGTGCGAGTGTGAGTGCACGTGTGTGTGTGAGTGCACGTGTGCGTGAGTGTGTGCATGCGTGTGTGCGTGTTGGGGAGGTCCTAAATGTTATGGGATTTTCATTTTGTCTGGTATGAAATGTCTTTTGCAAATAACATGGACTTGACCAAAGACAGAATAACATTTTCATGTGTTCATCTCCATTCAGTTTGCAATACTGTGGACTCACAGAGAGATGTTGTGAAGATCTGGCCTCAGTTCTCAGCTGCAGCTCCTCCAGTCTGACACACCTGGACCTGCAGGGTAACAAGCTGCAAGATGCAGGCGTTAAGCGTCTCTGTGTTGGACTGCAGAGTCCACATTGTAAACTGGAGGATCTCAGGTCAGTAGTCCTGAAGTTTATCACAGTCCTGTCTTTTTCTTCAAGCCTGTCTGTCTCTCTCCCTGGTGTCTTTTCTTTGGCTTGTAAATCTATGTTGCAGATTGATCCAGTGGAGAAAGGCTGAATTATTAAATAAATACATGAAATAATAATAATAATTAAGTGCATTTACTCAAGTACTGTTAAACCCTACTTTATACTTTGGCTATTTGAAAATAGCAGATCTACAATGTCACAACATGTTGTGATGCTGGGCTTCTAAGCTTGTAGATCTGCCATTACTGAATGTTTTCAAGTCATTGTGAGGAAAAACAACAGAAGAGTGATATTGGACATTCTGGGTAATGAGTATTTTTCTTTTCTTTTTTTTCCTTTGCCAATACTTTTGTACTTTTTTTTGCCTGACAAATAGTGAAAATAGCCGATCTACAAGCTCAAGGCGTGTTGTAAGCTTGTAGATCAGCTATTTCACTATTTGGGGAATTTGAAAATGTGAAAACCTTTGAAATATTTAACAGTTAACAATTGTGTCTATAATGTCAAACCTATAATAGGAATAACAGGATGAAAGTGGACAAGAGAATGATAAAAAACTAACAATCATGATTAGTACTTGATCAACACAATGTTTTCCTCCTCTCTCTCTCTCTCTCTCTCTCTCTCTCTCTCTCTCTCTCTCCCCCCCTCTCTCTCTCTCTGTCACTCCCATGCACCCAATCCTTCCGAGAAGCCCCTCACTGCAGAGTGCAGAACGGGGGCATGGCGGGATGTGGGAGGAGCGGGACGTCCCGTGACGTCCCGTGACGTCCCGTGACGTCCCGCTCCTCCCATTGTAGGCCGTATAGTGTTTCGAGCTCCCACCCCCCACGAGTGCCTGAAATCAAGCGCAACGCTTTGTGGGCTTGTAGATCGGCTGTTTTCTGCCTCCGGTGCCCAGTCGTTTTTAGAGACGGCTACATGGCGACGGACCACCCGTGAGTCGCCGCCGCTGGCGGAACCCCCGCAGGGCGGCCGACTCACGGCCACCGTGCCGGGGGTCCGTCGCCGGCTACGCTTCACCGGGGTCTCCACCGGGGTGCCTCTCTCTGACCGCCGCTGCTCAGGGGGGGGGTCCCCAGGGGTCCCTCACCGCTGATATTATTAAAAGTTATTTTTCATTATTATGAAATGTTTTCTTTTTTTGTAATGTTATTTTCCAGTGTTCAATAATGTTTTGAAGAGAAATCTTCTGCAATAAGAATTAATGCAATAGGCCTACTGATATTTATTATTAAAAGTAATTTTTCATTATTAAGAAACATTATATTTTTTGGGAATGTTAGTTTCCGTGTTCAATAAAGGTTTGAAGAGCAATTCAAAGCCAAAAGCCAATCACAACATCATATTGTGCAACGTCAGTCACAACCGCCGGATGTGGGAGGAGCGGGCCGTACAGGCCTAGTCTATGGTACAGGCCTAGTCTATGGTACAGGCCTAGTCTATGGTACAGGCCTAGTCTATGGTACAGGCCTAGTCTATGGTACAGGCCTAGTCTATGGTACAGGACGTAAGTGATCCCGTCACGCCCCGTTCTGCACGATGCAGTGAGGGATACTTGATCATTCCTGCACACGCATATACGCACGCACGCACGCACACACGCGCACGCACACACACACACACACACACACACACACACACACACACACACACACACACACACACACACACACACACACACCACAGTAGATTGGAGACTCATTATTATATAACTTTAATAATGTCTGCGTTTTGAGCTTCTGTTTGCTTCATGGATATGCAAATGATCATGTTCTATTCTCCATTCTCTTGTATTCATGTGTTTCAGTTTGGCGTTCGTCAACGACCTCACAGGGAAATGCAGAGAGGAGTTAAGAGTTCTCAGCTCCAACACATCCTGCAGGATAAACACATTATCAGTGTGGTAACCAGGATAAAGACCTAAAACTGTCCAACTCATCAGAGTGAGAACTGTGCAGCTGTGATGTGTGCTGATGTGGGAGCAGAGTCCCAGCAGCAGGTGTGTCATTAGTACGTCAGCAGCACACACAGGGTTAAATGTGGTGTCAACGAGGACCTGCAGCCCACCTGCTGGGACCACCAGGTCAAGCGGTGAACAGGCACACACACACATTCATGTTCTGTGATGTTTTCCTCACTTCAGCTGGTGGAGACGCACCCAGATAGACCAATGGTTCTCAAACTGTGGGTCAGGAACCCCAGGGGGGTCCCCAGATGATTTGCTTAATGTGCAGCATTGTTTTCTCACTCAACAGTGAACAAAGTGTATCTGAACACAAATTACTTTTGACCATTACTGCATCAAAATCAATGAACAAACGATGCTATAAAAATGATCAAACCTTCGCCACATTGTAAGATATTACCTAAGAAAGAGGCGGATATTGTGAAAATAGCTGATCTACAAGCTCACAATGCCTCGCAATGAACAGACGATACTATAAAAATGGTCAAACCTTTGCCAAATTGTAAAATATTCCCTAAGAAAGAGGCTGATGTTGTGAAAACAGCTGATCTACAAGCTCGCAACGCGTTATATATATGTTTATGTTTAACAGTGTCAAACAAAAAGTAACGCCTCAACTCCTACAATTCCAAGTGCTTGTCAGGGTGGGGGGGGGGGGGGGGGGGGGGGGGTCTACACACCCTGATGAAGACCACTGTTCAAAACCTTCATCATTAAAACCACTGTCAATGTTTGTACAGCAGCCTACACACCTGATGAAGACCACTTGTCAACATGTTGATCATTAAAAGTATGTAAATGAAGCTACACTGAGTGTGTGCTATTCTTCTGTTTCAACGTATCACTGCACCTACAGTATACAACATGTTACTTAATACAACATGAAACGTGTTGTGTCTTTGTTGTTTTTCTTACAAATACGTCTCCAAACAAATATGAATACATGTTGATAATAATACCATTAACAGTTGAGGGTTATAAGGTGCTTGTAATAAGCATTAATTAACATTATTTGCTTTTTTTTTATGGTTGTTTGTTATGTCTCAAAGTGAACCACAATGGAAACAAGCTTTGTCTTTTTTTTTTTTCAAATCCACTGCATTTTTTAAAATGGTGATTTTTTTTAAACTATCAATAACAGTATTCTATTATATTAACAGTTAACAAGGCACTTGTAAGTCCTTAAAAGATGCTCATTAATCTCATTAAATGTGAATAAGGCTAAATAAGTCTTAATAGCATTGTGAACACTTATCGATTATAAGATGTTCATAAGGACTTGTAATAAAATGGGCTTCTAGCAGTAAAACGTGGCTGAAGTTCAAACAACAGTTCATGCTTGTTTCTTTGTCAGCTGTAGGTGAGTTGGCTGCTGAACCTCTGCTTTTCTCCCACGTCACATAGTGACACAAATACAGCATCTGAATGAAGAAACATTCATTTATGAATAGTGATAACTAAATAGTACATCATCTACAACACTTGTAGACATTGTTGAACATGTTCACATCTAACCTTTAGTATGAAGACAAGCAGCGCTGGAAGAAGTACTCCCATTGTTTTACTGGAGTAAAAGTATCAATACCACCATGTAGAAATACTCTGTTACAAGTAAAATCCCAGTATTAACAGTTGACTTGAGTAAAGGTATAAAAGTATTGGGATTAAAATATAACTAAGAGTACCAAACATAAAAATACTCATTATGCAGAATGTGCCCATTTCTCAAGTTTCAAAATGTATAAAATCCTTCGAAAATAGCAGATCTACAAGCTCACAATGTGTCTCTTTGCGACACGTTGTGAGCTTGTAGATCTGCTATTTTCAAATAGCCATAGTATTTAGGTCGGAAGTGGTTAATGCATGTTTTGTAATAATAATCTAAATCTACTAATAACTAGTAATTAGCATATCAAATAATTGTGGTGGAGTAAAGGTACAATATTTGCCTCTGAGTTGTGCTGCAATAGAAGTAAAAGTATTGACAATTGGAAATACTCCAGTAAAGACAATTTATCAAAATGGTACTTTAGTACAGCACTTGAGTAAATGTACTGAGTTACTTTCCAGCAGTGAAGAGGAGCATAGCAGAAACACAGTCAACAGCAACATGAATGTCTTCCTTTCATCCCCACTCATAAAGGAGAGAGGTGAACTCAGTCTCACTATAGCACACATCATGTAGTGGAGATTCCTCTGTGTGAGGGATTCACAGTGCTGAGTGTGGCCTGAGTGCAATGACACTCTGCCTTGTGCAGGGTGAACGTCCTTGTGATCAACATTCTCCCTGGAGATTTTACTGCTGTATGGATATCAACTGATGGAGAAAATGTACTCATTTATCCAGAGAGTAAAAACATAGTGTATATTATTTACAGCATGGGGTTCCCCAATAGGCGGCCCGCGGGCCATTTGCGGCCCGCGGGGGGCTACTGTCTGGCCCCCACCAACCCCAGTTATAATGGTGCAGCAACAACACTAGTATATCGTCGTTGTCGGGTGGAAACCTCGTATCTCCAAATTTGTACGTTCTTTCGCAAAGTAAAGCCCTGCTTCATCATACAAGGCCGTTGCACAAAAGTAGTGAAAACAGCAGATCTACAAGCACACAACGCCTCGCGGTGCGAGGCGTTGTGTGCTTGTAGATCGGCTGTTTTCACTAGTTTAAATCATTTTTAAAATGATAAATGCAAAACGAACGGTTTTGGACATACAAGATTTTCACCTGACAACGACGATATCTGAACTGTCACTGGAGTAGCGGGAACGCCACCGTCGCCCCCTGCAATGTTGTGGCCCTCGGCTTGGTACCCTAGACATGATTCAGCCCTTGGGGAAAACTAATTGGGGAACCCTGATATACAGTATTATGTTTTCTCCAAACACAGATGCTATCAAATGTAACTTAATATCATGAATGATGCAGTGCCACATATCTGACCAAATCAAAGACAGTTCTTATATGACGTGATCTAAGATTCCCCTATGGCAGGGGGGTCTAAACCTTTTTCAAAGGGAGCCACATTAGAAAATATTAAAACGGCCCGACTATGTCTCCTGACAAAATGTATGGGTCAGACTGTAACAAAGTCACATACAGTACATGTGCATTGGAATTACAATATTTTATTTAACTATTCTCATCAATATTTAATATCAATGGACTTTTGTCAGTTGTTTGCTCTGAACAAAACACAAATAACTCACATTACCAAATGTAACCAGACATGCAAGGTATAAAAATGGCTGCTGGCGGGCCGTTTATAATACAATGTAGGAATGAAGCTGCGGGCCGTCAAAATGTTTAGCTCGGCCAGCATTTGGCCCCCGGGCCACACTTTGGACACCCCTGCCCTATGGGATTTACAATGCAAACAATAAGTGAGTGACCCAGAGGTAGTGGGAGTGATGCCAGGACTTCAGGACTCTATGGAATCATCAAACAGTCCACATCAGAATGATTGAAGACACCAACAGAGCATGGAAGTAAGTTCTTTACTAAAAACAAAACCATACAAAGGTATTTTAAATGATCTTTTCTGAAGTCAGGCATTGTATCTACATTATCACACACACAGAGAAGCTGCTACATGAGAGAACATCTTGCAACAGACTACGTTATATAGCTTCTGGGACTATAACACGTGGTTACAAAACAATGCAATAAAATAACTTTTTTGATAGAAAATACACCGCTCCTTTCTCATTTACAAGTCTAGGTATATTTGTTTCGAACAGTGGTTCTCAAAGTGGATTCCAGGGACTCTTTGTCAGAGTTACAGACTTGTAAGGGCAACCCAGCGTACAAATGGAACCAAATGGACCCGTAACGGGTCCATTTGGTTCCATTTGTACACTGTCAGAGTTAAGGGGAGTCCTTGAAATGTAAAAGTTTGAGAAACACTGGTTTAGAATAATGATATAAATTCTCTTTTGGACTGCCTAAAGTATGGGCTCATACACAGTGAAATCCTGATGCTGATTTAACTCTGAACGTGTTAGTCTTTTGTCTTTTGCTGTATAAATGGCAGTATCTAACTAGAAAAAACTATGACAATAGCAAATTACAGGCTAAATAATGACCACCTGGCTATAATGTATATGCTGTCATACAACAGTTTCATAAATCAGACTCAAAGTAACTGTACATGATATTTTGTTTGGTTAAAACTATGTTTCTTTGTTAAAAGGCTAAGGCTCTATATTCTGACAGTAATCATTCAGTGTTTGTCCAGTAACAGGGGTCTTCTTTCCTCTCCAGCTCATAAACATTAATTCCATTTTCAGTTCTCTTTATTTCATTAAATTGTTATCCTGACCTGAACATATGTTTTGACAAAGACATGGAGACTCCTGTTAGTGAACAAACACTCTATAGCAGTGATTCCTATCAGACTATAGAGCTGTGTAACACTAAATATCACTCCTAACTTTAATAAGTGCATTGTGGTGGATGAACTTGGCTGAGCACCGAAGGGAAGAAGAGAACATCTTAGAAATGAACATTGTCGCTGTCGGCAAGAAACCTTGGATCTCCATATTTCTATTTTTTATGTTTTGCTTTGTTGAATGAATTGAATGTCAAAGTGGTGAAGTGCCTAAATTAACTGGATTGGATTCATTGGAACACAAGTCCCTTTCCCCCCCCTGAAAAGTAACAGTTTCAACATTTGATTAACTTTCATTTTATGTTATTGTGACTGAATAATTTCAAAAAATACCAAAAATAGCCTATTGTGTGTATTTCTGAGAATTTTAAAGTGGTTATGGTTTACGTGGATGTTATGAATATTGAGCCAATAAAAAGTATCAACAAGATCTGGTGACTAAGTTATACCTATTGGGTCCATGTGGAACACAGGTTAGTTTCTTCTCACATTTCATGAGAGGTTTTGGACATACAAGGTTTCCACCTGACAGCGGCGATAAGGAACTAAACAGACTCCTTTCAAAAACAGAACATTAGTTTATCAAACTCCACATCTGTTCATCTGTATTGCAGAGCTCACTTTCTCAAAGCACCATAATAAATAGGCTGGCAAACAAAACAAGAACAAAAATAAAAGTAAATCCCAAGTTTCCCCAATTTCTACAACATACAATGTTTAGGAATGCAGTCAACAGTATTCTGCCAATAGCAGAGGCGTGTCAGCAAATCAACAAGTACGCGGAGCACCCCAAATGTGGAGAAATAAATAGAATGGCCTTAAAGGAGCACTTCACCCATTTGTAACCTCATTGTAATATAATTGATCCTCACTGATGCTCATTAGAAGCACTGTGTCTGTCTACTCACTGTGTCTCATTGGTGGGCTGGGGACACTTCAGAAACCTGCCTACCAGTGACATCATCGATGGGGATTCCATGTTAATAGAAATGTTCCTCCATTGGTCAAACTGGTAGGCAGGTTTCTGAACTGTCCACAGCCCTCCTCTGAGACACAGAGAGAGTAGACAGACATGTCTTATGATGAGCGTTAGTGAGGACTAATTCTATGAAGATACGGTTTATTCTATGAAGATACAGTTTAAAGTGGCTGAAGTGCTCCTTTCATTCACTGAAATAAAGCATTGCTCATTTTGATGCAGCCATAGAATGCAAGGCAGGAACCTTTCTGTCTGCTTTGACTCTATATTCATACTGTGTTGTACAATGGAGCATATATAACCTCACCCAACATATCAAACATAGTTTCCTATAGATTTATCTCTGCGTTGTTATATAAACAAGGCGTGATGGAGCTCTTCTATTAATGGTGTCGTCGACACGCAGACAGAGAGGTTACTGCTATGAGATAAGTTATCATACACTAAACATAAGATGACAACAAACCAGCACCCATCGTTATGCTGTGTGTAACGGAATTCAGACGCACGTTAATTCATAGCACAGCAGTAGGGATGAGACCAGAGGGAAAGTTCATGTCACCATTGTTGTGGCTAAAATAATTGCTTATTAAAGATAAAAATATGCTTTAAACTCTTCAAATTGTGTTAACCTTCTGCACTCCAGCATCCACATTCTGGAGAGAACATTGGCCACAAATAGCAGATCTACAAACGTGTTGTGCTGCCACGTGCTGTGAGCTTGTAGATCAACAGGCAGGATATGTCGCTCAGCAAAAGCAAATCAATCCCTGTGTATGACGGAGGACAATTTAACGATGAATAAAAGAAATCGCTCCGATACGATTGTTTTATTTTATTGCAATAAATGTTAACAGCGATTAACCGTCCTATCCCTACACAGCGTGGCTTTCAGAAAAGGCGAGCAACATACTATGTGTATAAATTAGGCTTAACAGTCAACATACTATGTGTATAAATTAGGCTTAACAGTCAACATACTATGTGTATAAATTAGGCTTAACAGTCAACATACTATGTGTATAAATTAGGCTTAACAGTCAACATACTATGTGTATAAATTAGGCTTAACAGTCAACATACTATGTGTATACATTAGGCTTAACAGTCAACATACTATGTGTATAAATTAGGCTTAACAGTCAACATACTATGTGTATAAATTAGGCTTAACAGTCAACATACTATGTGTATACATTAGGCTTAACAGTCAACATAATATGGGTATAGGACCCATATTTAGGTTGCAGACCACTTAATATGGGTGGGAGTAAAAGTCTCTTTCTCCATATTGCCCAGCCCTAGTGGCTTATGTTTGTAATAATGAATGCAAAAATACAAATAAAAGTCTAGTTTGGGGCTTCTGTGATGGACCAATGTGGAAGAAGGGATTTTCTTAGGCTTATCTTAGGCTATGTGACTGTGTTAATAGTGTCAGCTCAAACCAGATGTTTGGTCAGAATAAAAAATCGATCTACAAGCTCACAGCGGCTAGCATTGCGACGCGTTGTGAGCTTGCGGATTGGCTATTTGCCTGCGAATATTCCCCCCCGAATAGGGATGCAAAAGTGGTAAAAAACTTAGAAAAACTAAAAGGGTCAAATTCCACCTAAAAGGCTGAGCCTCATCCCGGTGGGGGCTCCTCACTGGCAGTGTGAGGTGAGTGGGGAGGACAAATACAACACAGACAATGTGTGTGTGGAGGAAGCAGTTGGCATGAAGACTAAACCGGGGAGAAAAGGGGGCAACAAGCTAAAATAAATACCTACATTTTAAAAGTCCAGCGGGGGTGTCAGTTTGTATGTTCATTCCATTCAAAGTGTGACATGGCTCTGTTGCTGCCGGTGTGAACACAGCTCTGTAGCTGCTGGTGTGAACCCAGCTCTGTAGCTGCTGGTGTGAACCCAGCTCTGTAGCTGCCGGTGTGAACACAGCTCTGTAGCTGCTGGTGTGAACGCAGCTCTGAAGCTGCCGGTGTGAACGCAGCTCTGTAGCTGCCGGTGTGAACGCAGCTCTGTAGCTGCCGGTGTGAACGCAGCTCTGTAGCTGCCGGTGTGAACGCAGCGGCGCTGCTAAAGGTCACGTTGTTCACACTGCAGCCAAATCCCTTGTGTTCTACAGAGCCTAAAGGGATTTATTTTGAAAGAAAAGCCTGGTTTGGCTGCGGTGTGGACAGAGCCTAGATGAAGTGGAGGAGTTTAGAAGTCCTTCTAGGATCAGAGTGAGAGTGTACAAATGGAACCAACTGTACCCTTACAAGGTATGTAACTCTGAGAGTGTACAAATGGAACTGAATCTACGCTTACAGGTCTGTAACATAAACCAGTGCTATTGAACACTCTTTATGTCTGTGTGTTGATTTAAAATGATGGGAGGTCATTGATAAGAAACTAAAACGGAACATATCCATGAACTCAAGGCTTCATGGGGTGGTAAACAAAGGTAATTGATAAGAAAAAAAAAAACATCTTTAGGATGAAGTATTCCTTTAAAACGGCTGAGAACCACTGTTCTAGGATCAGTGCTGGTGGTTGTTGCGTGTTTGGAACACTAGGGGGAGCTGCTGCTGCTACTACTCCATGATGGCTCTGTAAATGACAGGCTCGATGTAGTCGCCACGGTAACGCGAGTTGATCACCCTCTGTCTCTTGGACTCCTGGATGATCTCCTTGTCTTCAAAGATCCCGTCGAAGCGCATGTCTGAAGCCTTGGACTGAGAGAGAGAGAGAGACGGACAGACAGACAGACAGACAGACAGACAGATATTGAGTGACAAATCAGCGTACACAAAACACTGATTTCACCAAGCTGTTAATGTTGATTTCATGTTTCTGGTCGCAGTTCTGTGATGGAAGCAGTCACTGGCACAGACAGAGACACACACACAATCACACACACACGCCACGAGCCCGCGACCGTGCGTCACGTTCACCGTGCGTCGCAATCACTGTGCGTCACGATCACTCGCGCGAGTGCACGCTCGCAAAAAAGTCCCTCCCCCGTAAATCGCTCAGAATAGGGCACAGTTTCAGACTAAAGCGTGAGCTGAGTCTGAAATCAGGCTACATGAAAGCTGGTCTTTGTAAATATGACATGCGTGAGTTTCCTCTCATGGTTGCATGAATGGAATATTGTAAATTGAAAGCATGTATATAACATATTGTTTAACACGCATCTTCTCTTATGGGACCGTCTTCAGACATGGGTCCACACAGACAAATAACAGTGCACGTCATTTTGGGGGAGACATGTCTGAGAACAACTGTCGTAAAATGAATAACTGAATTTCATCACCATTTCTGTCCTTGGTTCTGTAACCCTAGTCCCCAGCAGGCACGTGGACACATAGACATCAAAGGGGACTTGGGCCCCTGCCCTTTTAACAGTCAGTAAAAAGTGCCCTCTCCAGACCATGAATGCAGTTTTTACTGGTGAAATAAATGTAAACAGCCTTTTTCCATGCCATACCTGAAGGCAGCATTCAAGAGAATTGCCTTGTCCAAATTCTCCTGAACTTGAATGCAGCATCTTATGTTGAAATAATTGCCGTTATGCCACATGTCCAGTAATGACTTGATAATGCTTAGTTCAGTGTGGTATCAAGCACTGACAATAGCCGACCTCCAAGCTCACAACGCGAGGTCCGCTATTTTCAATATTTTCTCCCAAAGGCCCTTTTAGAAATGTCAGCCCCTGCCTCTCTAACACTCTCTGCACGTCCCTGCTCACCCACCAGTCATCTGTAAGCCTACTCACCAGTCATATGTAACACTACTCACCAGTCGAGACTTGACCCTCTTGGGCAGCTCCTCATCTAGAGTGTAGACGTCATCTCTTTTGGTTGTCAGTTGGGAGCCGTCCTCAAACTCCACCTGGATCACAATCATTCTTTGCATTTGTCATTTGTTTTTATTCATTTATTTTCATTTTTGTTTTGTTTTCTATTTCAGTTTGGAGTGGATCCATAGCATCCTTTAAAATCACCCTGAACAACCACTTACAGGCGGCAGCCATTCGCAACTGGTAAAAACAAACCTAGCCCAGCCCTACCCTTCCCTGACCCCTCTTTGTATATTTATTCTTTCTTTTTTTTCCTGACTATATCTACTGCATAGTACTGGGTTCTATCTGTCTGTCATTCAACGTTATATGAGATACTTCAATGGTTTCCTGTGGAAATAAGCGTAGTCTTTTCTGGGATCTCCTTTTAGTAGACCTTGTACCCGTGAACTGTACAGTCATGAAACTGTACCGTTTCCTATGCAAACTTCTAATAAAGTCTTCGATCAAAACATCAATTCAGTGATTGTATTTCATTCAAATAAAAATATAATTGGTACATTTTCCATTCATTCTCCTCACTAGAATGTGTGCTGACCATATAAGGACTTCCACCATGGCCCGTGTTACGAGCATAGCTAGATTCGTTTTTCAGAGGTGGCCAGCCAGTCCTCGACCAATAAGGGTAGAGTATGGCCGTAGTTATGTTATGATGTCATAACATAACATAAACATGGCACAAGCATTTCATTGTATGTCTGTACCTGTATGGATATGCATGTGACTAATAAACCTAAACCTAAACCTAAACCTAAATGTTCAGTTATGATGGTCAGAATAAAAGTTTTGAGAGCCACAGTCGCTCTGAATTAAGAACGTCTGCTAAATGCCTAGATTGTAAACTACTGAACTCATAAAATGCCACAGTCTCGTAGTAAATCAGTATCATACATATCCTGAAGCTGGAGATGTAGGCCTACCGATATTCAGTGATTGGGTCTAATGATCGAAACGAGAACATTATAATGGTGTAAAAATATATAAAAAACTAAACATTTCCACACTGTAAGGCTAGTAAGGGACATGATGACCCCCGGCCACTTTCATTATCACTGAATAAACCTTTAAGTGAATATATATAGAGCTATTTGTGAAGGTTTTGGACAAAGACTAACTTCACTGCCCCCGACCGTCAGGCCGGCAGCAAGTATGACTTTTGTTTGTTTTGTTTGTTTCAAACCATTACAGTCGGGGAGAAAAACTAAATAAATACAAAAGAAAAGAAAAGTGTTCCTACCAGGTACATTTGGATGATGTGTGCTGCTACAAACTTGGCTCCGTAGACCAGGCCGTCCGTCCAGCGAACCTGAACAACCTCGCCTTGGGGAGGAGGACCCAGCTGGACACAGTTCCGACTCTGTGGAGAGAAATCACACCTTACGCTATAGAGGTCCTCAACCTCTTCTAGACCAGGGACCCCTTGTAAACCACAACCTCTTCTAGATCAGGGACCCCTTGTAAACCACAACCTCTTCTAGACCCCCCAAGAGAGACCCCTGTTACTGACTTTAACAAAGATTACCATCACAATATAGAGCTGTCTCAACAGTCATTTTATCAAAAATGTATTTAATGTACAACTTGTAATAATATGTTAATTATTAACGGAGCGGCAGTGGCTCAGGGGTAGAGAAACCATCGTTAGAACACGGAGAGTTCCCGAAGGGTTCCCAGTTCGATCCCGGACTTCCCCAGAGTTAGTGTCGAGTTAGAGTTGGAGTCCTTGAGCAAGACTCTGAACCCCTAGTTGCTCCCGGTGAGCAGGCTGGTGCCTTGAATGGTTTCCTCCGCCATCAGTGTATGAATGTGTGTGTGAATGTGTGAATGCAATGCACAATCTCTGTAAAGCGCCTTGGATAAAGGCGCTATATAAATGCAATTATTATTATTTTTTTTTAATTAAATCCTATAAAATAAATCTAATCAAATGACAATGTTTATGTGAGCCAAACTCACCACAATGTCCTCAGGGAACAGGTTGTCACTGAAGGATCCGTCGTCAAAGTTGACTTCGTAGAAGGTCTCCTTGGACAGCTGCACCACGTCACACTGGTAGTAGCGGCCATTTTTGTGCTTGCAGATGACCTTCTGGCCCACCGTCAGCTCCTGCATAGCTGCTTTGTTCCTCTGTGATGGAGGGTAGACATTACACATTACACTATGATTACACATTAACTCATTTTCTGCTATCCCCGTCGAAACCGGAGATTTCCCGCGGTACCACTCTGCTATGCCCGTAGATCCCGGAAATTTAATTAGCTTTAATCATTATGAAACAATTAAAAGTATGATCGCTGATTATAGCCGATTCTGGCTCTTTAGGCCCGCCTCCTAACTGTATCCGGTCCTATTTCCGGTTTGGTCCGGATCTAGGTTTCCATATCCGGTCTGAGGTCCAATTCGCGTTTTTATTTTGTAGCTGTTTGATTCTTTTACCCGCCTGGCATGTGATCTGCGCACATATCATCTGCTATGTGCGCGAACGTGTCCACGTGTTACCATAGCGCACAGCTGGCTGTTTCCAATGTTTTTTTTTATGTAAACACGGCGGACAATGGCGGATTTTTTTTATTCGAAAGCTGTCATCGAGTCTACACGTCTACTACATGAGACGCGCACAGATTGTGCACGATGCGTGCACGTGCCCACGTTAAAAGGTAAGGACAATTTGGCAGCTGCTTAGTTCAGTTATGTTTAAAATGGCAGCAAAAAAGTTAAACTATGACCTCTGCTTTTTTCCTCTGTGATTGTAGCCATGCTCTGAAGACTCACCTATTCACACTCCACCTTAGCCAATAGCACTTACCATAGGTAGCACTTGCCTATCCTCAAATTACCATACATGTAATTGAGGTGGACTGCCCATAAGTCCTAAATCTCATTAGTCCTACATGTCATTAGTCCTACTTTGGTTAGGTTTAGGCATAGTTTTACTGAGGTTAGGGTTAGGGTTAGGTTTAGGCATAGTTTTACTGAGGTTAGGGTTATGGTTAGGGTTAGGTTTAGGCACATTTTTACTGAGGTTAGGGTTAGGTTTAGGCATAGTTTTACTGAGGTTAGGGTTATGGTTTGGGTTAGGTTTAGGCATAGTTTTACTGAGGTTAGGGTTAGGTTTAGGCATAGTATTTTCACCAGGTTAACATCACCAGATTCTGACTAATGGTATGTAGGAACAATGAGATGTCGGACCAATGCCATGGCACCGCAATTTAGATTTTTTTAAGTTACAATTTGTTATGATGTTTTTTACTGAATAGATGCATGTTCTACCTGTTTTTCTTAGATTTGCCAACTATGTCTTTCCATTTGATGTTGACTTACTGATGTATTTATTACTTTGCTTGCTGTAAATCCATCTGGATTAATGCGTACATTTTATATTGTACATTGTAGACGTTACACTATGACCTCTGCTTTGTTATATCGTGATGGTAGAATTTACACTATGACCTCTGGTGGACAGTACTGAAATACATTTTATACATTCATTACCTCTATAGGAGTGAAGACCATTCATTACCTCTATAGGACCATTCATTACCTCTATAGGAGTGGGCCCTTTGTGTCTGCAGCAGGTCACATACACCATGAAAGGCCACTCGTCAGGCTGCATCAGCACCCCTGCAGCCTGGGCACATGTAGGGTGGTAGGCGGTGGGACAGCGGCCGTGAGAGCACTGCACACAGCAGCCTGACGCCTTCTTCATGCGCTTCTTACAGTAGTAACATTTCTGATGCACAGAGAAGAAAAACACAGTCATTTACTTCTTACAGTAGTAACATTTCTGATGCACAGAGAAGAAAAACACAGTCATTTACTTCTTACAGTAGTAACATTTCTGATGCACAGAGAAGAAAAACACAGTCATTTACTTCCTACAGTAGTAACATTTCTGATAGACAGAGACAAAGAAAAACACATATATAAATACATATAAATTTTTTAGTAATAACATCTCTGATACACAGAGAGACAGATAATGAATAAAAACATTCATTTACTATACAGTAGTAACCTTTTACTCCATAGGAAGTTCGATTTACTTCCCTCTGGTAGACGCTATAGAACAGCTTGGGCACACCGTAGCCGTAATATTTTTTTAAATTCATTCATTCCAAATGACATTAAGGCATTGAATGATGTCATGTCTCGTTGATCTGCCTGTTTCTTCACCTTATATGCCACCATTGTCCTTCTTGTTGCCTTAAGATGTTTTGTGTGTGTTTGTTGCTGTTTATCTGTCATTTTAATGTTGTCTAAATGTATATGAGACAAATAGCCGGGTGCCAGTCTCTCAAAATGGGAGAGGACCTGTGATGTTCTGCCGCACTTTTTATTTCTGTTTTATCCATTAGTTTGGTCATTAAGGTCCACAGAATGAGAGGCCTGCTCTGCCGGAAACATCGCGAAAAACAGTTATGGCCATATGTATATGACGAAACAACAAAAGTGTGAAAAGTGATGAGTCATCACTTTTCACAGTCATCACAGTGATGAGTCATCACTTTTCACAGTTTTTTTGGTATGTGTTCTAGCCCAAGGAATGATTTTTGTGAAAAACAAATGCTTGCAATGGATTCAGAATCATGAAAACACTCCAGTTTGACCCCTCACATGCTACTTAAAGCAGATTTTTTCGTTTTATAATATATTTCCTTTCCTGTGTAGTGGAGTCAATGGGACAGTGAATATACAAATGGCCATAACTTTTTTTCGCGATGTTTCCGGCAGAGCAGGCCTCTCATTCTGTGGACCTTAATGACCAAACTAATAGATAAAACAGAAATAAAAAGTGCGGCAGAACATCACAGGTTCAACCCTATTCCTTGAGCTTTTGGGCATGTGGATCCCCGACTAAAAAGACACATTTCCACACTGTGGACAATAAATAAACTAACTAACTAACTTTTCTGACGCAGAAAAAAAACAACTACATATTAATTTACTGTTTTACAGTAATTCAATCTCTGATAGACAGAGAGACAGATAATGAATACACACATTAATTTACTTCTTACAAGTAACATTTTGGATACACAGACACAGAGAAGAAATCATCACATTAATTTACTTCTTAAAGTTGTAACATTTGTGACACAGAGAGGCTTTTTATAGTAAATATATTTTCTTCTATGTTGCGCTAATAAGAGCAATGGTCAAATATAACTTGCAGTGTGAGAGCAAAGTGTTATAGTCGGGGGATATCTTCAGAAATAGTGTCATATCCTGGAATAAATTCCTTACCAAAAAATGATAAAACACACCAAAATAAATATGCTTTAAGTAGCATGTGAAGGGTCAAACTAGGTTTTTTTTTCATGATTCTGAATCCATTGCAAGCATTTATGTTGCACAAAAACATTCCTTGGGCTAAAAAAGGCCTAAACACTGGTTTAGTGATGAGTCATCACTTTTCACAGTTTTGTGGGAGCCACCTTCAGCCCAAGCAATGTTTTTTGTGCAAAACACATGCTTACAATGGATTCAGAATCATGAAAAACCCCTAGTTTGACTTAAATCATATTTATTTTGTTGTGTTTTATCCTGTATAGTTAATTTAATGGGACCCCAACTTTCAGCAGCTGTCACGGATTCTCCTAGGGAAACTGAATTTCAGTCTTTGTGGGATGTGTTACTAGACACCTTTACAAACACATTGGTGAAGAAATGTAAGGAATTTATTCCAGGACTTTTTAAGATATCCCCCGACTATTAGGGAGAGAGAACGATGAGGCTGGGCACAGTGTCAAGCACCTGGAACTGGTGTCAAACAAACTGACACGTGGGAGCCAACCCCAGACACAGTGAGAACAGGCGTACCATCTACGTAGACACTACGGCGCGACAGCGTTGCTACTGTAACAACACTGCAGAGCTAGCAACACTGTAGAGCAGGGGTCTTCAACATGGGGGGGAAGGGTCTTCAACCCCTAGGGGGTCCCCAGAGTTCTACAGGGGGGCCTCCAAATCTTTGTGTGATAGAAACTTTTTTCTCCTTTTTTATATTAACCACTTGAATGTCCATATTCTGAGAACTGTAGCCAAAAATAGCTGATCTACAAGCTCACAACGTCTCGCAGCGCGAGGCGTTGTGAGCTTGTAGATCGGCTATTTTCGGCAAAGAGGTTTGGTGTGGAGGATAAAAAGAGCGCACTAAGTACAAAGTGAAAGGTCAAGTTTATTAAGTATTGATGGTTCAAGTGGTTAAATATCTGAAAAAAACAAATTGTCATGAATCCAAAATACACTGATGATTGTGCTGTCAAACGATAAAACTATATGGAATCTGGGGGTCCCTGCTTCAACTCTCTCTCAACTAAGGGGTCCTTGGCCTGAAAACGTTGAAGACCTGTGCTATAGACCGCACTCTCACAACGCATGGTTTAGGTCTTTGGTTTTGGTTCAAATCCATTGCC
Source organism: Nannobrachium achirus (assembly GCF_963921795.1). NCBI lineage: Eukaryota > Metazoa > Chordata > Actinopteri > Myctophiformes > Myctophidae > Nannobrachium > Nannobrachium achirus. The sequence goes on along the minus strand of NC_137810.1, from coordinate 78,978,077 downwards.
TCAAAAAGTCATGTTAAAATGATGCACCGAGTGCTTTGAAGAAGCTCACCAGTTTGAATCTCTGTAAAGGGATTCCACTCAGGTCCACGGGACGTCTGTCTGTGACGTTGACAAACCGGGCCTCCAGGACCGCTACTGCACACATGACATGTACCCACCTGTAACATACAACACAACACATACACATGACATGTACCCACCTGTAACATACAGCACAATACATACACATGACATGTACCCACCTGTAATATACAGCACAACACATACACATGACATGTACCCACCTGTAACATACAGCACAATACATACACATGACATGTACCCACCTGTAACATACAACACAACACATACACATGACATGTACCCACCTGTAATATACAACCCAATACATACACATGACATGTACCCACCTGTAACATACACACAACACATACACATGACATGTACCCACCTGTAACATACAGCACAATACATACACATGACATGTACCCACCTGTAATATACAGCACAACACATACACATGACATGTACCCACCTGGAACATACAGCACAACACATACACATGACATGTACCCACCTGGAACATACAGCACAACACATACACATGACATGTACCTACCAGTAACATACAGCACAATACAGTCCATACCACTAGTAAGACACCTAGGGGCGAAAAGCGACCTTTTCTAACCTATAGACCAGACCTGACCCGGGTGCCGTAGGGTTGTGTAGGGTTAATGGCAAATTACAAAATAAGCACTTATTCTATTTTTACCTCATGCATGGACTAAAGCTGCATTGCTTTTATTTTGAAGTTTTTTATTCACGTACATATGGACGCAATGCGTACATCAGCATCATTGGATGTTGTCTCAATAACAAGCAGGTGGTCAGACTGGTCACACATCAAGACAACCTGCCTTACCTTTACCCATCAAAAAGTCTAAAGTGGCTAAAAAAAGAAATGTTGATGCCAAATTCCGGGTTTTCAACAAAAATTGCACTGCTAAGTATTTATTTACTGAAGTCGGTGGTAAAGCTGTGTTTAGTTTGCAGGGAGCACATCTTGCGGGGAGCACTACGTTTTGGCCAGCCCTCCACAATATTTTCTGTTGTTCATGTGGCCCCATGGAAAACATAACTGACCACCCCTGCTAATAGACTATACATGTCAGTCTAACCAGTGTGGCTGGTTCTACAGACAGTGATATCCATATATGGGCATAAAAGGGAACGTATGTGGCCGATGTGGCCGAGGTTAGACTGATAGGTATATATATTGGCATTCACAGATATGGGCTTAATATTGATGACATCAGGGATCTCCATATATGGGCATATAAGGGATCCTGTTAGTGTGGTTCCCATGACATCACAGTACAGTGATGTCAGAGCGTGACAGTCAAGCAACAATAAAAGACAAGCGTTACCCAGACAGTTACGGACAAGATTTGACAGTTCTGATACTAAACTGTGATACTACGGTCACTGGCAAATTAATTTTGTCTCGGCCATACATGGAGCGTGACATGAGGCGTGACTGACTGACGCACATGAGCTGCAGGTTTTCATAGTAAATGCGATGACTGCCCCTGCCTGGTATGGAAACTGCACTGATCTCGACCACAAAGCTACGCAGAGGACATCTCAGCATGTGTCTCTTCTAACCTCAGCCAATTTAGGAGGATGTACTTACTTGTTGTTATTGGCTCTCTGCAAGGCCCCGCCCCTCAGCGAACATAAACAACATTTCTGTTGACACAGGAGACACTGTGTATTAACTCTGCACCACTCATTATTTAACAGCCATACTGACACGATAATGTTACATCAAAAATCATTCAAACATTCAACAATACAAGTGCTCATTTTGAATTTTACTTTTGTGTTTAAGTCCTGAGCGATTCACATTTTCTAAAATGTATACTGTAACTCAGTGGTTCCCAAAGTAGGGGTCAGAACCCCCAAATTATTTTGGGGGGTCCCCAGATGATTATCTTAGTGTGCAACATTGTTTTCTCCCTCAACAGTAAACAGACCCAACATACAGTGTAAGTATCTAAATTGTCAAATAGTACGTAAGAAAGAGGCAAACATTGTGAACATATTGGAACTTGATTGATTGATTGATTGATTGATTAAAGACTTTATTAGAAGTTTGCATAGAAAAAGGTACAGTTTCATGACGGTACAGTTCACTGGTACAGGGTCAACTAAAAGGAGATCCTCGAAAATTCTATGTAATTAGTAATTGAGTACTTTAAGCTAGCACCTCCCCCCTACACAGGTGGGGATGATTATTGCGACCGTCAGGTCGCATTTACTACCAAAACCTCCACCAGGTGTCCGTGCGTCCGTCAGTCAGTCCATCACACCTCACACGTCACACTTTTGCCCTGCTCATATCTCCACAACCGTGGCCCCGATCCATGCCACATTTTGCACACACACTCCTTCCCTGCCAAACTACAACCTCCAAGGACCCCCGGAGCTTCAGGGACCCCCAGGTCCCTGGGGGACCCCCAGGTGTAAAAAATGACAAAATGTGCAAACATTACCAAATGACCACCCCAACGGGGCTGCTCACGGCGAAATCCTGGGGACCACCCACTACTCGTGCTCCAGAACGCATGCAAAAGTGGTGATGCCCCCAGTGGAGGACCCCCTCCACTGCAGCCTCCACTGCAGCTCACATAAAATGCCCTACCTCGGGCTACGAGCGTCCGGGAGAGCCGGGCCCGGTACCTATTCGTGCGCCAACGCAACGCGGACACCCCACCCCTCATTTCTCACATGGCCCTCTTCTAGCGCCACCTTTTGGCTGATTTATACAACACATTTGTGGCCACTGCTCCTACAGTTTTGCCCCTCAAATCACGCAACTTGCTACACAATATGTCTACACTCATCCCATCACCATGAATCTGTCCCATATAGCGCCCCCTTCAGGCCAATTTTTAGAACACATTTTTGGCCACTGCTCCTACAGATGTTGCCGTAAAATCACGAAAATCACTACACAGTATGTCTACACTCATGACATCAACATGCCTGCCACCACATTTTCTGGGGACACTGCTCCCTACTCATACCCGCCTAACCAGTATGTCCACCCACCATTTCTCACCTGCCCCTCCTTCTGCTCCCCCATTCGCCCCATTCGCACATCACAACTGTCACTCTTGCTCTGCCACAGACAAAGGACTTGGTCAACACTTCCTCACAAAGGACTTCCCCCCCACTTCATGGAAGTGCCGCTTTGAATATGGCTGGCACCACATTTCCTCGGGACACTGCTCCCTACTCATACCCGCCTAACCAGTATGTCCACCCACCATTTCTCACCTGCTACCAAAACCTCCACCAGGTGTCCGTGCGTCAGTCAGTCAGTCAGTCCGTCCGTCACACCTCACACGTCACACTTTTGCCCTGCTCATATCTCCACAACCGTGGCCCCGATCCATGCCACATTTTGCACACACACTCCTTCCCTGCCAAACTACAACCGATCCATGCCACATTTTGCACACACACTCCTTCCCTGCCAAACTACAACCTCCAAGGACCCCCGGAGCTTCAGGGACCCCCAGGTCCCTGGGGGACCCCCAGGGGTAAAAAATGACAAAATGTGCAAACATTACCAAATGACCACCCCAACGGGGCTGCTCACGGGGAATTCCTGGGGACCACCCACTACTGGTGCTCCAGAACGGATGCAAAAGTGGTGATGCCCCCAGTGGAGGACCCCCTCCACTGCAGCTCACATAAAATGCCCTACCTCGGCCTAGGAGCGTCCGGGAGAGCCGGGGCCGCTACCTATTCGTCCGCCAAGGCAACGCGGACACCCCACCCCTCATTTCTCACATGGCCCTCTTCTAGCGCCACCTTTTGGCTGATTTTTACAGCACATTTGTGGCCACTGCTCCTACAGTTTTGCCCCTCAAATCACCCAACTTGCTACACAATATGTCTACACTCATCCCATCACCATGAATCTGTCCCATATAGCGCCCCCTTCAGGCCAATTTTTACAACACATTTTTGCCCACTGCTCCTACAGATGTTGCCGTAAAATCACGACAATCACTTCAGTATGTCCACCCACCATTTCTCACCTGCCCCTCCTTCTTCTCCCCATGCGCCCCATTCGCACATCACAACTGTGACTCTTGCTCTGCCACAGACAAAGGACTTGGTCAACACTTCCTCACAAAGGACTTCCCCCCCACTTCATGGAAGTGCCGCTTTGAATATGGCTGCGACCACATTTTCTGGGGACACTGCTCCCTACTCATACCCGCCTAACCAGTATGTCCACCCACCATTTCTCACCTGCCCCTCCTTCTGCTCCCCCATTCGGCCCATTCGCACATCACAACTGTGACTCCTTCTCTGCCACACACAAAGACCTACATTTGTTTTTCCCACCTACCATAGCTCTCACTGACGGCTGGGGGGCGGGGCGGGGGGTAGCCCCCCGGAAACAATCCCTCCTTTCCCCTATAAACACAATCTCTCTCCCACACCACACACACACACACACCAACAGCTCTTGCCTGCACACCTTTGCTTTTGGCCTGCGATACGACTGCAGAAACCTTCCCGCAGCTTTTCTTTCTTTGAGGACTTCAGACAAACATTCCTGGTAAGACACTGCCGCCTCCTTCTATACCTCATTTCTACCACACTCTTGCTCGTCTTTGCCATACACCACCATGGCTGTTTAGCTGACCATCTCACATATGTTTTGCTGGACCTTATTTCACGGATCAACTGCTTCATTACACCCACTCTTTCTGTACGTCCCCCCCCCCCCAGCCCCCCTCATGCACTAACATTTTTTAGCCTGGGCCCAGCCTACACACTCATGCATCTAGCTAAGTAACTGCAGTATCCCTCCTTGTTTGATCATCGCTGGGATGTGTAGCCAGCCAGGCTAATCATTGCCTACCTCTCTTGCTATGTGTCACATAGCCTCTCTGTTCCAACCATTGCACACTCAAATAGCCTCTTTCATTAGAACTTACCTCTCTTGCACCAACTTCTCTTCTCTAACTATCACTTTTCACTAACCATCACACACACACTTCATCCTGCTTTACACTTCTCAATACAGTACTGTCCTTCACACTCTTCCTGCCTCTGAAGACTACCAGTATAAACTGCTCCACTTTTCTACAACGATTACCCATGAGGGAATACAACAACCCATGCCAACCTATTCCTTGCATACTTCAGCCTTTAACCTACCCCCTTTGTCTCTCTCTTCCCACATCATAGCTATCTTGCACAGCCTACCAGCTCCGTGACATTTCCTATCTATGTTCTCGCCATGCCAAGGCGTGCAGCGCCACACACAAATGTGGGACAGGAAACACACGCCGAGCGACGCCGCCGCCTCGCCAGGGAGCGCCAGCAACGACACCGCCAACGTCTCAGGGAGGCACACGCCTCCGCGCAGCAGCAGCCTCTCCCGGAGGAAACTCCAGCCACGCAGCCTGCCGCCCAGCGCCGCCGCCAACTTGCCAGGGAACGCCAGCAGCGCCACCGCCAGAGTCTCACGCCGGCAGCCTCAGCCCAGCAGCGCCTCATCAACAGACAAGATCACCGGCGCCGCCGCCAGAGTCTCACGCCCCCAGCCTCAGCCCACCAGCGCCTCATCAACAGACAAGAACAGCAGCGCCACCGCCAGCGTCTCACGCCCCCAGCCTCAGCCCAGCAGCGCCTCATCAACAGACAAGAACAGCAGCGCCGCCGCCTGCGTCTCACGCCCCAAGCCTCAGCTCAGCAGCGCCTCATCAACAGACAAGAACACCAACGCCACCGCCACAGCCTCACGCCCCAAGCCTCTGCACAACTCCGCCGCAGCCACAGATTACAGCAGATGCGCCAACGCAGCCAGCTCACGCCGGAAGCTTCCGCTCGGCAGCGCAGCCTGAACAGACAACAACACATGCAGGCGCGAGCCACGCGCCGCCAGCAAACTGTTACCACACCACAGCAACAGTTCCTCGCTGCTGAACGCAATCTCACACTTAAGGAGTGTGCCTGCTGCCACCGCCGGCGCCTCAGCCTCAAGATGCACTCGCAAAACATCTGTGCCATATGTCACCGCGACACACAGGAGCCCAAGAAATGGAGCGCCGCCAATGCCATGCAGCCTGATTCCAATGTTCCCGCAGAGCTCTCAGGCCTCACCTTCTTGGAGGAGATGCTCATCGCTCGCTTCTTGCCCTGCATGTACGTCTGTCGTTTGCGCGCAGGGGGCCAGTACGGCTACAGAAACAACGTCATCGCCTTCCCGCAGGACGTGCAAACCTTCGTTGCAGACCTGCCTCGCACCCCACGTACAACACGCCTACTCATCATCAGAAAGCAGGGCCAGAACAACACACACAAGGACTTCCGGGTGCGCCGCGCACGCATTTTGTCCGCCCTGACATGGCTCCAGGCACACAATCCATTCTATGCAAACATTAACATCCGCCTGGACCTCATCCAGCTGCTACCCGAAGATGGCGTACCCAGCGATATGGAGGAGATTGCTGAAGCGGAACAAGACGTGGACGCACACGCACAGGTTGATGAATCCCGCGAGGTGGACCAGGGAGAAACTGTCGTTACTGCATTGACTGACGATGTTGATCCACGTCAGGAGGCTCAAAAACTCAGAACTGCCATTGACTGGCCAGCGCGAGCCCAGCAGCCCGCTTCTGAGTACAACACCGCAGGACTATGGTCCATGTCCTATCCCACTTTATTCCCCACTGCCGCTGCCGACATAAGCAACGTCGGGGCAAATGGCGTGATCCGCGATGTCTCCTTGGCTGATTGGGCAGAATTTCTCATGTGCTGGAAGGACCCTCGTTTTGCCAAGCATCCCCGATGGCGCTACCACGTCTTCAACATGCTGCAGAGGCAGCGCGCCCGCATGACAGGCAAAGTCTTTGTCAACCATGACAACGGTCAGGCCAACATGACGCTGGAAGAGCTCCGACAACTTCTGCAGTCTGGTGACACCGCGACCTGTCAGCGTTTGTACCACTTTGGCTCACAACTGCGCGGCACAGCCGCCTGGAAACGTGCCCGCCGCGCGGAACTACTGGACATGATGGACGCCAAAGGCCTTCCCCATTTCTTCAAGACTTGGAGTTCCGCTGACGTGCAGTGGAACCTGCTCCAACAGACACTACTGCAGTCTGATGGCATGCAACCACAGCAAGAAGTGGATGACCGTGGCCGTAATCCCCGTGTCAATGACAACCCGCCTTAGTGGATGAGTGGTTTGTCCAACGCCTGCAAGCGTACATGGACACAATTGGAAAAGACGGCATGCTGGTGGAGGAGCATTGGATTATCTTCGAATGGCAAGGACGCGGCTCCATTCACGCTCATGGGGTCATTTGGCTGAAGCCTGGCGTATGCCCCTTTGAAGACGTCCAGGCCGTGATCCACGACCCTGCCCGCCAGGCCGACCAGCAAATCCTCCTCCAGTTCTACGACCTCTTCTGCAGCGCCTGGAACCCTCTTTCATGGACACAAGAGCACCTCCAAGCCATGCTACAGGATGAGGCCCCACACCCTGAACTTGCTGACCCCCCCCTGCCCTTGCCACCTAATGCTCAACACCCGTGCCGTCAACAATTTGACCCCACCCTCCCAAACGACCTTGCTCTCCTTGCAAACTTCTGCAACCGCCACAAAACATGCTCCACGCAAACCTGCCTCAAGAAACGCCAGGGACAATGGAAGTGCAAGGCCGGGGTGCCATGGCCACTGGCTGCAACCTCCTCCTTCAGCGACAAAGGCAGGGCCCCCGGAGATTTGGTCTATGTCCCTGCCCGCAACGATGCATTCATGAATGCCTACCCCATCAAGGCCGATGCGTACCTGTGCTGGCGCGCCAACATGGACATTAAACCTGTCACAAGTCGCCATGCCATGGTCCAGTACCTTACCAAGTACTGCACAAAGCACGAGCCCTCATCTGCCACACTCAACGAAGTTACAGAGAAGTTGCAGAATCGTGACAATGCGACATCCGGTGACGCATTTGCCAAGGCACTAGTCAGCTCTGTGGGGGATCGTGACTACACTGCCCAGGAGGTGGCCCACCACCTTCTTGCCTTACCTGCCTTCAAATGCTCACGCACCTTCCAGATCGCCAGCCTCAGAGCCACAAAGGAGTGGAACGTGGAGGAGGGCCGCTTGAAACTCTCACGCTGGGAAATTTACTTACAGCGCCCCAATGCCGAGGAAACAGAATCCATGTCCTTCAGGACTTTCACTTGCAAGTACAATTTTTACCGCGGCAAGTACACCAAGCGCAAAAAGGACGTTATCCCCCGCATTTTCCCCCGCATCTACTGTGCCAACAGCCAGGACGACAAGTTTGAAGACTGGTGCCGCATCCAGATGATGGTCAACATCCCCTGCCGCAGCGAGGAGGCACTCCTCGCCAATCATGACAGCTGGCACAACGCCCTGGAACACGCTGTGCAAACAGCCTCCGCCCCCGACCGCCTCGTGGCAGATTTCAGGAAAATGACCACAGCTGCTGACACCAACACACACCCTGAGGACTCTGAACACTCCAGCGACGAAGACAATGTGCCAGAAGACATCCTGGACGACTGGATGCAGGCCGCCGCGCTTCACGCAGAGTTCGCCGAGGATGACACAACTGACAGCGGGCCCCCCTTTGACCCCTTCCAATTCTGGGAGGAATTACAAGGCCAGGACTTCTCCGCACAAATGCTGCAGGACTCACCAGATTTCATCAAGCTACAGAGGGCTCAGTTCCAGCTGCCTCCTGTCAACTACGACAACGTTAACCCTCAAGACCTCAATGCCGGCCAGAAATTGGCCTTTGACACACTCTGCGCCGCCTTCCAAGCCGCCATGGCAGACACACCAGTCCGCCACACTACACAACTCATCATCTCCGGACCAGCCGGCACTGGCAAAAGCTACATCATCAAGTGCTTTGTGCAACATTGTCGCTCTGTCTACGGTCACGAAGAAGCCACAGCTGCTCTCAGACTTGCGGCTCCCACTGGAACAGCTGCATTCAACATAGCTGGAACTACTTTGCACTCCCTCTTGGCCCTACCTGTACCTCTGACAAACACTCTGCCAGACATGGCCGCCGAAGCCTTGGGCAACCTCCAGGCACGGCTCCAGGGACTCAAGGTGCTAGTGGTGGATGAGATGAGCATGGTCGGCCGCAAATTCCTGGGTGCCATTGACCAGCGCCTGCGGCAGATCTTCCCTGAGCACAGCCGCGCCTGGTTCGGCGGCGTTTCTGTTGTACTCATGGGGGATTTCAACCAGTTGCCTCCTGTCCTCGACCTTGAGATGTTTTCAAAAGCCCCTGCACCAGGATTGAGCGATGTAGGGAGGAGAGTTTTCGCTGCCTTTAAACAGGCTGTGGTGCTTGAGAAAGTAGAACGCATCACTGCCGACACACCAGATTCCAAAGCCTTCACCGACCTTCTGGGCCGCCTTCGACATGGCGAAGTCACACACGCTGATTGGCTCTTCCTCATGCAACGTTCCCACCACTTGCTCTCGGCCGAAGACCAGGCCAGTTTCAGTGACGTTCAGCTCATTGTCAGCACACGCGACACTGAGAAAAGCCTCAACAAAGCAGAACTTCAAAAATTGCCCACAGCTAAAGCCAAGCTCTACGCTGTCAACGCAGGCCCTCGATCCTCCTATGTCAGTGCTGATGATGCCGGAGGCCTACCCCCCTGCTTGCACGTTGCACAGGGTGCACACGTCATGCTGCGCCAAAACCTTTGGATCGAAGCTGGCTTGACCAACGGGGCCTTAGGCACAGTCCTAGGAATCCTGTACGACCCCCATGGCCCACCGCCACCTGCCCTGCCACTTGCTGTCTTCGTTCAATTCGACATCTACAAAGGGCCAAACTTCCACCCCCATCATGCGCGCACTGTGCCAATTCCGCCGCACACTTACAGGTGGATGAAGGCTGCCAACGTCTGCACACGCACCCAAATCCCTCTTTGTCTGGCCTTCGCTATCACTATTCACAAGAGCCAAGGTTGGACTTGCGACAAAGTGCGCCTTGACATCGGCAAAACTGAGCACTCCTTGGGTATCACTTACGTAGGCTGTTCCAGAGTTACCTCCCTGCAAGGCTTGTGCCTCCAGCCAGCAGATTTGCACGCTAACCAGTGGGCGCGCTTCCAGACGATCAACAACAACAGAAAGCAGCAAGGACGCAAAGCCATTGAGAAGGCCCTGCAGCGAATGCATGACACCCTGCTGCGCCAGACTCTGCACCCCTAAATATAAATGCTTGATTACTTTGACTACGCCATTCCATTGCTGGGACTCTGCACCTGCACAAAATATCCTCTTCACTCTTACACAACCTCAACACATCCGCTCTCCACTGTCTCTCTGCCTGCCTATATGTCTACTTTCAATATCCTTTTCTTTCACAACGTCCACAACTGCCAGCCATATTAATGCCAGACACTCTGTGTAACACCTTGCATGTGTTCAACTTATGTCTTCGCTATGTTCTTTGCTACATGTCACTCACTGTCAAGCTGCCTCTTCAACAATAAACACCATCTAAATGAATACGCCTGTCTGCATTCTCATCAATCTCCCACTGTGCTCCCCACAACAAAATCAGTGCCTGTCGTATTTCTCAGCATTACCTCTGTTACCCATTTGCAACAGCGACACATTACACGTTTTCTGCCCACATAAACACAACCATGTCACAGCTAACCCCACATTTACTCTGCCAAACAAAACTATACATTGCCCACACAACTAGGAACCAATGGCAGTTACAGCCCTCTTGTGTATACATGTGACCTGACGGTCGCTTATCTCCCGAATAGGGAGTCTTACTGGTTTGTATCCTATAAAAGTTGATTCACACTGTATGTATCACTTTTAACTTGCCCTGAAGAAGGCTTCGTGCCGAAACACGCTAGCGTTCAGATTCAAATGGAACACTGATCTGAGCCTGTCTTGCATTTTCATTTTGGTGTGCTGCTTCTTCCACTTCTGTGGATCCTTGAGTTAAACAGTAGGCTAGCTCTAGCCTCGCAATAGCCAGACTCTCCAAAAGGAGAACAAAAAGACATATTACCTGGGCACTTCAAAAATGACTACCCAGATAAAAATGATGGAGCACTCAACTGGTCTGCACGTTCATTTATTGTAGAGCTGTCGCTCTACAATAAATGAACGCGCCGTTGATTTCAGATAAAACTTCGCTTAAAGGAGTCATCCAGACCAAAACACATATAGGGTTAAATCTGCCTTTTATCATACCCCTTTATACCTGCTTTAGTCGATTTTTTTCATAGCTGCCCCTTTTGCTAGATTTCGGCTGCCCCTGTTGCTAGATTTTGCGGGCCCTCTCATAACTAACAGAGTGTATAGCCTTTATACTAGTGCGGTTATTTCTTCAGCTTCAAAGTTAGTATTTTTTTATTGGATTGTGTTTACACAACGTCCTGAGACCAACCAAACCGCTGTTTTGACCTCACAGGCACCCTTACTTGTCAAACGGCTTCTGCTCTGCACCAGAGCAGGGGGAGGAGAGGCTAGAAAGGGAGGGGAGGGAGGGGTCGGTTTGACAAGTAAGGGTGCCTGTGAGGTCAAAACAGTGGTTTGGTTGGTCTCAGGACATTGTGTAAACACAATCCAATAAAAAAATACTAACTTTGAAGCTGAAGAAATAACCGCACTAGTATAAAGGCTATACACTCTGTTAGTTATGAGAGGGCCTGCGAAATCTAGCAACAGGGGCAGCCGAAATCTTGCAACAGGGGCAGCTATGAAAAAAATGGAATAAAGCAGGTATAAAGGGGTATGATAAAAGACAGATTTAACCCTATATGTGTTTTGGTCTGGATGACTCCTTTAATGCAGCTTTTATTTGCGATTTGTGAACTCGCATCGGACATGGGGTCCGCCATGTTTGTTTACAAAATGAGAGAGCTGTAGCAGCCGCTCGACCAATCAGGAGCGGTGTGAGGCGGGTTCGCTCGAAATGCAGCCTTTTGATTGGAAATTGAGAACCTAAATTCTCATAAAGAGACTCGATGGGAGGGACAACAGACCGAGAAAGGAAGTACATTGGTGATGACGTAACTCGGGATGGCTTGCGAGGCTAGGCTAGCTCTGCCTCCTCACTAACAACACTGACCTCTGTCATGTTTTTATCATACAAATAAACGGTAGGCTAGCTCTGCCTCCTCACTACAGGGTTCCCACACATTTTTACCAATTAATTTCCAAAACTTTTCCAAAACTTTTCCAGAATATTTAACCCAATTTCCAGGACTATATAACAATAATTAAGCTCAATAACAGGTCACTTACTCCTATGCGCAATGCCCAAAGACAGGTAGTGTATGCCAGTGGTTCTCAACCTTTTCAGGCCGTGACCCCCAAAATAATCATGTTTTAACTGGGGACCCGGCACCCTGACGAGCACTAAGAGTTGAGGAATTTTGTACTGTATAACACCGTTCTATTGTGAAAATAGCAGATCTACATGCTCACAAGCCTCGCATTGCGAGGTGTTGTGAGCATGTAAATCGGCTATTTTCACAATTTCTGCCTCTAATATTTGACAATTTGGCCCATGTTTAATTTGTCATTTCAGAGGTATTAACAAAATCAATAACCAAAGACAATGCATAGCTATTTTTTTCCCGGACCTTCCAGGACCCTTGATGAATTCCAAAACTTTTCCAGTACTGGAAAAATATTTTTCTAATTTCAAAATATTT